>NC_056746.1:32242424-32244924 GCF_019279795.1 Protopterus annectens | reverse complement strand
TTTGAGCAGGGAAATAGAACAAATATGCAGACCAATGTCAATGGTTTCGACAATGTACATGAAGGACAGAATGCCCAGGGTTTTGGGCAAGGACAGAGTTCCAACCAAAGGAAATTGAGGTCGAACAAGAACCAGAACAGCACGATGAACAAGAGAAATCAGAGGAAGAGGTAGTTTCCCTATCTACCTGCCCGATCATCGTATATAGCAGCGAAGGGGACTTCAAAATTTACAATTTCAGCTCTTTCTCTATAGATCAAAGCATGTGTGACTTTTTTTCTAAAGGCCTTTCTTTTGTCCCAGATTCACATTTTGACATTGTCAAAAACCATTGTTGATCTTAAACTATTTGTTCATAAATTGAACCTTAAAATCCTTTTTGGAGAAAAGTCTACCTTAATTAATCCCTTTAGAATTGCTAGCCTTTTCAATCCACCCTTAGTAGAGAAGTTAAAGGCCTTCGAACTCGCTTGCGAGTTAGATTTACGGCATTTAGCCTCTATGAGAAATCACATAAAAGGGCATAAACTTAATATTACCACACATCAAAGGGACTTGGTTAACATCTTGAGGGATTGTAACATCAGGGTTATGAAACCCGATAAAGGTAGTGGCCTCATTTTCATGGATCATTTTATGTACATCAACAAAATGTTAGCTCATCTAGAATTAGGCCCCTATCAGGAAATTAGTGTTAATGAAACTAATATAATATGTGGAAAAATTAGAAATATCCTGGAGGACCTTTTCTTAGAAGATTATATAGACACTGATATATATATATAGATATTTAAGAATCACAACACTGAGACGTGCAGCTTTTTTTGGTGCTCCAAAAATTCATAAGTCTATATTGAACCCACCCTTTAGACCCATAGTGGACGGGAGGGGTTCGATTTTAAGTTCTTGGGCCAAATACATAGACAACTTGCTGAAACCACTTATTGATAAGGAGCCACAGATTTGTAAGGACTCCTGGAGTTTCCTAGGAGAAATAAATAAAATTCCCATTGATTCTGACCATTCCTTGCTAACTATTGATGTGAAGGACCTCTACACCATGATCCCACATGAGGTCGGACTACAATGGATTAGGGAATTTCTTGAAGTTAGGAAAGTTAGTGACAACATCATTTACTTAGTAGAAACACTGTTGGAACTAGTTCTTACGTGTAATTTTTTTGAGTTTGAAGGGCGTACCTATTTACAAACTTCAGGGGTAGCCATGGGCTCACCCTGCGGGGGGGCCTATGCAAATTCCATCATGGCACAATGGGAAAATACATTGCTATTCCACGATTCCATGTTCAAAAATCATGTTGCCTGGTATACTAGATACCAGGACAATGTTTTTGTTATGGAAAGGTAGTGTAGATGACATCCCCCTGTTTATTACAACAATTTCTAAGACGACGGACTTTTTGGAGTTCACTTATGAGGTTAACGATTCTGACATTAGTTTTCTAGACATTTGGTTGCAAAAAAATAAGCTGCATCATAGATTTAAAAGTAGCATATTTAGAAAACCCACGTATTCTAATGGCTTTTTGCACTATTCTAGCTGCCACCCGTACCATCAAAAGAAAGCCGTCGTGAAAGGGCAGATGGTACGGGCAGCTAGGATGGTGACAGATGAAGATGACTTCTTAATAGAATGTAAAAACCTCAATGAGATGTTTCGTAATAGAGGATATCCATCTGATTTAGTTAAAGAGATCACAACAGAAGTGGTTCACAAGCGAAATATTGGCCACTTCAGGCCTAGTCTAAGGGGACAACTTCCTATTCAACTTAATGAAGCAAGTGAGAATGGGACTGATAAGAACATTACTGGCCAGACCACATTTAATTCAAGGTTTCTGTGCACTTTCTTGATAGACCATCATTTTATTAGAAATATTCTTTGTAAAAATTGGTTATTACTTTTAGATGACAAAATGGCACGTAATATGTTTGGAATGCAACCTGAGATTACGTTTAGAAGGGGAGTGAACTTAAAAACCCTCTTGGAGGGGGGGAGGTCCGGACTGAGAACACAAAACTTGGGCATGAAGAAATGTGGTTCATGTAGACAGTGCAAACATGTTCGGGAAGGTACCACTGTTAAAATCAATAATGTGGAGTATAAATTAAAGGGCAAATATAACTGTCAATCTAAAGCAGTGGTCTATGTGGCAAACTGTATGGCATGCCAAGCTTTCTATATTGGAAAAACTGAGCGTAGATTGAAGCAGTGAATTTACGAACATATTTATGCCATCTCTAAAAAGGAATTAACTAATGCTTTAGCTTGCCACATTACAGAGTTTCCTGACCACCTATTTAGATTTTCAGTTTTGAACCACATTAATGATGACCCAAATAAGGGACCTTGGCAAATTCTCCTTGAAAAGGAGGAGCTTTTTTGGCAAATAAGAACTGCTGCCTGCTTCTATCCAGGACTTAACGAACACATTTCTATTTCCTGTGTTCTAAAACATTTGGCTATGAAAAGATGATT
>NC_056746.1:32214924-32234924 GCF_019279795.1 Protopterus annectens | reverse complement strand
ATACAAATGCTCAGTTGCCCAGTCCTGGAACAAACTTCCCTTAGACTGACGTGCCATTATACACCCATCTCATTTAAAAAGGAACTTAAACATCATCTGCTCAACTCCAAAACTTGTCCCTGCCATAACCTCTCCTAAACCCCACTTTCAAAGTACATAACTCCCACCCATTCTACCTAGACTGCAGAAAACAGCCTACCAAATCTGTCAAAGTATAAAACTAATACACTTTCTAATCACATGGTATTTTTCATCACTAAAGATTATTACATATACAAGGCCTTATGCTTGTATACTACCCTGCTCTTATCCCTTCTCTGCTCGTCCTGTTATATATATTTATCTTACCCCTCTTTTGGCTTTATCTTTAGATACGGCTAGCAGATTTCTAGATGTACCTGGACCTTGTTTTACCATTACTACACAACTTTCTCATACTGTAGACTAAAAGGGAATCTTTTTTCTCCAAAATGTTAAGTGAATGTAACTAACTGAAACTTGTTATTCTCTGTAAAAGATACACTGAATGCAACTAAATGTATCTTTTATTCTCTGATAACACGTATATTAAATATAACTGGAGCTTTTCTCCTCTGGTATCCACTGAAAATGGGTTTCTGACCAAGCTGGACTAACTGGTTAAAAAATGTCAGTAAATAAATAATAAATGCACATGTAGGGAAAGTGCTTCATGTAAATCCGCATTAATCCATGAAAACCGACTCGTCTGCCCATGATATCTGGCTGCCTGCCAGCATACTTAGCATCATGAATGGACTGCACCCTGACCACAGCATTGCCTTGCAGACTGTCTTGATGCCACTGACTACAGACATTCAATGTTTTTGCTATGGCTTTGGCATCCCCTTCCTTAGTTTTGTAGAATTCTGCTTCCTGTTATCCCAGCTGCCTGCCACCCCACCCACAATCCAGATAATCACTTAGTGAGGCACAAAGGGTCTCTTGACAGGTTGTCTAGAACATGAGGAGAGACCAAATAGAAGGTCATCTCCCTCACAGTGAACTACAGCCACGGTTGTTGTGAGTGGGGTCACTGCGGTAAAATGGCAGCAGCATTTTGTTCCTGTCCTTAAAATAAATAAATTATAATTGGAGAAACATGTCCCTCGCCTGAATGCTAACTTAGGCAGAGCCTATTCCTCTGGTCAGTCATGCATGTTAGCATGAGTGGAAGCACATGAAACACAATAAATGGGACTCTGATATTTTGACTAGCTTCTTGGTTTAACTCAAAATGTGAAAAAAGTAGTTTTTGTGAGGTTTTGCTGTTTGATTTGCCGAGCTTATGATATGCACTTTTTATAGCTGTCTCATTTACAATGTTTTTCATCTCATCTGGAATAGACTCCATGAAGACATAAAACATTATGTGTCGACCTTTTATTATCATATTTATCATTGCTTTCTCTTGCTGAATGTTTTATCATGCTATGTGTGTAGGGAGCCATGCTTCACTACTAATACTTCATGGGTGCGAATCATAAAGAATTGTTTTTTCTTTAGTGCTGGCTGCTTCATGTCATAACAGCCATGATATTTTGTACACATTCTTTTACACCAAGCATTATTTGGATGCACCAACTCCATGAGTATAGAGGTGCACAGGTATAGCCAGTGCCCCACAATTATTGTATTAAATCACAGCACCAGACAGATAATGTCAAATGTAATTGCTAAACAGCTAATTTTGCAACAAATGAGAATAAAGGTTGGTCAGTATGTTCCAGAAGGTGATGTACAAGACAAGTGATCTATGCAGTTGGAAGACCGCCAAGATACCAGGCAATCAAACATGAATGAAGCTCAAATACAAAAAAAAGGTACTGATACAAGGCATAATCCATCTCTTATACCTAACACTCAGTACATTGTTTGATCACAGATGTGTATTTTTAAGCACAATGTCATGTTATTTGTCATTTTACATTTTGTGGGTCAGGACACAAATGCAGGGTGAGCAACAATGCAGTCATGTGCCCCCTGCACTTCTTTCTTTAACCAGAGAGCTTGTCTCACCTTTGATGGCCAGTAGAAGTTGAGGGTTAGTGTTCAGAATATACTTATCTGAAGTTAAGGCAAATGTGGAAGATCTCTTGGATGACAAACTTTGCTGATAAATGTAAACTGGGGGCAGTCACTGAATCCCCCAATGATGTAGATATCCTTCCTGAGGGTCTAGATCAGAAAAATGATTGATGTCAGAACCATAGCCTAAAACAAGATGCAGAAAAATGCATTATCATGACTTTTGGGAAGTCAAATACCCCTGCAAATTACAAAATCAATAGCATGCCCCTTAGAGTAGACTTAGAGGTGAGAGAGCTGGGTACACAAATAGACAGCAGCCTGAACTTTGATCACCAGGTGTCCACAGTGGTGAGGAAATCATTTTAAGTGGCACAACTTATAAGTAAAGGTATGGCATCCAGATCCAAGTAAAGTATAGTCCTGCTGTACTCAGCCCTCATTAGACCAACAATCGAGTACAGAGTGCCATTTGGCATGTACTTTACTAGATACTTCCAGAAAGTGGAGCAACCTTAATACAGGGTGCAAACAACATGAACTATGCAGATCGAATAAAAGTCTATCCCTTTACTCTGTCTCCTACCGATTATAAATGGATGACCTATGCCTGACCTACAAAACACTCACAAATACAGCCTTGATGGAGTTTTACAGATCTGGAAGTCAAACAGCATGAAGGCCACCCAATCTAGGGATCTAAACCTAGTCAACAGCTCAAACAAAACATGTTGATGAGACAGATGTGCGTCTCAGAGATTGCTCCTTCTTTGGAAAAGGCTTCCTATTCACATTAAGCAGAACTTGTCCCTGGCCCTCTTCAAATGCATTTTGGATCAATGACTAGAGAATTGCAAATTCACACCTTGCATCGGGTAAAATTAGGTTATATTGGCTAGGCTTGTAAGGGCCCTTAAGCTGTTAGCCTAGTAATCTTCTATGAACCTATGAACCTGAGACAAAATCTTAAAGCATGTAGATAAATAAATAATATTTTTTTTCATTTGAAGTGCCTGGCATATAGATTTTGCATTTTTGCCAGGTTATTATAATGCTGGGATTGGAGAATAAGTATTTTCTCCTGTATTATGAGGTCTCAGTGTTGGTATATTTAATTAATAAAGGGTGCAGTGGGGTTTGCCGCCCCTCTACAAAAATGTTATTTTTGCTTGTATGGTTAGAGATTGTGTACAAGTCAAAGGAAGTGTTGTCTATACTATTTTCTTGACTATTTTAGGTTTCATGTTGATTTTTTTAGGCTAAGTTCTTCCTTAGTGGACCCATATTTGGTTAGCTTGTCAAACATTGGTAGAATGAAATTAACTTGTTTCATCATTGTGTAAGCAGCATTATTGTAAGAGATCAGTTAACAGAAAAGTTAAGGAAATTTCTTCTTTTCCCTGCTGTAGTGTTATCTTAGATTCGGTGTGTGTGTGTATAGATTATTTTGCGGTGTGTCTCCCTCTGATTGCTGCAATCTCTGAAAGAAATGCATGTCACCTCACAGCAAGAGGTTCTCTGGCTTGATTCTTGGCTGGAGTGCCTTCTGTGTGCAGTCTGCATATCCTCCCTGCATTCATGTGGGTTTTCTCTGGGTGCTCCGTTTCCTCCCACATTACAAAGACATGCGTCTGGAGTGTTTCTCCTTGGGCCTCCGCTGAAAATTGGCTTTGTTCCATGTTGGACTTTCCCAATTCATAAATGTTAAATAAAATAAAATAAAATTCCACACAATGTTGAATTTGAATACGTGCGTGTTTTTATATACCTACTATTATATAGATGTCACAAGTTGCATTCGAATAAGCGTGTGTTTTTATATACCTACTATGGATTCTATATATTTGTATACAAATATGCAATTTTGTATGTTTTTAACTTTCTTGCTTCTTTTTCAGTGCAATCGATCTGCTTTAGTTCATCCAAATAATGCCTCGCAGAAGATCAAACTTACGTCGTCGTACTCGCAGAGCGGAAGCAGTGTGACGAGTAATTGCAAATCAAACTGAGGAAGAACAGGCATCAGCAAACAAGTGAAACAGACAAAGAATGCATCAAATACGTGCCGAGGAAGTAGCAGAGCGACATGCAGCCAGACTTCAGGATACATGGTTGCGAGCACGGCGATCGCGTTCTGCAGCTTCAGATCTGCTTTGTTCTCCTCGATCAACACCAGCGGATGAAATAAATGCTTGCCTGAAATACTCTACTTTGTGGCAACACATAAAGACGTTAAAATTAACTACAAATATGCATGTCCAGCTGCAAAATGATCGATCAGCTGAGATATTCTCACATCAATTGCTGGAAATTGGGAACGGAAAGGTGCCGGTTGATCTGACCTCAGGACGAATTTCATTGCCTCATAACTTCTGCAATTTAGTGACGTCAAAATAAGAATTGGATGAAAAAGTATTTCCCAATATTCAAACCAATTATAAGAATCACGATTGGCTGACTGAACGAGCTATTCTTGCGGCCAAGAACAAAGACATCTACGAACTTAACAATATTATTCAGTCTAACATTCAAAGTGAGGCAGTCACATACAAGTCCGTCGACACTGTTGTGGAAGCAGATGAAGTGGTTAATAATCCAAGAGAATTTTTGAATTCACTCAATCTGCCAGGGATGCCACCGCATGTACTGCAATTGAAAATCAGGGTGCCAATTATCATGTTGCGAAATGTCAACCAGTCAAAGCTTTGCAACGGCATGCGGCTTGCAGTAAAAGAATTAATGAGCAATGTCATAGAAGCAACAATCTTGACAGGACCTTTCAAAGGTGAAGATGTCCTCATTCCTCACATTCCTATGATTCCAATGGATATGCCATTTCAATTTAAGAGATTGCAATTCCCAATTCGATTGGCATTTGCAATCACCATCAACAAAGCTCAGGGCCAATCTTTAGAATTGTGTGGTTTAGATCTACACACAGATTGCTTCTCACATGGACAATTATATATTGCGTGTTCTAGAGTCGGCAAACCAGACAATCTCTATATCTGTACAGACATTGGAACAACAAAAAATATTGTATACCCGCAAGCATTGTGAAATTAAACATATTAGAAACGTGCGTTTTCTCTTTTCTTTCTTTTCCATTTAACCAGACTGAGTGACAGTAACGCGTGGCTGGGTAAAGCTAGCATATATATATATATATATATATATATATATATATATATATATATATATATATATATATATATATATATACACACACAGACATACATATATATATATATATATATATATATATATATATATATATATATATATATACACATGCACACACACACACACACACACACACACACACACACACACACACACACACACACATATATATATATATATATATATATATATATAGATATTTGATTCACTGAAAGCTCAAATCGCTGAAACTCATTTCACTGAATATAAGTACTGTTGAGAAAATAAAACATTTCCTCACTGTAGTGCAACCCTGGAGTTAGTATATATATATATATATATATATATATATATATATATATATATATAGTTAGAGGGGTGTGGGGGCACAGCCCTCCCCATTTTTGGGGATGTGGGGGCTTAGCCCCCCACCTACTTCGCTTTTAAATTTATGAATCTCATTGGACTGAAAGCTAACAATATAAAACCAAAAGTAGGTGAATGCTATGCCCCCCACACCTCCCTAACTATATATATATATATATATATATACTAACTCCAGGGATCACACTACAGTGGGGAAAAGGGCATATACTTTTTATTTGCCCAACAGTATTTACATTCAGTGAAATGTAATTCAGTGAAATGAGGGGAGCTTTGAGCAGCCTATCTGTCCCTGGAGGAGTGGTTTTAGCCCAGAAATTAGTAGTTTATTGGCCATTTTGGGCTAATTGCTATCTCTTTCATTTCCCTGCTATAAAACCCACATTTGCAAGGTTTTTGTACTATTATATAGCTCAGCAAGCTCCTGCCTGGTGCCCTGCAGAGTTCTACAGCAGCAGAGAGACACAAGAGAGACTTTGGAGGGATAAAGTATAATTTTTCTGCATTTCCTTGCTGCCTTTAGCTAATTCCACCTGAAACGCCGATTTTCTTGAGTTTCTGTGATTTAAAAAGCTTGTTTCAGCTACATATTGTACTTATTTTACTGCCTGCACTTTAACAAAGTCATTTTTGTGTTTAAATTACCTGTTTAACTGTTGTAGGCTACACACAAAAGGGTGATAGCCATTTCTGTGCATTTAAAGTGTTTTTTTTCATTGTATCTGCTTTATTTTCTGGAAAAAAAATACTTGTTTTCCCATCTTTCTAAGCTAGTTTAGTCCAGTTTTCATGTTAGTGCTGAATTCAGGGCTGTTTTACAAGTTTCTGTGTTTGCCCATACCTTACATGGATAGAAGGAAGTTTCTCTGTTCACTGTGAGAGAGGGAACTTTGAGCAGCCTATCTGTCCCTGGAGGAGTGGTTTCAGCCCAGAAATTAGTAGTTTATTGGCCATTTTGGGCTAATTTCTATCTCTTTCATTTCACTGCAATAAAACCCGCAGTAGTGCAGTTTTGCACGCCGGGCAGTGCTAGTTAGCTAGGGTATAACTATTCCCGGCTACACAAAGTCTACTCTTTAATTTTTCCCTTGGAACTAGACAAACTTTCAACTTAAAGACTCAAACTATTCACTTCTCAGCCCGGCACTTGCTCAAAACTCATAGCAAGCACTAATAAACCTTAGCACTAGACCCCCCCCCCCAGGACATGGCTCTCTAATCGACCTTACCAACCAATCAGTAAGACAGTTCACTGTACCTATCCAGGCCTGTCCGAAGGTGTACTCTCCGGTCCAAATGGTGAATCTGGGCATTTTGAGGCAATGTTATAACTGCCTCAAGTACACAGACAACCCTCTCCTCCTACCACCAAACACTAATACATGCGAGAGATGCAATTATACAGCCAAACTGGAGGCTAAGCTCTCTCAACCCAACACTGAACTAGATAGTCAAGAGGAGAAGGGAATTACTTGCATCACATCACCAGCCTCACATAGACCTATGAAACCAGCACTGGCAAAAAACACACATAAATAGACGAAAATATACTCAGAGGCTCTAAATAAAAAATCTGCAAAAGCAACAGAGACCTCCAAAGCAGACATCCAAGCAACGTCCACCCCCCCCAACACAAACCATGAAACACATACTTCACAAAACCACTGTGCCACGCAATCACAGCCCTTAAGGCAAAATAACATACCCAACACACTAGTAATAGGTGACTCTATAGTCAGGCACAGTGACATCCCACTCACTAGGCTGAATAAGGAGAAGGTTACTGTTAGCTGTCTGTCGGGTGCCAGGATCCGCCACATAACACAAGCACTCAGGTCACTCCAGAACAAGTACAGATATGACTCTGTCATAGCCTAGTACCTACCGATGAACCTATGAACCTATGAGTTTTCAGTGATTTGAGCTTTCAGCAATTTGGTGTGATTGTTTTGGAATTCAGTGAAATGAGTTTTCAGTGAATCAAAGTAGACCTATATAGCGGAGGTGTCGGGGGAACAGCCCCCCACATTTTGGGGGTGTAGCCCCCACCTTGCTTGTTTTATATTCTATTTTAACAAAAACCTAAAAACAATACATGTTAAACAATAGACATGCATAGTTACAACACCAATGACTAACTGTCTCCAGAGACAATATGTACTTAAACTAAGTGCCCCACACACACACCCTCCTAACTATATATACTAACTCCAGGATTGCACTGCAGTGGGGAAAAGGGCATATACATTTTACTTGCCTTACAGTACTCTACACAGTGCCATATATACTAACGGGAGTTCAGTGAAATGAGAATCAGTGAAATCAGTTTTCAGTAATTTGAGTTTTCAGCGAAGTGGTCGGGGTGAAAATTAAATTCAGTGAAATGAGATTCAACATAACAAAGTAGACCCCTATATATATATATATATATATAGATTCACTATACAATCTCAAAATACTGAAATATCGAATTTCAGTATTTCGAGACTGAATAGTCGAAAACCCACATACACGAAAACCCATAATCATGAATACCACAACCGCGACTATTCACACACACACACAAACCAGGACATAATCACACGCACATACATATACCTAACTAAACAAACATAACAACACACTCAAACACACTTAACCAACCTATAAGCAGGGGGGCAAGCCCCCCTGCACCCCCCACACCCTCACCTACTTATGTATTCTAACTCCGAGGTTGCACTAAACACACACACAAAAAACACCACCGATCACACTCACACACACTAAAATCCCTACCCAATATCCTCAAACACACAGCACTTACCTGAAACCCCAGATAAATCCACAAACCGCACCACACGTCACAAATGCAACACCACGAAACCGGCGGATTCGACATTTGCAGATTCGACACTTCCGTGTTCGGCATAGTGTAGTTTTGGGTTTTCCACTATTCGGTCTCGACGTACTGAAATTCGACATTTCAATACATTGAGATTGTCTAGTGTGTATATATATATATATATATATATGGTTCCCATTCAGAAGCCTGAAACATCATAAGCCTGAAAATCAAAATCCTGAAACCAAAAGCCTGAAAATTCAGAATCCTGAAAACTCAAAATCCTGAAAGCCCAAAATCCTGAAAGACCAAAATCCTGAAACTCAAAATCCTGAAAACACAAATAATGCTAATATGTCACTATAAAGACACTAATATCTACCAACTGACCCTGACCCTAACCCTAACCCTAAGGTCCGTCACTATCGCACACTCACCTGACCCGCCTAAACCTAACTCACTTAAACCGCCTAACCCCAATATTTGTCACTATTGCATACATGCCTAACCTGCGCCTAACCCTAACTCACTTAAACCGCCTAACCCTAAAATAAAACCAACCGCACACTTACCTGACCCCAACGCGTGACCTAACACCACAGGGCTAACAATAGCAAAGCCACAATGACATCAGTATGTCTATTTTGTGTTTTCAGGATTTTGAGTTTCAGGATTTTGGGCTTTCAGGATTTTGAGTTTTCAGGATTCTGAATTTTCAGGCTTTTGGTTTCAGGATTTTGATTTTCAGGCTTATGATGTTTCAGGCTTCTGAATGGGAACCATATATATATATATATATATATATATATATATATATATATATATATATATATATATATATATATGTTCCCACTTTATAATTGTGAAATACTGAAATCTCGAATTTCAATATTTCAGTATCCTGAGACTCTAAAGGCAAAACTTCAAAATAGCGAAAGTGCATAAATGCTACTTTACGAGATGTGTTTGGCTGGGATGGTGTCTGGAATTTAAGGTGAATGAGTGTATGTGAGGGTTTTTGTAAGTTGTACGTGGGGGTTAAGGTAGGGAGGTGGAAGCATGAGTGCGAGTGTTGGATGTGTTGGTGTTTGTGTGTGTGTGTGTGTGTGTGTGTGTGTGTGTGTGTGTGTGTGTGTGTGTGTGTGTGTGTGTGTGTGTGTGTGTGTGTGTGTGTGAGGGACTGTAGAATGTCTAGGTTTTTTTTTCTGTTTGTGCGATCTCGGAGTTAGTATATATAAGTAGGGGGGCACAGCTCCCCACATGGGGCTGCAGGGGGGCTTGCCCCCCCCCGCTTACATGTAGTGTAGGGTTGTATAGTTTGTGTGGTGTGGGTAGAATGGTGTGTGTGTGTGTTGTGTGGTGTATGGTGTATGCATGTTCGTGATTGTGTGTTTCATGCTTTTGGGTTTCGGGATTGTGAGTCATTCACCTTTATAGTTTCGAGATACTGAAATTCGAGATTTCAGTATTTTGAGATTATAAAGGGGAGCTATATATATATATATATATATATATATATATATATATATATATATATATATAATAGAAAGCTTAAAACACTGAAAACTCATTTGACTGAAACTCAAAATAGTTTATGTAAATATTGTTTTCTCCAAACAGTTATTCATTGTAGTTATAAGCATCCATGTGTAGGGTTTAAAATGTATGAATAATGTAGGGGGCTATGCACCCCACCCCCACCTAAATATATATATATATATATATATATATATATATATATATATATCTATATATATATATATAGATATATATATATATATACTAACTCCAGGATCCCACTACCGTGGGGAAAAGGGCATATAGCATTTTCAGTGTTTTGAGTTTCAGTCAAATGAGTTTTCAGTGTTTTGAGCTTTCTTTGTTTTGGTTTCAGCCACATGATTTTCCATCAAATTAGTTTTCTATCATTTGATAGGGACCCGTGTATATATACATATATATATATATATATATATATATATATATATATATATATATATATACTAGCTGTACCCAGCCACGCATTGCTGAGGCTCAGTCTGGTTAAATGGAAAAGAAAGAAAAGAGAAAACGCACGTTTCTAATACGTTTAATTTCACAATGCTTGTGGGTATACAATATTTTTTGTTGTTCCATTGTCTGTGCAGATATAGAGATTGTCTGGTTTGCCGACTCTAGAACACGCAACATATAATTGTCCATGATAGAAGCAATCTGTGTGTAGATCTAAACTGCACAATTCTAAAGATTGGCCCTGAGCTTTGTTGATGGTGATTGCAAACACCAATCGAATTGGGAATTGCAATCTCTTAAATTGAAATGGCATATCCGTTGGAATCATAGGAATGCAAGGAATGAGGACATCTTCACCTTTGAAAGGTCCTGTCAAGATTGTTGTTTCTATGACGTTGCTCATTAATTTTTTTACTGCAAGCCATGTGCTGTTGCAAAGCTTTGGCTGGTTGATATTTCGCAACATGATAATTGGCACGCCGATTTTCAATTGCAGTACGTGCGGTGGCATCCCTGGCAGATCGAGTGAATTTAAAAATTTTGTTGGATAATTAACCGCTTCATCTGCTTCCACAACAGTGTCAACGGACTTGTATGTGACTGCCTCGCTTTGAATGTTAGACTGAATAATATTGTTAAGTTTGTAGACGTCTTTGTTCTTGGCTGCAAGAATCGCTCGTTCACTCAGCCAATCGTGGTTCTTATAATTGGTTTGAATATTGGGAAATACTTTTTCAACCAATTCTTCTTTTGACGTCACTAAATTGCAGAAGTTATGAGGCAATGAAATTCATCCTGAGGTCAGATCAACCGGCACCTTTCCGTTCCCAATTTCCAGCAATTGATGTGAGAATATCTCAGCTGATCGATTGTTTTGCAGCTGGACACACATATTTGTAGTTAATTTTAACATCTTTACATGTCGCCGCAAAGTAGAGTATTTCAGGCAAGCATTTATTTCATCCGCTGGTGTTGATCGAGGAGAACGAAGCAGATCTGAAGCTACAGAACGTGATCGCCGTGTTGGCAACCGTGCATCCTCAAGTCTGGCTGCACGTCGCTCTGCTGCTTAATCGGCACGTATTTGAGCCATTCTTTGTCTGTTTCACTCGTTCGCTGATGCCTGTTCTTCCTTAGTTTGATTTGCAATTATTCATCGCACTGCTTCCGCTCCACGAGTACGACGACCTAAGTTTGATCTTCTGCGAGGCATTATTTGGATGAACTAAAGCAGATCGATTGCAATGAAAAAGAAGAAAGACAGTTATAACAAAAACATATAAAATTGCATATTTCTATCCAAATATATAGACTCCATAGTAGGTATATAAAAACACGCGTGTATTCGAATGCAACGTGTGACATCTATATAATAGTAGGTATATAAAAACACGCCAGATTCGAATGCAACATTGTGTGAAAATTTCAAAGCAATCGGTGAAGAACTTTCAGAGATTTAAGATTTTGAACAAACAAACATTTACATTTATATTTATATATATATATATATATATATATATATATATATATATATATATATATATATATATATATATATATATATATGTATGTATATGTATATAGATATATATATACATATATATATATATATATATATATATATAGAGAGAGAGAGCGAGAGAGAGATACATTGTTTTGTCAAACACTGTATATAATGCCCCGATATTTATTGTCTTTACATCCTGAAGCCGACTGTGATATTCATGTTGTATATAATACATGCATATGTTCTGTTTTGTCTTTCAGTCTGTATATAATGTCATGTATCTATTTGTTTACTTCCAGGCTGAGACTGGTCCAGTAGTATCACTGCTCTACCCTGTTTAACAAATTCTAAAGGAAATACAATAAATTATAAATGACAACAAAATAAAGTGAAAGGCATTAAAAATAATTACAAATGCAGACTGTATTCTTAGAGTTTCCTTTAACTCATTACAGCCGGGTGACGCCTCCACCTACCTCTACAGTTACATCGTACTGTACAATGGCTGTAGGTGTCAAATACTGCTTGTACATAGGATATATAACAATTTATGTGATATATAATGTTTGTCAATGTGAAGTCGTTAATGATATATAATGTTTGTAAATGTGAATTCGTTAATTAATTATAATGGTTGTAAATGTGAAGTTGTTAATGATATATAATGTTTGTAAATGTGAATTTGTTAATTAATTATAATGGTTGTAAATGTGAAGTTGTTAATGATATATAACATTTATAAATGTGAAGTTGTTGATATATAATGTTTGTCAATGTGAAGTTGTTAATTATATATAACGTTTGTCAATGTGAAGTTGTTAATTATATATAATGTTTGTAAATGTGAAATTGTTAATTATATATAATGTTTGTAAATGTGAAGTCGTTAATGATATATAATGTTTGTAAATGTGAAGTTGTTAATGATATATGTCTGTCAATGTAAAGTGATTAATTATATATATAATGTTTGTCAGTGTGAAGTCATTAATGATATATAATGTTTGTAAATGTGAAGCTGTTAATATAGTTTGATTACTTTTATATACATGTATTTTTGCCTATGTCACAAGTGATAATTCAGAAATGGTGTTTAGTAAAATAATAATTCCAAAACCATGCTACATACAAAGTATTAAAACATTTAATCTTAAATCTTACATAGTGGCAAGCACATCTGTCTGATAGCTGACCTCTTTCTAGTGCTGGTCAAGCTATATTTATTGTTGGTCATCAGATATTTATGTTGTCATAAATGTAATGTTTTCCTAAATATCTCAACAATGAAGTAGCACAGATAGAACTGGTGAGCTCCGTATGAAAGCTCACAACTGGATGAATAAAGTGCTGCTGACAGTATCTGTGTAACCTGAGTGGTTGCAGAGATATTGTAAGTTGTTTAGAAAATATTACAAACATAATAGTTACTGTGTTAACTATGACTGATAAAATGCAATTTAAGACCTAGAACCTAAATAATATTATCACTAGAAAATAGTGTGTGCTGAACAGTACACTTCTTCTTAATCATTACAGAGATATGAGCATTTGTTTGAAGGGTACTTATGTAGTATCCCAACCAGATTTTCGTAGTTGCGATTTTCGCTTACTTCAGTAGAAACGGGGCCATGAAAAACTGGAAGGTGGTATTCAGACTCTATATTGCTGGGGGATAACTTCGGCTTACCCTCGGAAACAAAAACAGTGGAGAAAACCGTCTTCCTGTTTTTTACGTGCGTGTTGCACACTTGAAATGTCATGCCTGCTGTCACTGTGATGAATGGATTGTATTCGTTGTGTGGAAGGAATCCTTCAGAGAAGGCAAACGCAGAAACAGAAGTGATGATTTTGGTGACCTTTATTTTTTTGACAATTTGCAAACACAACAATGGTTAAAAGTAAGCAAGTGTAGCTAAAACACTTGCTCAGTGCGTGTGTTTGACTTCTCTCAAGAATTCCTTTTACAAGTTCAAAAAAATACAACCAAGAGTACGATAGCAGCCATGAAAACTGTAGCATGCATGTGTAATGCAAAAAAACAGGATGAGGGTTTTCTCCAGTGCTTGTGTTCCCAAAGGTAATCTGAAGACATTCCCCAGCAATACAGAGTCTGATTACCACCTTACAGCAAATGTAAAGTTTTTGGGCAGTACTACATATTTACAAAGTCAGTCTCAATTGTTTCATGCGCTCCTATCTGTGCTGATATGCGCATTTCGCAACCGCGAAAATCTGGTTGCGATAATAAGTAAGTACCATTTGAAGTGTGAGGCTATAATTTGATTTTATCAAAAAGTGTAGGCTCCATCCACTACAAGTTACAGTGCAAACGTCCAGAGCTCCATTGGAGGGAATGAGTTAAAAACAGCTTAGAATATAAAGAGGATATATTTTTGGGACTGTTCTTGCAGCAATAAATGTATAAACAGACAATTTGTGACTTTCAATTTTAATAAAAAGGAACAGTCTAAACAAAGCTCTGAGCTTTTTTATGTCTGTAACAAAATTTTAAATCTTTACTTTATGTAGTAACAGCATACCTAATGATTCAAATTTTTTTCTTCGAAGTTGATTCAAAGGGGAATACAAGTTGCAATGTGATATGCTGTCAAGATGTTTTCTGTTAGCCTTAAAAACTGAATAATATAAAATGTTTACTCTTTGCATATAGCTTTTACCTCAACCCCAAACAAATCAATAGATGATAAAAAATGGATAACAACAATGTACAACCTGATAACTCTCTAATATCATCACCATCTGCGCATACTGTATAAACATCAGGGACAGTTGTACACATAACGTTTAAATGCAGCCTTTGAATGACATTCTGACATCAAGACTTAAGCCTAAATAGTCTGCTTCAGTGGTTCCGATGATGGTGTCCTGATTGTGATGCAGGTTACTGGGGTTTAACAAGTGGCCCTAAAACCAGAGGAGTCAAATAGGGTGAGGGACAAATGAAGGGGGTATTTGGTTTGCCTCTCCCTAGGGGAAGGGTAGGATTGTGTTCACATGTGAGGCACACTGGAATGGGAGACTGGGGAAGCATTTTGTGCTTCGAGGGGAGGGGGGGGCATGGTTCATAGGTTCATAGGTTGGTATTAGGCTATCAGCCATGGGGCCTATACAAGCCTAGCCATAACAATTCCCTGGTTATTTGGAGATGGCATCCATGGTCGGCCAATTGCACACACCTCCTGGGAGATTTGCTGAGTGTGTGCAGAACCAGGGATGCACAACAGAAAAAGCTAAACCACCCATGATGGCTGTCTAAATGATAGCCTATCCAGGCCAGCCCTCACCCTGATGATGACGATGGACAGATTCATGATTTCATGATCTAATTTTATTACATAACCTGTAGGATGGTCTCTAAAATACAACATTGCAGTTGGTTTACCTGCATCCTAAAACAGTGCTCATTTGCCCAAAAACTGTAATTTGTCAAAATTTATCTGTAGTTATTTTCTGTTTTTTTTTTCTTTTCTTTTGACACCTGTCAAATGAATATAACAATATCAGCACAGGCAAGTATTTTTGAATTAAAGTTGAAATAAGTCAGCCTGTTTGGATTTGACAAAAACACAAGGGTGCCAAGTAATGAACATTGAGGTATATTCCCATGTCCTGTATCCAAATAAGAATTTGAGGCAATTTTATATTTTAATGCCAAAGTATAATTGTCCTACTTACATAGTATAACAATCAGTAAAGGCTAAGATATTCCATGATTAGTGCTGGTACTGAGTTTTAAAACCAGTGCAGTTGATTACATGCTGGTCACTTTGGGTACGTTGACAGAAAAGGCTACATAAACCCTCAGTGTTGTTTGATGGACACTGCTTCAACACAACTACTGTATTTTATGTCTTTGTATAACTCCATCTACTCTGCCAAAATCTTGAATGAATTACTTAAAACCTACTGTGTATGTTGTCTATACACACAACAATTTATATTATCACTAGGAATATAAGTATGATTAGGTATAACTGTTAACCTAGTATTCTGTGTACCTGTACTAGAAACCTATGTAATGCTTAGTTCGAATTTTAATTCTTTTATGTCTGTATTTGTTACTGGAGCTTTTCTCCCCAGGCCTCTGCTGAAAATGGGTTTCTGACCCAGTCGGACTTTCCCGGTCACCAAATTTCAATAAATAAATAAAATAAATAAAGTGGAATAGCAAAGCACATATCCTTTCCTGAATTATATGTTTCCTAGTTTGCAGCTTGGGTCTAGTGAAGGTAACAGATTAGTGAATGGATAGCCACTAGGAGATTCACATTGATTCTACTGAAGGTTTTCATCTCACTGTAGGCTCTGGTCACCTAGCAGGACCCCCTGCCTGCATTGCTTATCTACTTAAAGACACTGAGAAGGATGCTGATTGTGACTGGTGGTGGTAAATCAGGACGATCCACAGAAAAAGTGCAGTGCTGATAAGAAACTTGAATACCAGCTAGTTATAGGGTCAGAACGATAATAACTGGGTCAGAACCATAATAATTATAGGCACAATCAATAACATAGTGTTGTGTCTTGTTAACTTAACAATAGAACTGCTCTGTATAGTCTGTTTCCTAGAATCTGAGACTGAAATCCCTGGAAATTAAGCAGACTGGAATGGATAATTTTAGCTTCAGCTTTAAGCCTTACTTTGTGGTAACCAGAACATATGGGTGATATCTTCAGTCAAGACTTTTTACTGCAAGTGCCCAAATATATCATTCCAGCTTTCTTGGCAATAATGGAGCTAATATGCAGCCACCATCATCAATGGATATGGTAAGTATGAATGACGGCCAAGATAAGTGGGCAATGCTTCTCAAGGGTCAGAGGCTTGACTTTAGCAGGAAACATAGTGTTATGATGAAGTGGTTAATCTTGAAAGTAGAGGTAAATACTCTGAGTAAATTAGTTTTATTTTTCTTATCCAGTACAGTCTGTCCATGCCATCAGATGAGTGGCACCTATATGGAGATTTTACACTTATTACCTCTATTACTGCAATAAATGTAATACCAGCTACTACTTCACTATCTCAGTCTGTCGTCAGTGGTGACTAGTAGGCTACCATGTTAAGTCTAGTCAATATCCTGAGGTCAGGATCAAACTCTGTACCTTGTTTCTATGAAGTATAGACATTAGCCATTATGCCAAACCCACGCCTAATATTAGTTATTTTCTTTAATATGCTTATTATTTCACATACATCACTTATATATTATACATGTCTGCATAATGCTGAGTGCAGAATGTGGCTGGACAGGGTGCAGTCTGGTTCAGTTTCCTCAGCTAGAAAATAAATAAATCAGTAAATATAACTCAAAAGTGAACAAGGCTTGTTCAACATCTGAAAATTGTAGAACTGGAAACTTATGTTCTAAATTAAAAGGCCTAACGTTTACTATTAAGGAAGAAAGATGAAGTGTTCTATCATTACGAAAATTTGTTGTCAGATTAGAACTGCTATTTTAAAATAAAACTTCCCACTCAGAGATGAAAGATTCATGAGAACTTTGAAAGCTATTTTTTCTCCTTATGTAGGAATCATGTGACAAGAAAAGATTGATGAGAAATGTTGTTAAATAGATACAAAGAGGTTCAAAATAGTAGCAATGCAGGATAGGCTGGTCACCTGTGTTCAAGAAAATGTTTAGCTGTTGTGCCAGTGGTGAAAATGGCAAAAATGCAGCACACGCATTGGTCACAATCAATATAGGATTACTTAAGAAAAGAGATAGACTATCTTAGGGACTGTTGCCTTTTTCTGTGGAGAGGCCGAGGTGTTTTTCTACATAGATTTAAATGTAAAGGCATTGTGGCTGCTATTATGAGATCACATAGAGGAACATTAGTAAAGCTGCTGCAATTACATTTTGTGCAACCACATCCACAACCCTGACATTAAATTGTCTTCAATGGCTGTCTGACTGATACTGCTACATGATGAAGCCTTATCTGAAATGGCATTTCCATGATGTCTCCAGAATGTACCAGAGAGGGTCAGATATTCTTAGAGGAGATTTCCCTTGGGTATTATGGGGTTGCATGGAAATAGAATAGTCAACGACTGTGGAAAGGAATACTGTGGTGGTATTTGTGCCCTCAACAGTCTCAATACTGACTTACTGAGGAATTCAAGAGGCAACAGTGCAAAACGTATGCCAGAGAACCACAGATGGTGGCACGGTAATTCAGTGGCTCTTTTCATCTCTCTTTCTCTCAAAGAGAGGGTGTATGTTTATTACTGATTGCTTTATAGCTCTTGGAAGAGACCAAGGATTTTTTCTAGCACAGGTATGCAACTGATGAGAACAGTCATATTTCTGAGTAAACAAGTGTACCCATGCATATATATATAAGTAAGTGTATACAGCTGAGGAGGTTCAACCTCATACAGGAACTGTTGGTTCAGTTCTATACAGCAGTCATTAAGTCTGTTCTCAGCTCATCCATAACAATGTGGTTTGGATCTCTGTTTAATCATGACAAAAATAGGTTACATTGAATAGTCAGGTCTGAAGAAAATATCATTGGTGGTAGTTTGCCCTCCTTACAGGACCTGTACCATTCCAGAGTCATGAAAAGAACAAGGAAAATCATCACTGACCCGTCACATCCAGGCCACCATCTTTTTGAACTATTACCATCGCTAAGGCATTATAGATTAATACGCACCAAAACAAGCAGATATAAGAACAGTTTTTTCCCACAGGCCATCAAGTTCATAAACAGTTAACTCAGCTTATTAGACTGGTGTATTCCTTTTCCCAAGCCTCCAAGTATTATTAATACTTGTTTCTTTCAGAGTTTATTTCAGTATTTCTTGGACTGAGTTGCAGTTTGCACCTTGTATGTATATTTACATTTTTTCTTTTTTTTGTCTTGTTCTTAATAGTTGTATGTATATCATTTGTTTTGTTCTTAATAATTGTATGTATGTTGTTTATGTAATTCATACTTAGAGAATCATTGAAACTGGAGTCAAATTCCTTTTATGTGTGCTAACTTGGTCAATAAATGTGATTCTGATTCTGACATGTGGCAAGCCACACTTGGCATCATGGTGCATCATACAGCACACTCTAGCATAGGAAGAAAAGCCTAACTGTCACCAGCATGACAATGTGTAAAGTCTTACTGTCACTAACATGGCAATGTACCCATCCTAAATGTCACCAAGATGGCGCTGTGCAAAGTCTTATGTCATCAGCCTTCCTGTCACCAGCATTACAATGTGTAAAGCCTAACTGTCACCAGCATGATGATGTACCAATCCCCTTATGATGGGGATTGGGAAATGGATAATAGACCACAGTAGGAGGAGACAACAAAGAAGTTACATTTTATTTTCATTTGTTAACTGGGGTAGAACACTCATCCAGGATGACCATTTTCAGATTCAGCCTGGAGAGTAAATTAAAAAATAAAAATAAGAAGAGAAAATGATTATGCAGACTGCAGTGCGCATGCATTTATGAGTGGTTAGTTTACAGGATAAAGACTGCATATCGAATAGCTCAAAGTGCTGAGCATGGAGAAAAATGACCATGCAGGAAATAGAACCAAGGCTATTTAACTGGCTGTAGATATATCAGTAAAAAGGGATTATTACAAGAACAGTAGACATGGTTTTGGTCTTGAGCTGTTTTTTTGGACAGAGAATCAGTTACAACTTGCTTGAGCACACAGGATTTCTCTGATTTGGTGTCTGACTTTATGGAAGGGTGATATTGCTTTTAAGTTTGAAAAAAGATGCTGATGAGGGATGTTTACTATACATGACTGAACCCTCTCTCGTATAACTCTCGTATAAGTGTGGATACTCAACCATGATTCCAGCACTAAGGACTGACTTACAAGATAACTTAACAGAGAAATCTAATAAGTGTTAAATATATGACCACACATGGCTGAAAGGCTGTCTAGCTGGCCAAAAAAGTATAATGGCCCTTATGGTTAATAATGTGAGACTATGACTCCAGCAATGTGTTTGATTTACTGCTATAGAGAAATTTGGTGAGAAAAGACAAATAATAGTCTAGATGTAGCTGTAAC
>NC_056746.1:32194924-32209924 GCF_019279795.1 Protopterus annectens | reverse complement strand
CCCATTCAATGTTTCTCCTCATGATACCTTGTTGAAAAATACCATTTAATGTGTCTCCTCATGATACCCATGATACCCCATCTACAAACACCGTTCAGTGTATCACCTCATAATACCCCTGATACCCTGACTACAAATATAATTCAGTGTTTCCTCATGATACCCCTGATACCCCATCTACAAACAAGATTCAATGTGTCTCCTCATGATGCTTATTATATCCTGTCTACAAACACCATTCAATATATCTAATCATGATACCCATGATACTTCATCTACAAACAACATTCAATGTGTCTCCTCATGATACCCTGTCTACAAACACCATTCAATGTGTCTCCTCATGATGACCATTATACCCTGTCTACAAACAGCATTCAATGTGTCTCCTCATGATGACCATTATATCCTGTCTACAAACAGCATTCAGTGTGTCTCCTCATGATACCCTGTCTACAAACACAATTCAATGTGCCTCCTCATGATACCCATGACACCCTGTGCACAAACACCATTCAGTGTGTCTTCTCATAATACCCATGATCCACTCTCTACAAAAGCCATTCAAGGAGTCTCCTCATAAAACCCACTAGACCCTGTCTACAAACACCATTCAATGTGCCTCCTCAAGATACCAATGATACCCTGTTTACAAACACCACTCAGTGTGTCTCTTAATAATACCTGGCCTACAAACCACATTCAGTGAGTCTCCTCATGATACCCTGTCTACAAACACCATTCAGTGACTCTCCTCTTGATACTCATGATACCCTATCTACAAACACCATTCAATGTGTCTCCTCATGATACCCATCATACTCTGCCTGCAAACACCAGTCAACGTGTCTCCTCATGATACCTATGATGCCCTGTCTGCAAACACCATTCAGTGTGTCTACTCATGATTCCCATGAGACCATGTCTGCAAATAGCATGTAATGAATCTCCTCATGATAACCATGATACTCTGTCTACAAACACCACTCAGTGCATCTCCTAATGATACCTGGCCTACAAACCGCATTCAGTGAGTCTCCTCATGATACCCGAGAGACCCTGTCTACAAACACCATTTAGTGTGTCTCCTTGTAATACCCATGATACCCTGTCTACAAACACCATTCAATGCGTCTCCTCATGATACCCATCATACCCTGTCTACAAACACCATTCAATGTGTCTCCTCATGATACCCTGTCTGCAAAGACCAGTCAATGTGTCCCTCATGATACCCATGCTACCCAATCTACAAACACCAGTCAATATTTCTCCTCATGATACTCATCATATCCTGTCTACAAACACCATTCAATGTATATCCTTATGATATCCATGAGACCCTGTCTACAAACACCATTCAATGTGTCTCCTTATGATACCCATTATAACTCATCTACATACACCATTCAGTGTGCCTCCTCATGATACCCCATCTACAAACACCATTCAATGTGCCTCCTCATGATACCCATGATACCCTGGCTACAAATACAATTCAGTATGTCTCCGCATGATACCCATGATACCCTGTCTACAAACACCATTCAATGTATCTCCTCAGGATACCCTGTTTACAAGCACCATTCAATGTGTCTCCTCATGATATGCATGATACCCCATCTACAAACACTATTCAATGTGCCTCCTCATGATACCCATGATACCCTGGCTACAAACACAATTAAGTATGTCTCCTCATGATATCCATTATACCCTGTCTACAAACACCATTCAATGTATCTCCTCAGGATACCCTGTTTACAAACTCCATTCAATGTGTCTCCTCATGATACCCATCATACCCTGTCTACAAATACCATTCGATGTGTCTCCTCATGATACTCTGTCTGCATATACCATTCAATGTATCTCTTCATGATACCCTGTCTGCAAAGACCATTCAATGTGTCCGTCATGATACCCATGCTACCCCATCTACAAACACCAGTCAATGTTTCTCCTAATGATGCTCATCATATCCTGTCTACAAACACCATTCATTGTATATCCTTATGATATCCATGAGACCCTGTCTACAAACCCCATTCAATGTGTCTCCTTATGATACCCATTATAACTCGTCTACATACACCATTCAGTGTGTCTCCTCATGATACCCATGATACCCTGTCTACAAACACCATTCAATGTATCTCCTCAGGATACCCTGTTTACAAACACCATTAAGTGTATCTCCTCAGGATACCCTTGATACCCCATCTACAAACACCATTCAGTGCGTCTCCTCATGATACTTTGTCTACAAACACCATTTGATGTGCCTCCTCATCATATCCATGATACCTTGTCTATAAACACCATTCCTTGTGTCTCCTCATGATACCCCATCTACAAACACGATTCAATGTGTCTCCTCATGATGCCCTGTCTGCAAACACCATTCAGTGTGTCTACTCATAATTCCCATCATACCCATGATACACGTGATACTCCATCTAAAAACACCATTCAATGTACCTCCTCATCATACCAATGGGAACCTGTCTACAAAAAGGAAACACCAAACCTCTCACGCGAAGCTATGCATGGCCAACCAACCTATGAAACAACACAACGGCCAGCAATGTTAGTTCCAAAAAAAGCTTTAATAAGCTTAAATGAGATCACAACTGGATATAAAAATATCCAATACTCCAAACCGGTTTTGGTACATCCTTCTTCAGTGGAGCATAATACAAAAAGAAAAAAGATGCCAACTAGGAGAATAACGCTATTTGTAGCTTACACCAGTCATAAATATCCAATCACATGATTGCTTATTACAGTGGTCTACCAAGACCTTCTCAGCAATTCTACACATTTGTTAATAAATAATTATATATTCCAAAATCCATAAGAGGCAAGAGTGTAAACCTATATATCATATATCCATGGTATACATTTTATATCCATGGTATAAATTTTAAATTCAAATAAGTGGTCTTAGTGCATACAGCAAAAATGCATCAGAAATATAAATGAAAATAAAACAGTAGTATCAAGAAATGATGATATTGAATATGTGCCTGCAAAAACATCACCATATGGTCATCCACAATCGGTAGCACCAAATTATAAATGGTCATTGATGCCTGGGGGAAATAAAGCCCCAAGATGTATTATCCAATATTTCTCTTTGTGTGTAAGTATGTTGTCCCACCCCTGTTGATGGCTTCTATCACCCACTATTTGGTCAATTATAGTAAACATAAACTTTGCAGTGGGATGTTTAACTGTATGTTGGTAAAGGGCATTTGTGATCTTTTTGTTTCTTATGTTGCTTCTATGTTCCCCAATCCTTATCCTCAGTGAGCGGGAAGTTTTGCCCACATAAAAAGAGGAACATTGACATGTCGCAAGGTAAATAACCCAACTGGTAGAGCAGTTGCCAAAAATTCTTAAATCATATACCTTACTGGTATTAGCACTACTAAACTGTTTGGTTCTGTTCACCTGACTACAAGACATGCAATGTCCACAAGGAACTGTGCCCACTAGTTCTTTACCAGTCATTGTCAATTGTCTATATCTAGCCCCTCCACTTCCATGATATTTATAGTGTGAAAAGATGGAACCTAACGTTTTGCCCCTTCTATAGGAAAATTGGCAACGTGTACCCAAATGTTGTCTAAGAGTATCATTGGCCAACAAAATATTCCAATTCCTTTCCATGATCTCTCCAATAATCTGATTGTTTCTGCCATATGTAGTAACAAATCTCAAAAGGCCATCACCTTTCTTTTTCTGATGATCTTGGTATTCAAGAAGCTGTGTCCTCGTATAATTGTCAGAGCAATATTTGGCAGATCTAATGTCAAATTCTCCATAACCTCTATCCAAGAATCTTTTAGTAAGATCCAAACTGGCCTCCTCATAGTCTTCCACAGAAGAACTAATACATTTGACACGAAGAAACTGTGATTTGGGGATGTTCCGGACAGTGTGGCGGGGGTGCATACTGGAAGCATGTAGCAACGTGTTATATTCAGGATATTTCCTATATATTTTAGTGCCTAAAGTGTTATCAGGCTTTCTATAGACATTCACATCCAGAAATTCAATAGATGTGAGATTGCTGTTAGCAATAAATTCAATGCCCCAAATATTGCCGTTGAGATAGTCTACAAATTCATTGAGATATTCCCTGTCCGCCCACCACACCATCCAACAATCATCAAGATATCTTCGCCAAATGTCCATTTCTACTAAATAAATGTTGCGAGATGTATCATATATTAAATATTCTTCCAAGTAGGCCATAAAAAGATCTGCATATATTGGAGCAAAAGATGCTCCCATTGCTGTGCCTTGTAGTTGCCAGTAACATTCTCCTTGGAAGTAAAATATGTTTTTATTAAGAACATGCTCACACATACAGATCAGGAGAGTGTTGAAACCAGGTGGATACAGATTTGTCTTCTCGAGCCAAAACTGAAGTGCTTGAAGTCCTGCCCAATGAGGAATACTGGTGTATAATGATTTTACATCCAGTGTACAAAGTAACCAATCTGGTTCAATTTGCGTATCTGCTATAATTTGTAAGAATTGTGTTGTATCTTTAATTCTAGCTCTGACATTAACAAGGAGTGTTTTCAAATATTCTGTTAGAAAGGCTGATAATGGTTCAGTGAGTGAACCATGACCGGACACAATTGGTCTCCCAGGTGGAGAAGTAAGTGACTTATGTATTTTTGGGAGTAGATATAATATCTGTTTGTTGGGGTCCTTAACCATTAAATGTTTAACTGTGGTAGCTGATAGAATACCTTCTTCTAATGCACTTCTCAAAAACATATCAATTTCCCTTTTAAATGTAGAGGTTGGATCAATGTCCATCTTCATATAACATTTCGAGTCTGATAGTTGTCGCAGTCCTTCTTGAATATAATAATCCATTTCCAGGACTACTACTGCTCCACCTTTGTCGGCCTTAAGAATGGCTATATTGTTATTTTGTTTCAATTCATTAAGAGCCTTCTTTTCAGTTTCCTGAATATTATCTTGAAGTATGTTGAAACCATATGGTGGAAAATGTAGATCTTTTAGTACCGCCTGTTGAAAGCGATGCTGTGGTAGCTCACTGTAACATGATCTATGTAGGAACCACAAAGGACATATCATGAGATAATGGGGTCCCTGATAAAGGCACTCCTCCCACAGTTACCAGTGGCTATGAAGGTATAAGAGATGCCGAAGCCACACAGAGGAAGCACACTCTTATTACAATGACAGCCAGTCTGTAATTAAACAGGCAGCTGGAATCATTAAACATGGGAGGTACTCCTCATGACAGTAACTTTTTGTTTTTATTAATGGAAAATACCACTGTATCTGATTTGACAAGGGGAAGGGTCAGCAAGGTATGACCAAATGAAGGTGTACTTGTTAAAATATCAAAAATGTTTCCTCCCACTGAATGTTTCCACTTTTTCCAGTGAATAAATATTAAATGAAATTAAGGGTGCTCTGGGTGTATTTACTGTTGGAATTGTGACTGTTCTAATTACAATACTGGGGGAATAAGTGAGACATGAGTTACAATGAAGTTATCCATGACTGTATTATATTAATCACTAGCTTTTCTAAGTCATCAGCATATTTTTCATACACTTTTGAGATAAGAGAGGGGTGCAGTAACAATCAGCTTCAATGTGTAAGTGCCAAGCATTCAGGTTTTCTCAATTTGAACTCAATTCAACACACTGTTTTGGCATCTCTCAACAGCAACTAGACAGCCAACTTAATGTCATCTGTCCTGCACGGTCATCAGAAGTGATCAATATGCACATTTCCATGTCATCGTTATTATAGTAACCTCAGAGAAGGGCTTCTGTCCACCACCATAAAGCAAGGCTGTGCAAGTGCAATTATGACAGAATGGTGCTGAACCCCTTAACAGTGCACACACTCCTTACTAACTGTTCGATAACAGGAGTAAAACCTAAAAACTAACAACAGAACATTGCAGTAAAACCACTCGCGAATCATAAAACTGTTGTAAACTGATATGACACAGCACAACTCTCCTTAGCAGTAAAAGATCGGGACTGGGATTGAAGTAAAAACCACGTGTG
Organism: Protopterus annectens; assembly: GCF_019279795.1. Classification (NCBI taxonomy): domain Eukaryota; kingdom Metazoa; phylum Chordata; order Ceratodontiformes; family Protopteridae; genus Protopterus; species Protopterus annectens. The sequence goes on along the minus strand of NC_056746.1, from coordinate 32,203,847 downwards.
AATCATAAAACTGATGACACAACACAACTCTCCTTAGCAATAAACAAATCGGGACTGAAAACCACACAGGAATGAACAAATTTTTTCAGGAAGCAACTAGCAAAGCAAAACTAACTCTCTTTACCGTAAGAAAGCTTGACAGGAATGATCAGCACTCGCGGGAGGTTAGCATAACAAAGCTAGCATTAACTTCCACGCGCTTTCCACGTTGGTGTACGACTCATGAGTCCTCCTTTTGCAACTGTAAAAGTGTGGGGGGGGGGGCGCTCCCTCCCCCTTGCTCTATGGTTCCGGCATCCTTGCTACAGATCCTCCAAGATGCTCCAGGATTCCCAATCCTCATTTCTTGATACACTGGAAAATATTAGGGTACAACCCAACACCCTAATAATGGAGATTTTAACTACCCCACCATTAACTGGGAAAACTACTTATGACCAACTCTTTTGCTCAACGTTTTCTGGAATTCATAAATTCCAATGCCTTGGATCAACTTATCCACATCTCCACCAGGGGCAGCAATATCCTAGACCTGGTCATTACCAACATGGGTGACCAGTGTTCCACACCAGAGGTCAATTCCTCGGTCAGATCTGACCACAAGCTAATCAGCCTAGACATTCACATCCTGCCCCCACCCCCATTAGGGAAACCATCATAAAAAATTTCTCCAAGCCAACTTCATGCTTCTGAAGACAGAAGTGGCAAACGTCATGATACCCATGCAGACGGACAATAGAGGCATGACTGCTGAATCCTACACAAATGCACTTTATAAGCACTTTCACAAGTGCATGGATCATGCTATCCCCAACAGAACCAATATGCTAGCCTTTAAAAAAAGAAGCCAATCTGGTGGTCCCCTGCCATAAACAAACTCTACAATAGAAGAAAGAAACTATTGCATAAAGAGTAAAATCCCATGACTGGAAGAACTCCCTGGTCAGCCTCAGTAAGAAGCTGAGATCCCTCATAAAATTCTCCAAAGTTAGTTATGAAAACAAAATCTCTATTGATTCTAAAGACAACCACAAAGCATTCTATAGCTATGTCAAGAATCTCACAGGCAACACTCATATCTGCTCTGAGTTACAGCACAATGGCACTAAATATACAGAACCAACTGATATTGCCAACAACCTGGCAGATAGGTTCAGTGCTAACTTTACCCACCCCCTCGCTCCCTAAAGGGCCCATCTCTATACTGGAAGAATGCAAAGTTCCTGTAATCACAGCTGCACAGGTAAAAACCACACTCTCCAAACTCAAGAACAGAGCATCCATGGGACCTGGCAAAATCCCAGGCTGTGTTCTACATGAACTACAGAATAAATTGGCACCCCACCTAAGCACCATGTTCAGTCATAGCCTTACCTCAGGCTTTATGCCCACTGAATGGCACACAGCAATGGTTATCCCACTCCACAAAGGAGGAGCCACCACGGACCCTGGGAACTACCGCCCCATTAGCCTAACAAGCCTGGTCTACAAGGTCATGGAACGTATCATTGTGGAACTTATAAACAAAGACATTGGTAATCTCCAAACTCTGGACCCCACCCAGTTCAGGTTTGTAAAAGACAGATCATGTCTCCTAAACCTGATTGACTTCTTTGAAGCAGTCAGCAAAGCTGTAGAAGAGGGTAAGGTGGTTCACACAGCCTATCAATATCGCCAAGGCTTTTGACATCATCCCCCACTCTGGAATTATAGATAAACTCATTAAACTAGGTATGAATCCCTATGTCACAAGATGGGTTGCCAGCTGGCTCACTGACAGAACCCACACTGTGAAAGTAGCAGACTCCAAATCTGACTTCAGACCAGTGACAAGTGGAGTACCACAGGGATCAATCCTGGGTCCTCTCCTGTTTGGTATCTATTTTTCTGAAGTACAGGCTAACACAGGTGGTCTTTGGCTAATGAAGTTTGCAGATGACTGCAAACTAGGAGCCATAACTGAAACTCCTAGCGATGTGGACATCCTACAAAAGGGCCTCACTGAGACAGATGCCTGGTGTCAAAGCCATGGCCTCAAGCTCAATGCCAAAAAGTGCATTGTCATCCCCTTTGGTAAAAACTCCGTACCCATGAGCTACTACATAGGTGGTAGTCTACTTAACACCAAAAGTGTGATAAGTGACCTTAGGACACAGGTGGACAGTAGTCTCTCCTTTGATAATCACATCGCCACAGTAGTCAGGAAATCCTTCTACATGGCACACCTCATCACAAAAGGTTTCTCATCCAGGAAAAAAGAGGTCATTGTTCCCCTCTACTTGTCACTCATTTGACCCATTATAGAGTACAACGCCCCTTTTGGTATGTACCTCACAAGATGTCTATAACCACTGGAAAGGCCGCAGAAATACCTCACAAAGAGGATTACTGGCCTCAAAAAGATGCCCTACGCAGACTATCTAAAAAAACTCCAGCTTTACTCTGTCACATATCGCCTACTCAGAGGTGATCTCTGCCTAACATATAAAGCTATGTCAAACCCACAGCTGTTGGACATGCTCCATTTAAAGAAATCCCAATCCCTTCGAGCAATGTGCTCTAGGGACGTAAACCTTGTCACCACAATAAACAGAACATGCTGGAATGATAGATTCCTGTCCCAGAGACTTCCCATACTCTGGAACAAACTACCTATCTATATCAAACAAAGCTCCTCATTAGCACTCTTCAATAAAAATCTTGATGATTAGAAGGTAAATAGGAAATTCACCCCGGGGATCACCTCTGTGGCTCTGCTCGACAGCGGCACAGGAAAATAATTTTCTTGGGTGGCGAAAGCCAGGGTACCTTTTTGGCTAGGCTTGTATAGGCCCTAGGGCCGATAGCCTAGTACCCATCTATGAACCTATAAGAATGTTGAGGAGGTTTCATAAAAGCTTTTGGAATAGCAGACCTTACTAAGTTGTCTATCATAATAGAGACAACCTTGTCCTATTTTATACCTCTGTCATTGACTCCTACCATTAAAAACAAGGGAGGATTCTGTAGTTTCTTAGCTTAACATCTTTTTCTTGAAAATGTACAGATTGTTTTATCCAAAGAGACTCAGGAGCTTAAAAAACTTGGAGTTATCAGACACACCTAGTGCGCTGCTAGAATGGAGATCTCTGTCAAATCTTCAGAGGCCTTCATAGATCCTCTTTTTCTTAAAGCTTATGACCTGAGCACACAGCAAGGAACAAACACAAACAGATGTACATATAATCACATGGAAAAAATCAACATTGATTATGCTAACAAAATGGACAGATTCCTTGCATATAGGCTCCCACATCTAGGGAATGGACTTATTTAAAGTATAGTGGTATAATTCCATAACTCATGGCAGAAGCTTTCCAGAAGGAATTTCTTTGTAACAAAACTGCAGCTGTCAGTCTTGTTAATCAGCAGGTCATAATAATGTGACACATGAATCCACAAGAGGCCCATGTGACAAAAGAAGGGCGTTGAAGAGCTAATTGACAGTTAATGACATTTAAGCAGTGTGTGTGTGTGTGTGTGTGTGTGTGTGTGTGTGTGTGTGTGCCTGCGAGCGGGTCTGTGCAGGTATGTGTGTGTGTGTGTGTGTGTGTGTGTGTGTGTGTGTGTGTGTGTGTGTGTGTGTGTGTATACGTACGTGTGTGCTTGTGCCAGTCTATGCATGTGTGTGTTTGTGTTCATCTCCTGTGTGTTTGTGTGTGTCTGTGAGTCTGTACAAAATAGATTATTACAGGCATAATTTCTTTCATTTTATGAAAACTGTAAAGTCCTTATGTAAGCCTTTGCAGATGTGGGTGCAGCATGTGTGTTAAAATAACCAATGTACAGTCAGGAGTTTTGGAGATAGAGTATGAATTGACTTCTCTTTATCACCGTCAAGCATCAATCATTATTAATATTCGACTGTGATAGAAACAAATCGATCCTGCTCAGATCTACGTATTTCAGTTTAAGCTTATTATATGAAGAAACTCACAGACACACACATACTATTGCTTTTTTTAATGGAAAAACACACACACACACACACACACACACACACACACACACACACACACACACACACACACGCACACTAAATCTGACAACCATGACAATTTAACTGTGATCAAATAACACCAACTCCAGTGGTCTCAAACTGTGCCCCCCCCCACAAGTTACAGCCTGTTGGCTAGATACACATCAGATGTTTGAATATAATTATCTGAAATAACTTCTGACCATAGTGATATATATATATATATATATATATATATATATATATATTGACCTTGTTTCGTATACACAAGCAATATGCATAATTTTGATCATTTAACTGTTATTAATCCATTCAGTTGGAGATGACCCTCCCTCACATCTCCCTGACATAAACATAGCCCATGACCTTGCTTTGTTTGTTATTTAATGAGAATCAGTCCAGCTCCTCTAGTGTTTGATGGTATTATTACCCTTCCATTTCATGCACTCTTTCAGTCGCTTTCCAGAGAACTCTTTACCACAGGGTAATGCAGCTCTGTTTGCGTTACCCTTAAGAAGGTACTGTGGCCAGACAGGGCCCAGTAGAACTGGAACAGTACTGTATTATTCTTTGGGATACAACATAGCATTGTGTTTGCTACCACTGACCACTTGCTCTTCTTCTGATGCCTCATTCTAAGTGGAAGCAACACCCCAGGTCCTTTCTTGCTCTTTAACTATGAGCTCTACTCCTGAGCTGATACTTCACCCCACATTTGTGATGACATATTACACTTCACCCCACATCTGCGATGACGTATTATACTTCACCCCACATCTACGATGACGCAAGTACTGTACTTCATATTTGTTTGCAATGAACCTCAGCTATTACCTTTCTGCCCACTTGACTAGCCCCCAGAAAACTTTTCTTTGACTCCCCTCCTATCTTTTACTGCTGTACCTAAATTCATGTCTACAGTAAAGAGGCTCATCTGTTCTCTTTCTCTCAGATATGTATGAAAGCAACATACTGAAGAGTAGCGGACCACAGCCAGGATAAGCAGAACAAATGCTAATGGGAGTAGCTCAAGACCAGCTTCTGGTTCGGCAAGGAGAGTGAACCTTAGCTTCTATCTGGAAGTTCCAAAGTTTTTATATTAAATCCCTTCAAATCTTCAAAATGAGTCACTTTGAATCGGTATTCATTTAAAAAAGCTTTATTTGCATTAACAATTTTGTCTTACAGACTTTGTCAGGTCAGGAAGTTAATTCAAGGTGACTTATTTTGACCACGTCTATTTAAGTGATTTACTTAAATGTGATAGTGTAGACAAGTGGAGACTGAGAGAACCAGATATTAAGATGATATAAAAAAATTTATTACCTTAATCTACTACATTAAACTGCCTAGACAACCTGCGTCAGATTAAAATCAGTAAGAAATCAACATCTGTTAACTAGCTATAACAAGAAATATATCAACATCTGTTAACTAGCTATAACAAGAAATATATCATCATTTGTTAACTAGCTATAACAAGAAATATATCAACATCTGTTAACTAGCTATAACAAGAAATATATCAGCATCTGTTAACTAGCTATAACAAGAAATATATCAGCATCTGTTAACTAGCTATAACAAGAAATATATCAACATCTGTTAACTAGCTATAACAAGAAATATATCAACATCTGTTAACTAGCTATAACAAGAAATATATCAGCATCTGTTAACTAGCTATAACAAGAAATATATCAACATCTGTTAACTAGCTATAACAAGAAATATATCAGCATCTGTTAACTAGCTATAACAAGAAATATATCAACATCTGTTAACTAGCTATAACAAGAAATATATCAGCATCTGTTAACTAGCTATAACAAGAAATATATCAACATCTGTTAACTAGCTATAACAAGAAATATATCAACATCTGTTAACTAGCTATAACAAGAAATATATCAGCATCTGTTAACTAGCTATAACAAGAAATATATCAGCATCTGTTAACTAGCTATAACAAGAAATATATCAACATCTGTTAACTAGCTATAACAAGAAATATATCAGCATCTGTTAACTAGCTATAACAAGAAATATATCAACATCTGTTAACTAGCTATAACAAGAAATATATCAGCATCTGTTAACTAGCTATAACAAGAAATATATCAACATCTGTTAACTAGCTATAACAAGAAATATATCAGCATCTGTTAACTAGCTATAACAAGAAATATATCAACATCTGTTAACTAGCTATAACAAGAAATATATCAACATCTGTTAACTAGCTATAACAAGAAATATATCAGCATCTGTTAACTAGCTATAACAAGAAATATATCAGCATCTGGTTAATTACAGCTTAATAGTTTTAATGAACAGCTTTGCTGACCGATATTACAAGCTAATTAAATGCTGATATCAATATTGCACCTGAGAATCAGTAAGAATTCTCCAAAATGAAGGAAAGACACAGCAGCCACACTTTCAAGGTTTAATGAAATCACTTTATTCTTACAGCAGGATGGTTACCATACACATAGAAATAAAATGTTTCAGATGTGAAATGATTAACAAACAAATCAGATGGCAAAAATAACAGAATATTTAAACCCGTTTATAAGAGGTCAAAGTACTGAAATGTGCAAATGGAAAGTCCTACTTGTTATTGATTTCAGATTAAAACACACACACACACACACACACACACACACACACACACACACACACACACACACGCACACACGCACACACACACACACACACACACACACACACACACACACACACACTCATGTGACATGTACAACTCATCTCTGTTTTTATGACAAGATCAATAAAAATATATTTTGAAGAGAGAGCTGTACTTCTAATGTACGTCTGATACCAGCTATATTTTATTTCACCACAATCATGTATTAATAAGAAGCCCCTGAGCCTTGTTGTGGCACATCTTGCAGTAAGTATTAATGCCTTGAGAGCACACAGAAATCAGCAACTTGTTTATACTTTTCATCTCTTGCTGGAGTGGTGTCACAGCTAATTAGAAAACGTTATACAAACTCATATCTCTCTCTCTCAAAGAGTACAGTTCCCTTACACTTTTTTTTCCATCACTACACATATAAATGGGCAAAGAGTAAAAGAAATTGAAGAAAGAAAAATCATCCTTACTGTTTCTAAAAATAATTTATGCAGCCTATAATTCTGAGAAATGTATTTCAAATTGTAGAAATTTGCTGAAACCATTCTAACTGCACAAGAAAGGGAGAAAGACTATCATGTTAACAATACCTTATGTTTGTGTGTGAACTTATTTGGTTTTGCACAACTAATTAATAGACCCACACATTGTAGTAAGACATCAAATTCTCTATTAGACTGGATCCTAGTATCACACCCTAGCAAATACATCACCTCAGGTACAATGTCTGACTCTCAGTGACCATCTCCTAATCTATACAACTTGACATCTCACACATCCAGTTACACAGCATGTTTGGTTGGCACAGTGGTGTAGTGGTTCATGTTGTTACCTCATAGCGAGAGGTTCTCTGGTTCATTTCTCAGCTAGGGTGGCCTCTGCGTGGAGTCTGCATGTCTTCCCTATGTTTTATTTTGGAGCTCCAGTTTCCTCCCACATTTCAAAGACATGCATCTGGAGCATTTCTCCATGGGCTTAATGGTCTATGTCCCAGTCGGACTTACCCAGTAAAAACATGTTAAATAAATAAATAAAAAGAAAATTATAAAACAACATGCAACCTTTCCAAGTTTAACCTACAAATGTTCATTACTGACCTATCATCTAGTAACTGGAACTTGCAAAAATCCTCCCCATAGATGATGCTGTAAATAAGTTCAGTACAACTTTCCTGAATATCCTGAATAGCCTGGCACCTCCTAGAAGGAAGAGACTAAAAACAAATAATGCAGTTTGGCTATCCAAAAATAGTAGAATGCTAATGCAGGATAAAGAAAAAGCATAGAAAAAATACCAAAAACATAAAACACCTCAATATCTTGAAAACTTCAGAATGCTTTGCAAATTAATGAAGACAAAAACTATACTATAATAACTTTCAGAATAATAGCAAACACAACCCTAAAAAATTCTGGACAGCCATTAAAGAAATCTTGAATCCTGGCATTAAATTTAACCCTAACCCTTCTCCCAGTAACTCATCACTTGAAACTGCAATGCAATTTAACTCATAGATAGTGTAGCATCTCTAACCAAGGATTCCCCAACATCTAACCCTAACTCTGCCCAGCAGACATATATCACCGCATCCAATTTCACCTTCAAACCTGTGCCCACATCCTATATAGAGGTACTCTTAAAGAAACGTAAACTGTTCTCTTCTTCAGCTGATGACCTTCCAAGTGACTATCTTAAAATATCAGCCAATAGCATCGCCTACCCTGTCTCAGTCCTTATAAATAGGTCAGTCCGGGAATCCCATGTTTCCTCTCTCTGGAAAAAGTTACACATTACCCCACTACACAAAGGAGGAAATTCAACACACATCAAATTCTTTATTAGACTGGATCCTAGTATCACACCCTAGTAAATACACCACCACAGGTACGTCTGATTTTCAGTGACCATCTCCTAATCTATATGACTAGACATCTCACACATCCAGTTACACAGCATGTTTGGTTGGCACAGTGGTGCAGTGGTTCATGTTGTCACTTCACAGCGAGAGGTTCTCTGGTTCAATTCTTCAGCTAGGGTGCCGTCTCTGCAGAGTCTGCATGTCCTCCCTATGTTTTCATGGGTTTTCTCTGGGAGCTAACTTACTAACTTTAGACCTATTGCAATCTTATTTCCCCGCTCCAAAATACTTGAAAATGTATTCAAAAACAATTGCTATGCCATTTCCTCTCGACGACCTCCTGTCCCCAAACAGTGTGGCTTCTGTCCTTCCCACAGTATTAACACTG
>NC_056746.1:32157424-32189924 GCF_019279795.1 Protopterus annectens | reverse complement strand
AGTCATCGAAAATGTTAGGACCATCAGGAAGGAAGATTTTAAGCTTGGCAGGAAACAGAAGGTATGTTTTAAACTGTGTTTTTTAAGCTCCCTTATTAGTGGCAGAAAAACTTTTCTTTTAGCTAATACCATGGAAGAATAGTCATTGTCAAAACGCACAGTTGTTTCATTAATCTTAACAGGAGCTTTAGCCCAAGCAGATTTAAGAACCATCTCTTTATCAAAAGATGATAGAAATCTAACTATAACTGATCTAGGATAGTTTTTGTTAGAGTTAGTATTAGCTATAGATCTATGTGCTCTTTCGATACCAAAAGAGAATGCTTCTGGTAAATCTAAAGTTTTAGGGAGCCATGTTGTTAAAAAGAAGTAATATTGTTACCTTCAATATTTTCTGGCAGTCCAAAAATCCTAATGTTATTGCGCCTAGATCTATTTTCCAGGTCATCCAGCTTTGTTTGTAAATGTGTATTTTGTTTCAGCAGAAACTCAATGTTGATTTCCTCTTCTTGTATTCTATTTTCCATGTCATTCACAGCTTCTTCTATGCCTGTCATCTGGATCTTCTGTTGTTGCAGGTCCATATGTAACAAGTCTATTTGTTTTGTAGTTTTTCTATGAAAGTGTCTATTTTAGTATCCATTTTATCCATCTTAGCAGTAAGTTGCTGGACTATAATTATCAGAGACTGAAGTTCTTTCTTGATGCTGGAGTCTTGAGACTTTGTCTTACTGGAACTCATTTCAGACTGATAAACTGACAGGAAAATTTCCAAAGTAATTTCTGACAGGAATATTATTAAGATTTCCTTTCTTTTTTAGATATAGTTCAAGAACTATATAAAACAAACATATTTAGAAAGAAAATTACTTCAAAAATTAATTTTTTAAGTAATTAATTCCTGTCAATGTAATGAAATTGGTGGAGCTGAAGAAATCTGCTGCTATCCTGTGTTCATCCTTGGCCACGCCCCCCTATTGCTTCAGTTTTGTTTCTCCACTTATCACAGTGGACAATATGGCAGCTGCAACTTTAATGTTTTGTAAGCTGCAGGGTTCTGTGTTCTTTCATATCATTTCATTTTGTGAGTAGACTGTTTTGCATTGGGAATGCTTCATTTATCATTGGCTTGCAGATTGCTCTGTTCAATCAAACTGCATGTTTTTGAATATTAATGGACTTTCATTGCATAGTATAAAGTTTTATGTAATTTCCAGCAGTAGAATCATCTGCTGGAGTGGGAGGGGACGTTTTTGTCTATTCTCACCATACAGATAAAAATCTGAAACCCTGTTGTAAATAGGAGCACACAGCTCTTTCTAATCTGTGGCATATGTTAGTAAGTACTGCAGTGTTTCTTTACCCCATACATGACATCAGAATAACTAATTTCATTGTGTTTGAATAAAAATCAGACAGTTTACTATTAAGGTGGTTAATGTTTTTGGGTTTCACATTTTATATCTTCCTGCCTGCTACTAACTGATAAAAAGAAAACAAGAAATGTATATTGAATTTTTGCCATACTTTGGAACTTTGAGGCATCCACACTGGTTGGTGAAACACGTTTCCCTTGGAGTTTGTCTTTTGCTGCTAATTGTCCACGCCAGATTGACTCTTCTTGATGGAACAAAATGAAACCCTTCTACAAAACTGTATGCTGCGCCTCTGAGAAGCAGAGTAAAGTAAACCTATAAATGAGATTTATTTTGCTGGCTACAGTCATCGCCTGCCACTGCTGTTCCATCCTCTTCCGAATCCCTGACTGCCCATTGCCCCTTAACCAAATGGAAGTTCATTTGATTGCGTACTGACTCCTGCCTGTTTATATCTACTTCCATGATTGGCTGATGTGAGAAGACAGACCTAAATGAATGTCCTGCAGCTGTCTCTGAGATAGTTGTGGTCATTTCTTCACCTGCTGCACAGAATTGCATAAGCTTAAGTTTTTTCATGCATGAATTGTCATTAACCAAACTGGACACAGACATTTAAAAGAAACTAAGCATTCTCAACATCCCTTAATTTTCACTTTTCAAGTTTTTGAAAACACTTGTTAAGTGGTGATTAGGAAAATGTTAGAAACATTAATGGTTCATAGGAGGAGTCTGCAGTACTTAATAATCTGTGAACTAGTAAAGACGTTTGCTATATGAAAGCAGAAAAAAAAGAAAAGATGGTCGTTATGGCACAAATGGATTATGAAAAGCCATACACAGGTTATTTAATGACCAGTTAACCTATAAAGAATGATTCTGCTAAAGAAGTGCAAATTGCTTTTAAATATTCCTTCCTTGCATTCTCAGGTTAATTGCACAGTAATCTAATTACTATGGATATGTTTAGGGTCTTGGCAATGGAATGTCCAAAATTAGATATAGTTTCTATGCTACACAAAGACATACATGAGTGCCCCCTTAGGTCATACTCTAGTGGGTCAAAGATTGAGCTCCTTTTATTTTTTGCTGCTATGACACTGAACTTAAATGCACAGACATGGTATTCGTATATAAGAACTTGTGGCATTTTTAGCTAAAATAAGTAGTATTGACACATGGAACATTGTATTTGGTAGTGTCATACAAAATGGAGCTTTATATGGTGAGACATTTTTTGATAGCTTGGATAAATGATTACCTCTGTTGTGGTGGCATTTCCCGTGGTTCAATATTTTGGATATACCACCCAGGGAAACATTTTTTCTGTGCTCCTGAAGGATGCATTAAAGCTACTCATGGTGGGAATTTCTATTACTACTAACATGGCAGTGTACTCCACAGAGATGGAACCTGGTAAGAAAAATCTCAGTAACCAGAGGTTCTTCATCACCATCATCATCGGCCTCCATTTTTCTCTATTTTCTACATGAGTTCAAGTCATCACCTGAACTGTTGTCATTTCTCTCAGTTCAATGCCACTCTCCTACCTTATTCAACGGTCATGCCTAACTGCCACAGGCCTTCTCTCCCACTGAACTGTTGTCATTTCTCTCAGTTCAATGCCACTCTCCTACCTTATGCAACGGTTATGCCTAACTGCCACAGGGCTTCTCTCCCACAATCCACTTCTTTCCTGGACGCCATGATTTCCTCTTGCCTTCTTTCTGCCTGTCCCAAATCTTCTTCACCAGATTCTGTTCCGCTTATTTGCACATGTGCATGAACCATTGTAATCTGTTTTTTTTTTAAACTTTTCTGCAATTTATTTATTTTATTTATTACAGTTTGATGACTGGGATAGTCCACTGGGCCTGGAAGAGTCCGTTTTCAGTAGAGGCCCGGGGAGAAAAGCTCCACAGGATATAGACAATTTTACAATAAGTAAAGTATTAGAACAGTGACAAATACAGAGATAATATACAATTTGTTAAAAAAAGTCATAACATTTCTAATCCTAGGTAATGATTTATAAAACTGAGATTCATGCAGTCTAAACATATTAAAAGTACAGGCATTTCAGATGAAAAAACATGTAAGTAAAACATTTATGTATAGATAAAAAAACAAGCTTTTTTGGGGGGAAGTTAGAAATATGAGGAGAGAGGACAGAGAGAACCAGGTGAGGTAGGAGGGGTAAAAGGTGGTATATAGTGGAGAAAGGGAGTGGGTTGGGGGACGTTTACGAGGTATAGGGTAGGAGAGGAAGTACAGGCAAAGGGTAAGAGAGCACAGTAATAGAAGGCTGAGGTATATAGTGCATGGGAGATGGTGTTAAACAGTTTATGTGGTAGGGGTATAGGAACATTCCCACTTTGAAAGGAGGTGAGGTTGGAGCTGCTTGGGCTTCTGCTCTGATGTCCTCATTTCTTTGTCTGTCTCACAGTGTGCATCCCACACCCCATCTCAGGCATGTCATAGGTTCATAGGTAAGTACTAGGTTAGGTGCCGTTGCAGGCCATTTTAAGCCTAGCCAATTTCCCTTTTGGTGCACAAATTAACCTATCCCATTTTGTGCTACATTGGCCTTCTTCTCCATCACCTCTAACTTCTTCAACTGCTCTGTTTTCACCACCCGGGTGTCCATCCCATGCAGTAGTACTGGTCGTACCACTGTTTAATACACCATACTATTCACCTTCTTTGGCATTCTTCTCTCAAATGTCGTGATCAAATCATATGGAATGTTATAATGCATAGGGAGATTTATGAAATGTTTGATTTAAAGTCAAGGATAGATGGTGAAACTCCTCAGCACAAATGCAGTCACACCTCAAAGTTTCCATGATCTACTGTATCAAAAACTGGAAACATGAAGAGGAACCAAAATATAACAGCTAACAAATCAGAAATGACCCTTGTAAGGACATCATAGATATCAGTTGTCCCAGTGATGACTGCATTGAACACAGACCTATCAAGTGGTGCTTTTAACAAAATTCTTCACTGGTTTTAATATGTGGGAGCTAAACATCTTATATGCCACAGGCAGTGAACTGCGTTCCTTTAACCATTGACTTATTATGTCCAGCCCTGAAATGTACATGCTTTATTGTAAAATAATAAAAGTTGTAAATAGAAAAAAAAAATTCCCAAACACCTTGTTGCCATAGTGATCATGGAGGCCAGCTTGAAAAAATTCAAGGGCTCTCAGATGAGACTCAGTTTGAATAGAAACTACTTTTTCAGCAGTATTAAAGGTAAGAGCTAGATTAGCAATTTTCCAGAAAATGAAGATTTAATCTTTTTTTTCTGAGTACCGAGGCAAGAAATGCCTCCTTTGAAGAAAACTGAAAATATCTCAGTGATACTGACTATAACAAAATTAATTGGACTGAGGTTGCCCATGCAAGATAGTGTACACTGATTTGTCCAGTGTTCAGTCTATAGGTTGTAGGATATAAAACTCAAATGAAGCTCATGATTTCAGCTCAATTTTTTGCACCTTGCACAGTTTCAAACCTAATAAAGGTGACCTTTATGGCAGATAACTTAGCAGCAATTTTACAACCCTACCTCTCAATTGTCTAGTTTCTCCAGAATGCCCAGATTTTTATTTCATATTTTTGGTCTCGTCTTCATAAAATTTGTGTTTTTCTCTGGCAAATCACTGAGGGCTGAAGTCACTAATTAATGACAGACACTTGAGTTTCAGACTTCATATTCAGCAAATGCATGCTTACACAAATCCTGTTATTCTGGCAACTTTCTAAGTTCATTAGAGCAATGTTTAAAATCTGTACTATTTTGGGCCTTTGTTCAACTATTATTTTAAGCTTTGTCTAGATTTCTTGTGCTAAGAAGTTGAGAGGTATGTTCACAGCCTGATGCAAGTAAACGCAGTTGATGAGACAGGCTGAGTGCATAGCCTATCCAGAAAGCAGAAAAGTATAGTTAGTTGATTATTTGTGATGGAAATTTCCCGAGACAGAAATGTTGCCTTTCTGTGTGAGACTGCAGACAAATAAAGGAGACTTTGTGCAACTGTAGGGCTAGCATTCCATGTAAAGCCCACAATGAACTTTGCGACATGGAATAAATTATAAAACTACAAACATCTAAAATTCATGTATCCCAGGCATAAGCGTCCTCCTATCCCAGTTAATGAACATAGCTGGTGGATGAATTTAAATGGATTATCTTGTTTTGTGTTTTTCTGTTTAGTTCACTATATGGATAATGTTTATGAATAAATAAATAAATACTAATTCTAGTCTAGACAACTGCCAGTAACAGGCTAAAATATGTACTTCTGGTTTTAGGCAAGTTATGGCAAGCTGAGTAAATAGACTGATAATATGGAAACGGAACAAAAAATAAAACATTACGGATCCCAGATGTTGACCTATATTGTAACAGGAAGTGCAGTATATCTTTAAAGAACACAGCAAGGAACTGTGGGCACACAAAGACTGGATAGAAAATTATATCATCCTACTGAAATTCAAATATCTTATTGCACACTTTTTGTATTGTAGAGAGAATTCAGCTGCTTTCATTTAGGATATATTACTGCCAGATACAGCTGTGCACTGCCATCTGTTATGTACTGGGTGCACCATAAAAAGCATTTACATCTCAAATGTTGGGTTTAGTTATGGAAACCACACAGTAATTTCACTTTAAACACATGCTTATAACTTTGCAGCTTATACCTACAGTGGTTTGAAAGATTCCTGAGCTGGTTTACTTTAGTCTTTTTATTAAGATATTTGATAAATACAAGCAGAGAAGATGTTAAAATCTTGCAGTGAACTAGGCAGTGAAAAGGTGAGCTCCAAGGCCTAAAGAGGAAAAGCTCTAGGATTCCGATGACCATGGCTTGATTCATAGGTTCATAGGTGGGTACTAGGCTATTGGCCCTAGGGCCTATACAAGGCCAGCCAAAAAGGTACCCTGGCTTTTGCCACCCAAGAAAAGTATTTTCCTGTGCCACTGTCGAGCAGAGCCACAGAGGTGATCCTCAGGGTGAATTTCCTATTTCCCATCCAATCATCAAGAGTTTTCTTGAAGAGTGCTAGTGAGGAGCTTTGTTTGATATAGATAGGTAGTTTATTCCAGAGTATGGGAAGTCTCTGGGACAGGAATCTATCCCTCCGGCATGTTCTGTTTATTGTGGTGACAAGGTTTAGGTCCCTAGAGCGTGTAACTCGGAGGGATTGGGACTTCTTTAAGTGGAACATGTCCAAGAGCTCTGGGTTTGACATAGCTTTGTATGTTAGGCAGAGATCGCCTCTGAGTAGGCGATATGCGACGGAGTAAAGCTGGAGTGTTTTGAGATGGTCTGCGTAGGGCATCTGTTTGAGGCCGGTAATCCTCTTTGATTACAATCTCTCCACTGAAATACCCAACAGTGGAGGGATGAGCAAAGTAGACATAGCTATCCAAGATGACAGGAGTTGGTACACATCTGCCTTCAAAAGTGCCACCTGGAGGGAAGCCCTTAGATGTGTGCTGCATGCTGAAAACAAGACTCTGCAGAAGTGACCACAGCCAAGGAATTCTTTCCAGATAATGACCAGACTTTCACACATATATATATGTTCAATGCTCACAAGTGGAACCAGTGAAGTGTAAGTTTAAAAGAAGTGAAAACTGAATCTTTCTGCAGCTACATTAAAAGGAGTTTTGAAGAGCAAAGCCTTTCAAGTCCCTCACTTTCCCTTAACTTATATATACTACCTGTAAGATCAATGTACCATGCAACAAGCTTGAGTAAATGGAACTCTGTGAGAAACTGCAAGTAGGAGAAGAAAGTACCAAAGAATACAGCTGGACCGGGCTTAGGATACCAGGTGAAGCATACACCTGCAATTGTTCTAGCATAGTAGGTGAAGCTACAGCTGGACCAGGCTTAGGATACCAGGTGAAGCATACACCTGCAATTGTTCTAGCATAGTAGGTGAAGCTACAGCTGGACCAGGCTTAGGATACCAGGTGAAGCATACACCTGCAATTGTTCTAGCATAGTAGGTGAAGCTACAGCTGGACCAGGCTTAGGATACCAGGTGAAGCATACACCTGCAATTGTTCTAGCATAGTAGGTGAAGCTACAGCTGGACCAGGCTTAGGATACCAGGTGAAGCATACACCTGCAATTGTTCTAGCATAGTAGGTGAAGCTACAGCTGGACCAGGCTTAGGATACCAGGTGAAGCATACACCTGCAATTGTTCTAGCATAGTAGGTGAAGCTACAGCTGGACCAGGCTTAGGATACCAGGTGAAGCATACACCTGCAATTGTTCTAGCATAGTAGGTGAAGCTACAGCTGGACCGGGCTTAGGATACCAGGTGAAGCATACACCTGCAATTGTTCTAGCATAGTAGGTGAAGCTACAGCTGGACCGGGCTTAGGATACCAGGTGAAGCATACACCTGCAATTGTTCTAGCATAGTAGGTGAAGCTACAGCTGGACCAGGCTTAGGATACCAGGTGAAGCATACACCTGCAATTGTTCTAGCATAGTAGGTGAAGCTACAGCTGGACCAGGCTTAGGATACCAGGTGAAGCATACACCTGCAATTGTTCTAGCATAGTAGGTGAAGCTACAGCTGGACCAGGCTTAGGATACCAGGTGAAGCATACACCTGCAATTGTTCTAGCATAGTAGGTGAAGCTACAGCTGGACCAGGCTTAGGATACCAGGTGAAGCATACACCTGCAATTGTTCTAGCATAGTAGGTGAAGCTACAGCTGGACCAGGCTTAGGATACCAGGTGAAGCATACACCTGCAATTGTTCTAGCATAGTAGGTGAAGCTACAGCTGGACCAGGCTTAGGATACCAGGTGAAGCATACACCTGCAATTGTTCTAGCATAGTAGGTGAAGCTACAGCTGGACCAGGCTTAGGATACCAGGTGAAGCATACACCTGCAATTGTTCTAGCATAGTAGGTGAAGCTACAGCTGGACCAGGCTTAGGATACCAGGTGAAGCATACACCTGCAATTGTTCTAGCATAGTAGGTGAAGCTACAGCTGGACCAGGCTTAGGATACCAGGTGAAGCATACACCTGCAATTGTTCTAGCATAGTAGGTGAAGCTACAGCTGGACCAGGCTTAGGATACCAGGTGAAGCATACACCTGCAATTGTTCTAGCATAGTAGGTGAAGCTACAGCTGGACCAGGCTTAGGATACCAGGTGAAGCATACACCTGCAATTGTTCTAGCATAGTAGGTGAAGCTACAGCTGGACCAGGCTTAGGATACCAGGTGAAGCATACACCTGCAATTGTTCTAGCATAGTAGGTGAAGCTACAGCTGGACCAGGCTTAGGATACCAGGTGAAGCATACACCTGCAATTGTTCTAGCATAGTAGGTGAAGCTACAGCTGGACCAAGCTTAGGATACCAGGTGAAGCATACACCTGCAATTGTTCTAGCATAGTAGGTGAAGCATACATCTGCAGCAGGCTCATCACAGCAGCAGAAACATGCACCTGCACTGGGTTCATCATATTAGCCGAAGCATACACCTGCACTGGATTCAACCTTACAACAGAAACATACACTTGTACTGGGTTCAGCACAGCAGCAGCAGAAGCATGTACCTGCAACAGGTTTACTGTAGCAACAAGATCATACAGGTGCACTGGGTCCAACATTGCAGGTATTGCACTCTTGCTACCAGCCAACAAAGGAAGGATGTTAATTGCATAACTGAAAAAATCCAAACCAGCCAAATATGGTAAAACTGCTAATGTAAGCCATTCTTCCTCCCACACCTCTCAGTAGCTGGACATAGGAAACTGTTACCAAATGGCATCCCTATCTTAAAGGAGAATTCCTCATGATATTTTATATGGTTATAATGCCAGCCGGAATGAATGGGTAATATACAATTTCAGTAAATCTCATTTAAAACTACATTTTTATTTTTTTATTTTTATTTTACATTTTATTTTACATTTGTTGACCGGGCTAGTCTGGCTGGATATATGTCCATTTTCAGCAGAGGCCCGAGGAGAAAAGCTCCACTATATACTAGTGCCAAACATAAAAAAGGTACTTAAAAACAGCACAGTAGGATAAAAATATTATAGCCCTGTAAAAAAGAGCTACTTAGCTTAGTAATATTATAGAAGGAAATACAACAGAATATAATAAAACCGTGAGGATTCCTAGTTCTATAATCTTAACCATGCTTATTATTATTAATAATTATTATAATTAATAATAATAAGCATGTTATAATACTAATGTTGAAGGAGAGAAAATAGTGACCCACCCGAGTCTATAGAAATATATACAGTATTTACAATAATGATAACACTTTTAGTGCCAGGGCACTATTTTTAAGAAACAGAAAGTTCCACAGGGAGCAAGATATAGGTTTAAAATAGAAAGGATAGATGACTGGTTGTAAAAATGTATCAAGTAGAAAGAGAAAAAGGTGTTTTATGAAAATTAAAATGGAAGTGAAATTCAAGGTGAGCTACAGAGGGGGGTAGCGCTAGTGATCGTGACAAGTAGAAGAGTGGAGTAGAGAACTGTAAGGAGAGTAGGAATGCTGAGGTCAGTCAGGATTAGAGCAAGGACATAGCCAGTGAGATTTGAAATAGTTCCTTAGTTGTTTCTTGAAAAGTTGTGCTGAGCCTAGAGTGGTAATTTCTATGGGAAGTTTATTCCAGTGTGAGCCAATAACATTTATAAACAAGGAGTCACCAGCTTTATTGTGTGATTTGAGAGTCACAACTAGTAGTTTGTTAGCTGAACGAAGTGAAATAAGATTCTTGTAAGGGGCAATAAGGTTATTAAGTATGGGTGTATTAGTAGGGTAATGGAGTATTTTAAAGGTAATAACTAGTTGATGTAAGAGAATAAGACTTTGTAGTTCTAGCCTGCCGAGCTTTTTGAGATTAACACAATGGTGGGTTCGAAATGGGGAGCCTGAGGCAAACCTGGCAATGCTATGGTAGGCTGTGGCAAGTTTTTGAAGGTTAGATTTTGACAGGTTCATAAGAGATGGAGAGGCATACAATAACGTAGAGATGAGATGAGTTTGGGCAAGAGACACCCTGGTTGTAGGAGTAAGAAAGGGTTTGAGTCTATAGAGGGCACCTATCTTTTTATTAAGTGTTTTGATGGTTAGGTCAATATGGTAATCAAAGTTTAGTTGATTATCTATTGTAAAGCCTAGAAGTTTAGTGGAACAATCAGGTGAAATGATAGTGCCATTGTTAGACACAATAGAAAAGGAAAAAGGGGCAGACTTGGGGGTTGGGGAGAAGAGTAATAATTTGTTTTTTTTGGGGGGTTGAGGAGGAGATAGATATTTTGGAACCATTTTTCAGCTGCTGAAAAGATTTTTTGGGTTGAAGAATGAAGTACAGCTGGAGATGCAGCAGAACACATGATAGTTGAATCATCTGCATACTGAATACAAGTGGATGTTGGGAGTGAAGTAGACCGGTTGTTTATAAATATGGAGAAGAGAAGGGGACCTAAGATGGATCCTTGAGGGACACCGATAATGACTCGGAGCTGAGAGGATAGATGGCTGTCCCATAGGACAGCTTGTTTCCTATCTTTCAAATAAGAGTTGAACCAGTGCAATGCCGAAGAGACAAGTGAGAATGATGTCAGAGTGTCAAGTAAAAGTTGATGGTTAACCATATCGAAGGCTTTAGAGAGGTCAAGAAATAAAGAAGAGGAAAATAGGTTGTTATTGCAATTTTTGTTGATGGATCTGTGAAGGAGAGAAGTGCAGTGGACATGCTATGGAAAGGTTAGAAACCATGTTGGGAGTCTGCAAGTAGGCTATTATGTAAAAGATGGTGTAAAAGTTGTTGGTGTATACAGCGTTCCATAATTTTAGATAGAGGTGATAGTAAGGCTAAAGGATGGAAATTAGAAAGTTCATTCGAGGTACCTCCTATATGCAGCGGAATGATATGGGAGACTTTCCAGAGGGAAGGAATTGTAGATTCAGTTATGGTTCTGTTAATTAAGATAGAGACTGGGTATGCTACTTCTGCTGCTGCTAGTTGTAGATATTCAGCTGGTAGTTTGTCGGCTGAGGGAGTGCATGGTTTAAGTTTTGAGAGTAACTTACATATATGGGTTGTGGAGACTGTATTAAATTCTAAACTCTAAAACTTTAGGTGAGGAAGCTTATCATGCTTTTCCTCACATTCTAGTTAGTCCCTGATTAAACTTGAACAAGATGTGCATGGGTATACATACTACCTGCATTGCCCACAAACAGAGTACTAGAAAATGGGGGTATGTGACCCCCCCCACCGCAATTCAATTTTGAAGAATCTTATGTGATAGGGAGAGACAAAGACTGGACATGTTGCTAGTTTTTGTACTAGATGTTATGATAAATCAAAGATGCAGGTAAAGAAGTGCACTATTTTCTCTGTTGCAGGTACGGACATCGAAGGACTTGGAACCTCTCAGTGTATCAAAGATAATGAACTTAACGAGGATCCTTTGAGATATGTTAATTGAGAATGAATGAGACTGTGTGTGTGTGTGTGTGTGTGTGTGTGTGTGTGTGTGTGTGTGTGTGTGTGCGCGCGTGTGTGTGTGTGTGTGTGTGTGTGTGTGTGTGTGTGTGTGTGTGTGTGTGTGTTGAATACAGAGCTGACTCAGAATTATTTGAGAATAAGAGATTCAAATGAATTTTGTTTACAATAGCTTTGTGCTGAATTGATTGACAAAGTCAACTTCCATCCCTGTAGTGTTGTTGCTGTAAAGCAACTTTGTTCTGAGGTGCAGTGACTATGCAGTTAGTTATATTTAACAGTAAGGATAAAGGTTGGGGGTGGGTGGAAATCTGGTTATTTAAAAAACAAATAATATAATCAAAATAGGGGAAGTTACCAAAGAGACCAGTCACTAGTGGAGCTCCACAGGGCAGAAGTATAGCTAGTTCAATTAGTGCCCTGGGCCGGTGTTATGAACCAGAGTCCTACCTCTTCAGCTCTTCAAATGAAAAGCAAGTGATTAGTTTATTACAGTTAGATCCACACCCCCTCCCCAAAAAAAGAAACAAAAAATGGATGTTCCTTCTAGTGGCACACCAAACAGGTGGCCAGATGCATGACATGTCCCCCTCTCCATCCAGCCCCAGCCATTCAGGTCCTATTTCTGGGCCTTGCCCCAACCCTCCTTCAACACATTTTGTTAAAAAAAAACTTTCTTCTTTTAAAGTGTAGAAAACTGTTTGCTACAAATGTAGCAAATAGTTGCTACAGTTTATACAGTTTATGTCCTGCCTACAGTGCTCAGATTTTAGCTAAAAAATATATATATTTTTTTACTTTTAAATTGTAGCAAACTGTTTGCTACAATGTAACAAGCAGTTGCTAAAGTTTAGGCCACACAGGGAGTGCTACAGCATTTGACCACAAATACAATACTAGCTTTTAAAAGCCAGTATTACATAAAAGAGCAATCGAGATCAGCTGATCACACTGTCCAACACTTTGCAACTGGGGCTGTTGCCCATCTTGCCTCACCCTCGCTACACTACTACCCCAGGGTTTTGTGCTGGGACTTCTCCTGTTGGGCATCTATTTTTCTAAAGTAAAAGCCAATACCACAGGTATCTGTCTGACTAAGTTTGCAGATGACTGCAAGCTACAAGCCGTCATTTAATCTCCAAATGACTTAGTCATTCTGCAGAAAGTTTGTCTCAAACATATAACTGGTGCCAAAGTCATGAACTGAAAACTAAATGCTAAAAAAATGCATTATTGTATTCTTTGGGAAGTTATCTACTCCAAGGAACTACCACATTGACAATATACCCCTAAGAGTTGACCCAGTTGTTCAGGATTTGGGAACTTATGTGGACAGTGACCTAATGTTTGACCAACATGTGTATATTGCTGTAAGAAAGTCCTACTATATTGCACAGCTTATAAACAAAGGGATTGTGTCTAGATCTGGGGATGCCAGTGGCCCCCGTTACTAAGTCCTCATTAAGTCAATCATTGAATATAATGCCCCATGCAACTAGAATGCCTACAGAGATACCTTACTAAAAGGATACAAGGCCTAAACAACATGGACATGCCCAAAGCCCTGTCACTATACCCTGTATTCTACAGACTTCTAAGAGATAACTTGTGTCTGGCATACAAGGCATCCTCCAACCTAGTACTGATAGATTTACTGCACATCAGCAAGTCAAATAACATCAGAAATACTTGGTATAGGGATGGAAACCTCTTCTGCAACATCAACAGATCAGGGTGGAGAGACAGGTATATCTAGCAGAGGATACTGCTGCTGTGGAACAGACTCCCATCTGCATAAAACAGAGTTAATCCCTGTCCATATTCAAGTGCAACTTAGATTTATGGATGGGAAAAAGACAATTAACTCCAGGACTGCCCCCTGTGCTACTAATGGACAGAGGTAGCTCCTAAATGCTTTTATCACATATATGGGTTCCCTCAAATTATCTATAGTATGATCCCAATTATTCTCACTGGAGTAATATATAATTATCGACCATGGAATGGGTACGGCCACCATCTAACTAAATGGGGTAGGGTATTCTGAGCACAAAAAAGGAAATTAGCTAGGCTTAAAATAGCTCACAAGGGTAGCTAGTCTAGTACTTACCTATGAATCCATGAAGCTAAATATGCAGGGGTTTTCCCAGAACCAGTGTTTTCAATTAAACTGTGCATATCAATATTGAGAATGATAATTGCTGAATGTTTTTATTTATTACACTGTTTTTTAAAACATTGAAGGAACATAGATATTTCCACTCAGGCAAAATTTAATGCTGTGCAGACCTCACTGCCCTCTCTGAATCGATCACTTGCAGTGGGAATGCTGCTGTGCAGACCTCACCATGGTCTCTGAATTGATCACTTGCAGTGGGAATGCTGCTGTGCAGACCTCATCATGGTCTCTGAATCAATCACTTGCAGTGGGAATGCTGCTGTGTAGACCTCACTGTGGTCTCTGAATTGATCACTTACAGTGGGAATGCTGCTGCGCAGACTTCACCGTGGTCTCTGAATTGACCACTTGCAGTGGGAATGCTGCTGTGCAAACCTCACTGTGGTCTCTGAATAAATCACTTGCAGTGGGAATGCTGCTGTGCAGACCTCACTGTGGTCTCTGAATTGATCACTTGTAGTGAGAATGCTGTTGTGCATGGTTTACCATCACAATGCCGACGTGCACTTGCATGGCTATGAAGTATTCGAACATCAGATGTTCGAACACTTCATATTGCGGCAGGTGATGGGAGCGAACGTTGCCATTGCGAATGGACTGTGCATTTGCAATTCCAACGTTCGCTCATGGGAGCGGATCGCGGTACAGTGCGGTTAGGGAAATACATCCCTTACCTCACTGTAGTGCGATCTCGGAGTTGGAATATTAAGTTAGGGGGGGTGTGGGGGGTGCAGGGGGGCGCAGCCCCCCTGCATAACTGTGTGTGTCGGTTAGGTAGATAGGTGGTTATGGGAAGGTTGGGTTTGCTGTGTATTGCCGTAAATGTTGCGAGCGACATTTTCGACAATACACCCTTGTTTTCGAGGTTAGGTGGATTCGGAAATGTTCATTTCCGATGTAAAACTTCGAAAATAAAGACATGATTTGTTTTTATTTTCGAATTAATGATAGTAAACCGTTGTGCATACCTCACCATGGTCTCTGAATCGATCACTTGCAGTGAGAATGCTGCTATGCAGACCTCACCATGGTTTCTGAACCGATCACTTGCAGTGGGAATGCTGCTGTGCAGACCTCACCATGGTCTCTGAATTGATCACCTGCAGTGGGAATGCTGCTATGCAGACCTCACCATGGTCACTGAATCGATCACTTGCAGTGGGAATGCTGCTGTGCAGACCTTACTATGGTTTCTGAATAGATCGATAGAAGTGCAAATGCTGAGTTTTGCACGATCCCAGAAAGTGATTTGGTTGTATCTTGAGTCATTCTAGTAGATCCAAGTATGCAGTGTGGGTGTCCTGGTTCATGCAGAGGTCCTATAACTGGCACTAACTTGGAGAGGAGTCTTACCCACAGTCAATTGGACCTGGATAAGTTCAAAGGAATCATTTTGTTTAACCAATCTACCGGTGTATTTATCTTTTATGAATATTTATACTCCACCTCCTTTAGTTCTCACACTTTCAGTTTGTGGTCTGAATGTGTGGAAGGCATTATAACCCAGTATGGCCGGGGTGCTTTCCATGGCTTTAAATCAAGTCTCTGTGACTGCACAGATGTCAGCATCTTCTAAGGGGAGGGCTGCTTCCAGTAAGTGCAGTTTTAGGTTTAGACTCCTAGCATTTAGCAACATAAACTTGAGGTTGCTTTTTGAAGATATTTTTACGATGGAAATTTTGTTGTTGTGACATTGCCTGAAAAAGGCAGTATGGGGGAGGCAAGAGCCTTAACCAGTAACTAAAATCCCAGAGTTGACAGATGAAGACCATCTCTGGCAAAGCAGCGTGGTCTATCTACCATATCATCCCAGGCTGACAGGTACTGATCCCCTTAGAATGACACCAGAAACTAAGCCAATTGTTGAATTCAAGCTAGGGACATACTTGCCTGGGACACATATTCAGAGAGCTCAGTTATGTCTCTCTTCATATAGTCCATTGAGGTATGTCTCAAGTGATTGAGACCAACATGAAATATGATGCAGTCGTAACAGTACTTGTTTTGGAGACACTTGAGTGATTTGGAGGATCCTGGCTCCTGAAAGACAGCTGACTGTAACCATCTCTTTGTCCAGCCTGGTGAGTGGGACATCTGTGTGTCTCACTATGGAGTTGCCTACAACCAAAAAGTTTGGTTTAGATGTGCTTTGCTTCAGGGGCTTGTTTGGTGAGACACTTGTGCTTTTGGATTTATGTGTATTTATTGCTGCAGGTATTGTATTAGGTGTAGCATGTTTGTGTTTTGGAGGTCTCTGGTGTTTAGGTAAATTTCTGGTGAGTACCTCCATATACGATGGTTTATGTGTTGAGAGTGTGGTTTGTGCAGGTGGTGAAGTATGTGGGCTGACAACCTGTTCAGTGTCACTGTTCTGCAAATGAGAGAGCAAGGATTCCAAATTCTTAGTGTATATGCATCTCTCACAAACTGAGATTGAGTGGTTTAGGAGTAGAGGATTGTCAGTGTACATTGAGCAATTGCTACACTGCCTCAGGATACCCATGTCAATCAAGATGGCATGAGAAATGGCGGAGGACTGACCATCCATAATACTAGGTGTAGATTTGCTTACTTTAATGAGGAAGGACATGGTTTAATTAGGGGCTTAATGCTGGGTCTATTGTAATGGGGCTCACAAGGGGTACAAGACTGTTAAGGATTAAGAAATTTCAGTTAAGGTGGCAAATGCTGTAGAAAGCCCAGCTGAGATGCTCTCCGAACATCTAAGCATGATTTAAGGGACTCCTCAGTTGGTGCATCGGCAGCTTCTAAGGGAACATAAATCTACTTCAGCTTTTGTATCTGTAACCACCAACGGTTCCCTCCACTGTGCGGTGCTGAGTAAAGGTGCGCTATGCACAAAGAGATGCCTCATATTGTTCAGATGAAGTCTGTAACCACCAACGGTTCCCTCCACTGTGCTGTGCTGTGCAAAGGTGCGCTATGCACAAAGAGATGCCTCATATTGTTCAGATGAAGTCTGTAACCACCAACGGTTCCCCCCACTGTGCGGTGCTGTGCAAAGGTGCGCTATGCACAAAGAGATGCCTCATATTGTTCAAATGAAGATAGTAGAGCAGTGGCTGGTTGTCAAACTCTGTGCAGCTCTGTTAAAACAGGTGCAAACCCGTGCAAATGCAGGGCTTAAGTAGCAAGCGTGAAAACCCTTTTTTAAAAGAAGTCAAGCAATTTGCAAATAAACTAGTCAATGAAATGCTCAACACTGAACCTTATTCCAACAATCTCCAACACAGATGGGTCCTTTACTACGCTCTTCTGTGACAAGGGTGCAGGAGGCCTTCTTAGTGTAACATGGCTGGTTTTAGTGCTCAGATAATTCCAAACAATTTAGATTCATCAAATCTGACTCGAGCCTATGCTATAAAAGACACATGTACTAGAAAATACAAAGTGAAGGAAAAAACAGTCTCAAACACGAAACAGTTGAAATAGTGAAACAGTAAAACAGTTAAAATGGCTAAAAGTAGGAGGCATTTCAGTAATATACAGTTTAAAAGTGCAGTACAGTGAATAGAAGTATTTTTCTATAGATTTCAAAGGATGTCATTGGATTTTCATTTGGATTCACTCCAGAGATCAGAGAGAGACCACCAATCCCAGAGCAGCTCCTGTAAACTGAGGACAGGCCCTTGTGAACATGCTGCCTAAATACAAGCTAAGTACAAGCTGGCCACTGGAAATGTTTAATACTGAGCCTTATTCCAACAATCCCCCACTCAGATTTGTCCTTGGCTATACTCTTCTGCCACAAGGGTGCAGGGAGCCATCTTAATGACAGACAGCTGGTTTTGGTGCTCAGATAATGCCAAACAGTCTAGATTCAGCAAATCTGAATCTAGCCTGTGCTATAAAATACACAAGTGCTACTATTTTCAGTGATGTGTCACTGATCTGTCTGCTTTAAACATAGCTCTGTTCAATTCTATATCTTAAATCTCTATAAAACAGATCCTGCCAGGGTTTCCGTGCAGTTATTTTCTTTATTGCTTAAGCTGTTTACTTCTGGCATCTCTTTTTTTTCCTAGGACATTACTCTGCATGTTTGATGCTTTGTGATGTCATTTGATGACATGCTTAATTCAGTGTGCTATGTACTTTGAATAACTTATATAGTTAGTGTTATTTGTGTATATGCCTTCGGTTTTCCAGTTTATTGTTTGACTTTGGGTAGTTTTTGGCTACTATATGCCTTTGTTTGGTGTACTGTAAGAGTCTGACAACTCAAAAGACAGCCAGTGAGTAAATACATTTTGATGATTTGATGATAAGAACCAGAATGCAGATAAACTTTTGATTAAACTAGAGGGGTTCTATTGTCAGTACTGAGCTCCCAAACTAAAAATACTGAAATTAAAAGCTTAAACTAGCATAAACTAGTATTATAAAAATACTAATTTTACCACTTTTTGCATTTTTATTCTTTTTTCAGGTGATAAATACACTTTATGCATCGCTGCTTAGCTAGAGTTAAAATATTCCCGGCGCCATAAAGTCTGCTCTTCAAGTTTTCCCTTAGAACTAGCCAGTTTTTTTTTAGTTTTAACACTCAAATGTGTTTCTTTAAGCTCAGCACTTGTTCAGAACTCGCTGTAAGCACTAAATAAGCTACAAATTACTACAGCACTCAACTTTCCTCACTTGTCTAGAGCAAAACAGTTTTTAGTACTTAATAAATAATCACCTATCCAGGCATGTATATGGGTCAGCTCCCGGTGTGTTTTACTGTCTACCTGATTAATCTGGCCATCTTGGGACAATGCAGCAATTGCTCATGTACACAGACAACCCTCTCCTCCTACCACCCAACACTACAACCTGTGAGAGATGCACTTATATAGCCAAACTGGAAGCAAAGCTGTCTTCACCCAAGACTGGACTAGACAGTCAAGAGGAGAAGGTAAACACTTGCACCACACCACACTCATCACATAGTCCCACAAAACCTACACCACCAAAACACACACATAGCAACACAAAACACACACCTACATTCATGGAGGCTCTCAATAAAAATCTGCCCAAGCAACAGAGATCTCCAAAGCAGAAACACAAGCAACCTCCACCACCAAACACAACCCAAATGACACATAGCCCACAAACTCAGTGTGTGTTAGAAAAATATGTATTTTTAACATATATAAAGTGCTAGTTTAAAAGCAAATAGTATATAATGCATTTTATTCTATTTACAATATGGCAGTAAGAATGATTTTACATGTAATTGCTTGAAGCTTTGGAGCTGCAGTGTATTTGAACTCTGACCCTGGCAGTAGCCAGCTCAGCAAGCTTATGTTTTTCACTAATGATTATCTGCTGGGTCAGGAAAATTAAATGTATAAAGCATTGAAAATCCTTCTTCCTTCCTCTGAGATAATTGGCCTTGTGAATATTATCAGAGATAAACCACAGCTGCTAAAGTAATGTTGCAAGAAGAACAAAGAAGTATATTACAAGACTGAACCAACTATTGTATTCGAGCAGGATTGAAACCTTGAAAGAATAACATTTTACAGAAAGACATTATAACTAACCAGGTGCTTTGCAAGGCTGTATTATTCCCATGGGAAAACTTTTAAAATGTATAACATCAGCTTTTTCTTATGAATAGAATATTGTAGACCATAGTGATGTAGGTGCCCTGTGACTAACCACGTCAGTGAAGTGGGCACAGCTTGAATGTATGACTATATAAAATAGTGTATTTCCTACATCATGTCAGACAAAACTCTATACTTGTATTGTATGGTATTTTGCCTCCTGGTGTACACTAGTAAATTTTTTGCATCTGAGCCTCCTGTGTTGTTATCATTTGTTTTTATTTAACAGTGTGCCACCCAACCACAGCCCATAAGGTATAACAACATTCCCAACACTCTAGTCATAGGTGACTCTATAGTCAGGCACACCGATGTGACACTCACCAGGCTAAAGAAGGAGGAAAGTTACTGTCAGCTGCCTGTCAGGTGCCAGGATCCGCCACATAATGCACGCACTCAGGTCACTCCACAACAAGTACAAATATGACTCTGTCATTGTCCATGTTGGTGTGAATGACCTAAGACGTATCTCCCTAGACTACATGAAAAGAGACATGGAGGAGCTCTCCGATCTTGTAGCCCAGGCAGGTATGATCCTAGCCCTGAGTAGCATCCTGCCATCACCCAGAATGATACCGCAGTACAAGGACAAAATAGTGTATTTCCTACATCATGTCAGACAAAACTCTATACTTGTATTGTATGGTATTTTGCCTCCTGGTGTACACTAGTAAATTTTTTGCATCTGAGCCTCCTGTGTTGTTATCATTTGTTTTTATTTAACAGTTTGGTCCTCCTTGACCGGAAGCCCTCGACAGCTACAGATCAGAGTGTACCGGTGGTCGAATACTGCGCAAGAGAAGCTACCGAAATGGTTCTTCTTGAAACACAAAGACCTCAGACTGAATTGTCGTTTTGAGAGGCTGGCCAATTTTCTGATCTGCGGCCGAAGAGCGGTCTCGAACTGGTTGACCCAGGAGGCTCAGGTAGGAAGATATTTGCCTTTTTTCTGTTTTAAGATCAGGGACTAGGTTACAGTAAATGTTATTGTCAGAGATTTGTTATACAGATCAGGGACAAAAGGAAATTACTGTATATTTTGTCAGAGATCAGGGAAACAGAATAAGGTAGGCAGTTATTCTAGATAAACTGTGTAAGGAACTGAAATACCACGTGGTAAAAAGGGTTACGTAACATTTTCCTTTTACAATGGGAAATCAGTGCACTAAAAAATCGCGAGATCCGCCCCTAACTGATGACGCAAAATATATGCCATCACAACGAGCAGATAATGTAAGGTATTATACAAAATGGGTTAATAAATACGGATTTGACGGTAAATTAAATAAGATTTCATTAGTTAAACCTTTAAAACAGCTTAAATCTGACGCAGAAGGTCAGGCAAAAAAACAACAGCGATTAGGCATTCCTCAGGCACATAGGTGGATTGAGGAAGTAAACTGAAGGGAACAGAAAATTAAAAATGCAAAAACATTATTTTTAGACAAAGAGGATAATAATACAGTAATAGCGATGGCCCCTCCCCCTCTGCCCCCTCCAATGCCTTTTTCAGGATATGAAGCAGGAGGACAGGCTAGTCCACCTCCACGTTATCCTGAAGTTACAAGAGCACTAAAACCATTTGTTAGAGAACCTATTGAAACTAGGTCCCGGACACGTAAGACACTTAGGGACACAGACTTATATCAAATGGGGAGAGACACACTAGAAGAGAGTGAGGAAGAAATATGTCCACTAATCGAGGTACCAAATCCTCAGGCAGGACAGGAAGGGCAGGACCCAACTCTCCTAGTATATAGAGCATGGACACCGGAAGATATTCAGAAAGCTACAGAGGGAATCCCTCATCCGAAAGTTAATTACAAAAAGTTTTTTACAAGATTTACAAGGTATGAGACTAAGTTACCACTTGAATGGGGAAGAAGTAGAAAAGGTAGTTAGACAGATTGTGGGTCCAGACTGGCACATGATTTGTGGCACCTGGAACTCTCGTAATGCAGAGCTTAAACCACTCCCACATAGTGACGCAGAATTAGACAACAGAGTGAAAGGTCTTACAGACCGAATCTCTGAAAAATGGAAACCTAGAGCAGATTTGACTTGCATTAACCAATGCATACAACAAGAGAATGAAACTGTAGATGGATACTATGGTAGATTATTGGAATGTTTCAATAACCATAGTGGTATGACTATTCCTGAAAGTCCGACAAATGATAGCTCATATGAACAGCAACTGAAAAATGCGTTTTTGAAAGGTTGCATTGCACCTATTAGTAGCTTCATTATGAAGCATATGATAGATCATCGAACAAGCAGGCTACAAGCCTTACTTGAATATGCTAGGCATGCTGAAAGACACTTTAATAGTAAAAAGAAAAAGAAGACACAGGTCTTCACAGCTGAAGATGGAGCAGAGGTCTTTGTAGTACAGTCGAGTAAAAAGGGTAAGAAAAATGCCCAGGGTAATAAACAATCTGACAAAAGGTCAGAGGATTTTGAAGAGAGAAAAAAGAAAGGTGAGTGCTTTAAGTGCGGTAAGAAAGGACATTTAGCAAGGGATTGCAGGCTAAATAAAAAGGTGACTACAGAAGATAAAGGTGATGAGGACTGACTATATGATAGTGATGAAAATCAGAAATCATCAGGAAAGACTAACAAACAAAGGACAGACGTAAATGTAGTGGAAGGAACAGAGGAAGTGCAAGCAGATGTAGAGGATGAAGACACTGAAGTTTTAGATTTGGCATTACTGAGCTTGGAGCTCCATCTGGCAGACACAAAACCGGAAGTTACACTTCTGGTGGAAGGAAGGGAAGTAAAATTCTTGTGTGACTCAGGAGCGTCACGAACTTTGATACACCCTTCAAAGTTACCAGAATATTCCGAATCACCTGACTATATATTAGTGAAAGCAGCAAATGGACAGCTATATAGGGAGCCACTCCCCCATGATATAGCAATAACTGACCCTGTTTCAGGCATGACTCAGAAAAGTAAAATTGTAGTTTCTGTAAAATGTCCAGTAAACTTACTGGGAAAAGACCTTGTGCAGATATTTGGCATAGCGGTAGTTCCCACTATGCAGGGTATGGAAGCACAAAGACAAATGGATACTTTTGTGGTGCGACCGGAGGGTGAAACCTTTTACTGGTACAGCCAGGACCTAGTTACGACTGGTCCAGGGGCAGTAACCGAGGAACTGATGAATGTAGCCATCAGTAAGGCCCCCTCCCTTGACACTGACCGACAGCATTTGTTACATTGTACTCTATACTACTGCAGCATGCCAGGACCTGATAAAGAATATGAGCAAGAATTATTCAAAAATCCTGCTAACAGATTAGTACTACGAACCTTGTATTGGGATACTGAGGGAAGGAGTGTAGCAAGCTGTTCGCTACCTCAGGAATTCATGACACTGTACAAATCTAATAGACTGCCACATGTCAGCTTGACAAAGAGCAAAGATGTGAGATGGGCAGATTTAGGAGAAAAAGTAACAAAATGGGAAAAGCAAACTGATTTAGAATTATCAGAACAGGGAGTACAAAAACAGAAATTGAATTGGCTAACACAGACACGTCCAGCTGTACACTTACAAACTAGTGAAGACAGCTGATTAGCATTCTTTTTAGAAGAAGAAGAAAAAGCCTTGTTTGATATACCATATATTCTTTGGTCAACAGGTAAATCAGATGTAGGACTTATTCGAACAGCAGGACCAATAACCATTACACCAAAATCAGCATTTAGACCACAAAAAAGACAATACCCCTTGAGCAAAGATGCAGAGCAAGGAATCAAGCCTATAATAGCAGCATTACTCAAGGAAGGAGTACTGGTAGAATCTCTTGATTCACCATGTAATACCCCTCTGTTTCCTGTTAAGAAAGCAAACGGGGAATGGCGGATGGTACAGGATTTACAAGCTGTAAACAATGCAATAATACCCAGAGCACCTACGGTGCCAGACCCACACACCTTGTTGAACGATTTGAAGCCACAACAAAAATATTTTACTGTGGTAGATATAAGCAATGCTTTCTTTTCAATACCTATACATCCTGATAGCCAGTATTGGTTTGCATTTACATTTCAAGGTAAAAGATATACCTATACTCGGCTACCACAGGGATATTGTGAAAGTCCAATGATATTTGCACAAGAAATGGCAAGCAACCTGGCAGGGTTTACTCCACCAGGGGGTAGTCAGATTCTACTTTATGTAGATGACATCTTGCTAGCAGCCCCTACCCAACATCAATGCAGGGAAGATACAATAGCATTATTGAAATTTTTAGCAGCACAAGGACAACAAGTAAACAAAAGTAAGTTACAACTTTGGAGAAAACAGGTTAGATACCTAGGATATGTAATATCCAATGAAGGTAGAATATTAGACGAAGACAGAAAAACAGCGATTTTGCAGGCACCCAAACCAGCAACCAAGAAGGAAATGATGTCCTTCTTGGGAACAACTAATTTTTGTCGAAGCTGGATATCAAACTATGCTTTAGAATCTGCTCCATTGGTTGATTTAATATATAAAACACCAATGGCAGCACAAGATTTATTACAATGGACATCTGAAGCAGAAACAGCTTTCTGCAGACTAAAACAATTGATAGCTTCATCACTAGTTTTAGGACTTCCAAATTACAACAAAAGATTTTTTCAAACCGTAGATTGTAAACAGGGGTACATGACGTCAGTTCTGATGCAACAGCATGGGAATAAGCAAAGATCCATAGCTTACTATTCATCACAGTTAGATCCAGTGGCACGATCATTGCCTCACTGTGTGCAAGCAGTAGTCGCAGCTGCAATGGCAGTACAGGCTTCGGCCTCAGTGGTGTTATTCCACCCTCTCACATTGAGAGTGCCTCATGCAGTCGCGATAATTTTACTGCAAGAAAAAATAGCATATCTATCACCTGCTAGACATTTTTCATGTATGACCATACTGCTGAGCCAACCTCATATGGTAATTGAACATTGTACAACATTAAATCCATCAACGTTACTTCCAACTCCTATGGATGGCACACCGCACAGTTGCCTGCAGGAAATTGAGCAAATAACTTTGCCCAGACAAGACCTCACTGATATGCCCTTGGATGATGCCGAGGTGACATTTTATGTGGACGGTTCATGCAGAAAGGGTCCTACAGGGAAAAATCTAGTAGGGTACACAGTAGTCACAGATACAGAGATTTTAGAAGCCCAACCCTTACAGCATAACCTGTCTGCTCAAACAGCAGAATTGATAGCCTTAACACGGGCTTGCACTCTAGCGAAAGACAAATGTGTGAACATATATACTGACAGTCAGTATGCTTTCTCTACAGTGCATGTTTTTGCACAGCAATGGAAAAATAGGGGAATGATAACATCTACTGGCAAACCGATTAATCATGCGCAACTTATTTTGAACTTAGATTCTATTCAGTTACCTACTAAAGTAGCTGTTTGTAAATGTTTAGCTCATACAAAACAACAGGATGCAATTTCAAAAGGAAATGCAAAAGCTGATGCAGCTGCAAAGCAAGCAGCCTCAGACTCAGAAACTTTACTTTTAACCGAGGAATTACAACCTTCTGAAATTTTAGATTTAGAAATGTTAAAAACGATGCAGACATTAACTACAAAAACTGAGAAACAGAAATGGGAGAAACGAGGTGCAATCCTCGAAAATGGACTGTACATCTCCAAAGAGAAAAAGCCAATATTGCCATCTAATTTATTTAGATATGCAGCTTTGTTGAGCCATGGGCAGAGCCATGTCTCAACAGGGGGGATGGTACAGTTAGTAAATCGAATATTCCAAACATATGGATTCACAAACTTTACACAAAAATTTTGTGCAGCATGTCATATTTGTAACAAACATCATGCACAAGGAGTATTCAAACCCAAGCAAGGGAGTTTTCCTATACCACCATATCCGTTCCATACTATCTGTATGGATTTCATAGAACTGAGCAAATGTGAAGGGAAAAAATACTGTTTAGTAATTATAGACATGTTTTCCAAATGGGTAGAAGCTTTTCCAACTAAAAATCCGGATGCAGCAACAGTGGCAAAAGCCCTAATAAAAGAAATAATTCCTAGATTTGGCATACCGGAAAGAATCTATAGTGACAATGGGACACACTTTGTTAATCAGACAATTCACCAACTTGGGAGATTCTTTGGGATCTCCTTGAAGAATCATTGTGCTTACCACCCACAGTCTGCAGGACTGGTGGAAAGGTACAATGGAATTTTAAAAAGCAAGTTGAGGAAGTTAATAAATGAAACACAGAAGAATTGGATTTGCTGTTTGCCTTTGGCACTGCTGAGCATGAGAACAGTTCCAAATGTAAAGGGCTTGACCCCCTTTGAAGTGATATTTGGAAGGGCCTATTATGTGCCACAGTGGAAAGCTCTCATGCCTGCAGAGCTAGAGGCTGACAGCTCATTAGCTAGCTATATGAGGAAACTGTTAACAAATAAAACTGTTTTGCAGTTGAACTCTTTTTCAGATAGAGAACAGACCAGACCATTGGAAGCGGTACTGACCCCAGGGTCCTGGGTGTGGTTGAAGGTCATGAAGAGGAAAAATTGGACGAGTCCGAAGTGGGAAGGACCGTACCAGGTACTGTTGGCGACACCTACTGCAGTCAAAGTTGCTGAGAGGTCGTCCTGGGTCCACCTGATGCACTGTAAACCGGTAAAGAATTTTCAGCTTGATAAACATTTTGTGACTAACACACAACAAAGGCAGGATGGCCAAGAGCAAAATGAGTAAAAATACAGATCAACCCCGAAGATATTGTTTAATCATCTTGCTAACTATGCATTTATTGACTATGATTGTGGTGACTTTTCTTTTTTTGTGGTTCTTCCTACATATAACCACACAAATGAAAGTGGAGAAACGTGATGAACTGTCTATAGACTGGCATCCAAACTTTAACACATACCTAGCTATGAAGCGTGTATATGTAGAGACTATGAACATTTCAAACTGCTGGGTTTGTACTGCTATACCAACAGCATATGGAGGACTGTTGATGTCCGCTGTCCCCTTGGGGATAAATGAGACTTGGGAAAATTTACTTTTTGATACAGGTTCTGTAAAATCACAGGACAAGATTGCATTGTATTTGCCTATTACACAGAGAGGAATTGTATGTTTCTATAAAAATGATACTCTCCAAGTGGGTTGGAGTAACTGTAACATAAATGTATCTTATAAATGCTATATTAAAACTAAAGATAAAAGCACCAGTTGCAGCACAAATTATGATTCATATTTGAGCTTAATGAAAACAACATTAAGAGATGTGCAGAGAAATCCTGTGTTGCATAAACAATTGTCTGTTATAGACAAGAAAATGTTTCATTCAGAATTAACCCGCATCAGTACTAAAGTAGAAAACTGTTATTTTGTTTGTGGGAAAAAAGCATACAAATGGCTACCTGAGAATTGGTCCGGCAGTTGTTTTTTTGGGTTATCTGGTTCTGGCTATAAGGCATACTGCAGAATTACCTCTAGGTAAGATACGAAATGTAAGAGATGTAGCCCGAAAACCTGAGGATCCAATTGGAAAACCTGTAAATCCAGTGGGAAAAATCAAAGCTGGTTGGAAGGATCACCATTCTGTGAAAGATAAAGAAAAATTGACTCATATGGACTTGAGTGACAGTGTTATATCCTGGGCTGGAATACTTCCAGCATATGGAGCAGTCAAATCGATCTGGGAGCTGAGAAAACTGTTGAAGCTTCTCAAAGTAATGAGTAATGC
The DNA here is from genome assembly GCF_019279795.1 of Protopterus annectens. Classification (NCBI taxonomy): domain Eukaryota; kingdom Metazoa; phylum Chordata; order Ceratodontiformes; family Protopteridae; genus Protopterus; species Protopterus annectens. Next base: position 32,162,462 of record NC_056746.1, on the reverse strand, counting down.
AACTTTTTCCGCTCTCGAACTAGTGACTGATGAACTGAATGCAATGAGAACTGTTGTGCTACAAAATCGAATGGCTCTTGACTTCACCCTAGCGGCGAGAGGTGGTACATGCGCGCTTATCAAAGAAGAATGCTGTGCGTTCATACCAGACAATCGACATGAGATCAATGATCACCTAGAGGTAATACAGCAGGTATCGGCCATGACTGAACCAGGCCCAAACCCACTGACGAACTTTTTCCAGAGCCTATTTGGTGGGTGGGGTTCTATCCTAATGAATATTTTGATTGCTATTTGTGTTGGTCTGCTCCTATTAGGAGCATGTGTTTGTTGTGGGATCCCCTGTATGAAAAGATTAGTCAAAGATTTTGTTGATATATCTGTAACTGAAACTTTGTACCAAGACATTGAATTGGAGCTATTGGTTCCAGACGAGACTCTTTCCGAAATATAAACTAAATGACTTGCCTAGTTGAAAGTCCTTAAAGGAGAAGACCAGGGGACGATATGATATTGTTTATGTTTCTGAATAGAATAAAAAGTATTAAAAGGGAGGAAAATGTTAGAAAAATATGTATTTGAACATATATAAAGTGCTAGTTTAAAAGCAAATAGTATATAATGCATTTTATTCTATTTACAATATGGCAGTAAGAATGATTTTACATGTAATTGCTTGAAGCTTTGGAGCTGCAGTGTATTTGAACTCTGACCCTGGCAGTAGCCAGCTCAGCAAGCTTATGTTTTTCACTAATGATTATCTGCTGGGTCAGGAAAATTAAATGTATAAAGCATTGAAAATCCTTCTTCCTTCCTCTGAGATAATTGGCCTTGTGAATATTATCAGAGATAAACCACAGCTGCTAAAGTAATGTTGCAAGAAGAACAAAGAAGTATATTACAAGACTGAACCAACTATTGTATTTGAGCAGGACTGAAACCTTGAAAGAATAACATTTTACAGAAAGACATTATAACTAACCAGGTGCTTTGCAAGGCTGTATTATTCCCATGGGAAAACTTTTAAAATGTATAACATCAGCTTTTTCTTATGAATAGAATATTGTAGACCATAGTGATGTAGGTGCCCTGTGACTAACCACGTCAGTGAAGTGGGCACAGCTTGAATGTATGACTATATAAAATAGTGTATTTCCTACATCATGTCAGACAAAACTCTATACTTGTATTGTATGGTATTTTGCCTCCTGGTGTACACTAGTAAATTTTTTGCATCTGAGCCTCCTGTGTTGTTATCATTTATTTTTATTTAACAGTGTGCCACCCAACCACAGCCCATAAGGTATAACAACATTCCCAACACTCTAGTCATAGGTGACTCTATAGTCAGGCACACTGATGTGACACTCACCAGGCTAAAGAAGGAGAAAGTTACTGTCAGCTGCCTGTCAGGTGCCAGGATCCGCCACATAATGCACGCACTCAGGTCACTCCACAACAAGTACAAATATGACTCTGTCATTGTCCATGTTGGTGTGAATGACCTAAGACGTATCTCCCTGGACTACATGAAAAGAGACATGGAGGAGCTCTCCGATCTTGTAGCCCAGGCAGGTATGATCCTAGCCCTGAGTAGCATCCTGCCATCGCCCAGAATGATACTGCAGTACAAGGACAAAATGATTGACTTCAACAACTGGCTGAGCTTGTGGTGTCATTCTAAGGGGATCCAATATCTGTCTGCCTGGGATGACATGATCGACAGACTATGATGCTTTGACAGAAATGGCCTGCACCTGTCGCATTTGGGATTCCGGATACTGGCTAAAGCTCTTGACACCCCATAGTACCTTTTTAGGCAAGGTTCAACTGACAAATTCACCACCATAACAGGTACAAGGAAGCAAAATCTGAGGGTAATGCTACTCAATGGTAGAAGTCTAAACCTCAAAATGCACTCACTCGAGGCACTCCTTAAAATGGAGAACACTGACATCTGTGCAGTGACAGAGACCTGGTTCAAGGCTCCAGAGAGCACCCCTGCACTACCAGGCTATACTTCATACCACACCTTTCAGCCACCTAACCTGGATAGAAACACTAAAGGCGGAGGCGTGTCCATATTCATTAAGGATGTCCACACCTCCTGGCTAGTTGCTTAGCATAATGCATCTGAGATTATCCACGTGCAACTAACTCTGGGCAAGACTGCAGTCCAAATTGTAGCTTGCTACAGATCCCCCACCATGCCCCAGGATTCCCACTCCTCTTGATACACTGGAAAATATTAGGGTACAACCTAACAACCTAATAATTGGTGATTTCAACTACTCCACCATTAACTGGGAAAGCTACTAATGTACCAACTCTTTTGCTCAACGTTTTCTGGAATTCATAAATTCCAACACCTTGGATCAACTTATCCATACCCCCCACCAGGGACAGCAATATCCTAGACCTGGTCATTACCAACACGGGCGACCAGTGTTCCACACCAGAGGTTAATTCCTTGTTGGTCAGATCCGACCACAAGCTAATCACCCTAGACATCCCCTTCCTGCCCCCACCACCCATTAGGGAAACCACCATAAACATTTCTCCAAAGCCAAATTAACACTTTTTAAAACAGAAGTGGCAAACCTCACAACACCCATGCTGATGGACAATAGAGGTACGGCTGCTGAATCATACACAAATGCACTTTATAAGCACTTACACGAGTGCATGGATCATGCTATCCCTAACAGAACCAAGATGCTATCCTCCAAAAAAAGGAAGCCAAACTGTTGGTCCCCTCCCATAAACAAACTCTATAACAGAAGAAAAAAACTGCTGCAAAAAAGAGTAAAATCCCATGACTGCAGGAACTCCCTGGTCAGCCTCAGTAAGAAGCTGAGATCATAAAATCCTCCAAAGCTAGTTATTAAAACAAAATCACCACTGTTTCTAAAGACAACCACAAAGCATTCTATAGCTATGTCAAGAATCTCAATGGCAACACTCAGATCTGCTATGAGTTACAGCACAATGGCACTAAATATACAGAACCAACTGATATTGTCAACATCCTGGCAGACAGGTTAAGTGCTAACATTATCCCCCTCTCACCCCCTAAAGGGCTCATCTCTATAGCGGAAGAATGCAAAGTTCCTGTAATCATGGCTGCACAGGTAAAAACCACACTCTCCAAAGCCAAGAACAGAGCATCCATGGGACCTAACAACATCCCAGGCTATGTTCTATATGAACTACAGAACAAACTGGCACCCCACCTAAGTACCATGTTTAATCATAGCCTCACCTCAGGTTTGTGCCCACTGAATGGTGCACAGAGATGGTTATCCCACTCCACAAAGGGGAATCCACCATGGACCCTGGGAACTACCGCCCCATTAGCCTGACGAGCCTGGTCTGCAAGGCCATGGAACGTATCATCATGGAACATATAAACAAAGACATTGGTAACCTCCAAACTCTGGACCCTACCCAGTTCCGTTTTGTAAAAGGCAGATCATGTCTTCTAAACCCAATAGACTTCTTTGAAGCAGTCACCAAAGCCGTAGATGAGGGTAAGGTGGTCAAACAGCCTATCTAGATCTCGCCTCTCCAGGGTCTCCTTAAACTCCAGGGTTGCACTACAGAGGGGAAAAGGCCATATATAACTTTCAGTGAAATGTGTTTCAGTGAATTGTGTTTTCAGTGAATTGAGTTTTCAGTGATTTGTGCACAGTCATTTGACTTTCAGTGAAATGTGCTTTCAGTGAATAGTCCTAGGCCCATATGCATATATATGAATACGTCTGTGTGTTTGCATTTGTAACTGTAGCTGGAAATTAAACTGACAGGCATTATGTGTGAAAGCAGGTCTTTACTTGTTACATGCACATCGGTAAAACAAACTGCTAAGCTCTTGTTGAGGGACTCAGGAATATAAGAAAAGGAAATGCTGAAACAGTTCCTGAACAGCAGCCCTTTAAGGAAGAATAATTTTGGAATGATACTATATTAGCCCAGTTTTTGCACTAGGCTGTTCTCTGCCCAGCGGCAGTTAGCAGTGCCCTGTATAGACACAAATGCTATCAAGTTAAAATTTCCCTTAGATTGACTATCTCTGTAACCTTCCCCCGCCTCCCTGATGCTCTAGGAGTATCTGAGTTGCGTGCAGAGCAGCATCTCCTTGTTGGACAGCTGCAGTTCACACTGAGTAAAGCACCCATTCTTTGGCCATGTGCTGTCATTCTAGTCCAGTTAAATCTACCCACATTTCTCCCTGGTTAAACCCGTAGTAAAAAAACTGAAACCATGGATGGGTACTTTCCTATATCTGTGGCCAGTCTGGTGGATATGGACATCCTGAGGCATTGCAGCAATTGTCTTGTATACTGACAGCCACTTAATCCTGAAACAAGCAAACACATTATGTGAGCGAGTTAGTTACATTATGACACAACTCTTGCATGCTGACAAATGAAGTGAGAAACAGGTTGTCAACACATGCAAATCTTTTTCCTCACTAAATAAGGTCTCAACACATAAAACCACACATGCAGAGGTATTCACAAGTAACTTACCAAAACCTCAAAGGACTCCTGTATACTGCCATCAGAAACACACGCAAACAAAACCAAGTCAACACCAACCGCTACACACAAAAATACAAATCACAGTGTCTCTAAAAGCAAGCCCCTAAGGAGAAACACTGCACATTCAAACATCTTGGTCATAAGAGACTCCATCTTGAGATACATGGATGGCCCTCCTCACCAGCTTGGCTAAAAAGAGGGTTACAGTCAGTTGCTTGTCAGAATTTGCAGACCATGCAGGGACTAAGGTCACTCAACCACAAGTACCAGTATGACTCAGTCATAGTCTCTGTGGGTGTGAATGACCTGAGACATACCTGGACTGTATGAAGAGAGGCATGATGGACCTCTCTGAATACATGTCATAGGCTGGTATGAGTCTTGCACTGAGCAGCAATCTACCCTCACCAAAGAATGATACCACAGTACAAACAGAAAATGATTGCCTTCAATAATTGGCTTAGCTACTGGTGTCATTCCAAGGATGTATTTGT
>NC_056746.1:31995649-32029696 GCF_019279795.1 Protopterus annectens | reverse complement strand
TATGCAGGGCCTGCAATAATGACTGATACAGTATTACACTGATGAACATAGTAAGCTTACCTGGATGCTCCTCTGATGTGGACGCTGTGGAACCCACCTCCAGGATGTATGGGGTGATTGATGACTGGAAGCTGGTGGCTGACCCATGTTCACCAGGAATTCCTCTGTAGCTGAGAGTGGTTGTAGTGTTGCAGGGCCTCCACTGGTGGCAGCATGATCCCTGGCCACAGCAGCTGCCCTTTGCCATACAGCATTGACCATATCTGTGGCCAATTGTCAGACCTGCTCTTAGGCCCTGTCCTGTTGGGCGATTTGGTTCACTGCTGTGATGAGGTCAGCCCACAGTGCTGCATTTTGGTCATGATTTTGGTGACTCCTGGACAGCAGAATGTGGTGATGCAGTTTGAGGCCATCCAGGATAACATTATTTTCTGTGGCTGTAAATGCTGAGTGTCTCCTGCGAGACATTGTTTATGAAAGACAACAAGAGGGGAACACATCACAGGAACAAATATGTGGACATCCACTATGTACAGACCCTGCTGAACCAAAATGGGCTGCACTATCCACCGCTCCCCAGATGTCATACCCCGAAGTCTATTAACACAATATATCCAGATACTGGCTAAGGTTCTTGTTGCCCCTATAGTGCCTTTTTTAGGCAAGGTTCAAATGACAAATTCACCACCGTAACAGGAACAGGCAAGCAAAAACTGAGGGTGATGCTATTCAATGCTAGAAGTCTAAATCTCAAAATGCACTCACTCGAGGCACTCCTTAAAATGGAGGACATCGATATCTGTGCAATGACTGACCTGGTTCAAGGCTCCAGAGAGCACCCCTGCACTACCTGGCTATAACTCATACCACACTTTTCAGCCATGTAACCTGGACTGGAACACCAAAAGCGGAGGTGTGTCCATATTCTTTAAGGATATCCACACCTCTTGGCTAGTTGCTCAGCATAATGCATCTGAGATTATCCACGTGCAACCAACTCTGTGCAAAACTGCAACCGAAATTGTAGCCTGCTACAGATCACCCACCATGCCCCAGGATTCCCATTCCTCTTTTCTTGATATACTGTAAAATATTAGGGTTCAACCAAACACCCTAATAATGGGTGATTTCAACTACCCCACCATTAACTGGGAAAACTACTCATGTACCAACTCCTTCGCTCAACGTTTTCTGGAATTCATACACTCCAATGCCCTGGATCAACTTATCCACACCCCCACCAGGGGCAACAATATCCTAGATCTAGTCATTACCAACATGAGTGACCAGTGTTCCACATCAGAAGTCAATGCTTCATTGTTCCGATCCAACCATAAGCTAATTACCCTAGATATCCACATTCTGCCCCCACCCCCATTAAGGAAACCATGGTAAAAAAATTCTCAAAAGCCAACTTCATGCTTCTTAAGAGAGAAGTGGTGAACTTCATGACACCCATGCAGATGGACAATACAGTTACGACTGCTGAATCCTACACAAATGCACTTTATAAGCACTTACATGAGTGCATGGATTGTGCTATCCCAAACAGAACCAAGACGCTATCCTCCAAAAAAAGTAAGCCAATCTGGTGGTCCCCTGCCATAAACAAACTGTACAACAGAAGGGAGAAACTGTTGCAAAAGAGAGTAAAATCCCATGAGTTGAGGAGCTCCCTGGTTAGCCTCAGTAAGAAGCTGTGATCCCTGATAAAATCCTCCAAAGCTAGTTACGAAAACAAAATCACCACTGATTCTAAAGACAACCACAAAGCATTCTATAGCTATGTCAAGAATCTCAATGGAAACACTCAGATCTTCTCTGAGTTACAGCACAATGGCACTAAATATACAGACCAAACTGATATTGCCAACAACCTGGCAGATAGGTTCAGTGCTAAGTTTACCCCCCTTTCACCCCCTAAAGAGCCCATCTCTATAGCAGAAGAATATAAAGTTCCTGTAATCATGGCTGCACAGGTAAAAACCACACTCTCCAAAGCCAAGAACACAGCATCCATGGGACCAGGCAACATCCCAGGCTGCGTTCTACATGAACTACAGAATGAATTGGGACCCCACCTAAGTATCATGTTCAATCATAGCCTCACTTCAGGCTTTGTGCCTGCTGAATGGTGCACAGTGATGGTTATCCCACTCCACTAGGGGGGAGCCACCATGGACCCCTGGAACTACTGCCCCATTAGCATGACGAGCGTGGTCTGCAAGGCCACAGAATGTATTATCATGGAACTTATAAACAAAGACATTGGTAATCTCCAAACTCTGGACCCCTACCAGTTCGGATTTGTAAAAGGCAGATCATGTTTGCTAAACCTGATAGACTTCTTTGAAGCAGTCACAAAAGCCGTTGACGAGGATAAGGTGGTTCACGCAGCCTATCTAGATCTTGCCAAGGCTTTTGACACCATCCCTCACTCTGGAATTATAGATAAGCTCACTAAACTAGATATAAATCCCTATGTCACAAGATGGGTTGCCAACTGGATCACTGACAGAACCCACACTGTGAAAGTAGCAGACTCCAAATCAGACTTCAGACCAGTGACAAGTGGAGTACCACAGGGTTCAGTCCTGGGTCCTCTCCTGTTTGGTATCTACTTCTCTGAAGTACAGGTTAACACAGAAGGTCTTTGGCTAATGAAGTTCGCAGATGACTGCAAACTAGGAGCCATAATTGAAACTCCTAACGATGTGGACATCCTACAAAAGGGCCTCACTGAGACAGATGCCTGGTGTCAAAGCCATGGCATCAAGCTCAATGCCAAAAAGTGCATTGTCATCCCCTTTGGTAAAAACTCTGTACCCATGAACTACAACATAGGTGGTAGTATACTTAACACTGAAAGTGTGATAAGAGACCTTGGGACACAGGTGGACAGTAGTCTCTCCTTTGATAATCACATCACCACAGTAGTCAGGAAATCCTTCTACATGGCACACCTCAGGTTTCTCATCCAGAAAAAAAGAGGTCATTGTTCCCCTCTACTCATCACTCATTAGACCCATTATAGAGTACAATGCCAATTTTGGGATGTACCTCACAAGACATCTACAACAACTGGAAAGGCCACAGAAATACATCACAAAGTGGATTACCGGCCTCAAACAGATGCCCTACACAGACCATCTCAAAAAACTCCAGCTTTACTCCGTCGCAAATTGCCTACTCAGAGGTGATCTCTGCTTAACATACAAAGCTATGTCAAACACAGAGCTGTTGGACATGCTCCACTTAAAGAAATCCCAATCCCTCCGGGCTACATGCTCTAGGGACCTAAACCTTGTCACCACAATAAACAGAACATGCCGGAGGGATAGATTCCTGTCCCAGAGACTTCCCATACTCTGGAATAAACTACCTATCTATATCAAACAAAGCTCCTCATTAGCACTCTTCACGAAAAATCTTGATAATTGGATGGGAAATAGGAAATACACCCCGGGGATCACCTCTGTGGCTCTGCTCGACAGTGGAACAAGAAAATCATTTTCTTGGGTGGCAAAAGCCAGGGTACCTTTTTGGCTGGGCTTGTATAGGCCCATTGTATCTTCAGGTTGGTGGCACAGCATGAACATCAGAGACTATCCATGTGCAACTAACAGTGGGTAAAACTGCCTTCCAGTTTATAGCCTGCTACAGACCACCCTCCCAAACCCAGGAACCCCACTCGGCCTTCCTGAGAACACTGGAAAATATGAAGGTCTCTCCAAACACCATTATATTGGGCGACATCAACTACCCAAACATAGACTGGGAGCATTATTCTAGCTCCAACACCCTAGCCCAAAGGTTGCTAGAATTTATAAACTCAAATGCTATGGAACAACTTGTTACCACTCCCACAAGAGGGGAGAGAAAACATACTGGACCTGATCATCACCAACATGGGGACTTTATGCTCCAGATCAGAAGTGTATCCCTCACTAGTAAGATCAGACCATAAACTAATCTCACTGGATATTCACATCCCGACCCCACCCCCTGCCCAGAAAACCACAGTGAAAAACTTCTCGAAAGCAAATTTCACACTCCTCAAAACCGAGGTGGAATCCTTCAAAGCCCCCGGGCCTGTGGAAAATACAGCCCAGACCGCAGAATCCTTTATAAACGCATTCTATGAACACCTTCAGGAATGCATGGATCATGCAATCCCAAATAAAACCAAGACCCAATCCTCCAAAGCAGACATCCTGTCTGGTGGACCCCAGCCATAAACAAACTATACAATAGAAGGAGGAAGCTACTACATGATAGAGCAAAATCCCCAAAAGGGAAGGCATCTCTGATCAGTATTAGCAAAAAACTATGGGCACTCATAAAATCATCTAAGGCCAGCTTCAAGAGAAAACTTGCACAGGACACTAAGGATAATCACAAGGCTTTCTTTAGTTATGTTAGTAACCTGGGTGGGAATTCCCAGATATGCTCAGAATTAGTCCAAAATGACAAAAAATACACCGAACCCACAGACATTGCCAACATGCTAGCTGACAGGTTCAGTGCAAACTCCCCCCCCCCCACCAAAAGGGCAAATATCTATCCCAGCAGAGTGCTGACCCCCTGACATCTCAGATGCTCAGGTAAGAGCCACCCTCTCCAAAGCAAAAACACAGCATCAATGGGACCAGACGGTGTCCCGGGCTGCATCCTACATGAACTCCAAGAAGAGCTAAACCCAAACATAAAACTACTGTTCAATCTCAGCCTTACTACAGGATATGTACCCAAAGAGTGGCATACAGCAACAGTGGTCCCTCTCCACAAAGGTGGTGCCTCAACGGATTCTGGAAACTATCGCCCCATAAGTCTGACTAGCTTGGTCTGCAAAGCTATGGAAAGGATCATCATGGACCTCATAAATAAAGATATTGGGGACCTACAGACACTGGATCCTACCCAGTTTGGCTTTGTTAAGGGCAGATCCTGCCTCTTAAACCTAGTCGATTTCTTTGAAACAGTCACCAAGGCCATTGACGAGGGAATGTGGTCCACACAGCCTACCTGGACCTCGCAAAAGCCTTCGATACAATACCCCACTCGGGCATTATAGATAAGCTCACCAGCTTAAATATAAACCCCTATGTCACTAGATGGGTTGCAAACTGGCTCAAGGACAGAACCCACATGGTTAGAATTGCTGGAGCCATGTCAGACTCCAAACCAGTTACAAGTGGCATTCCACAAGGCTCAGTCCTGGGACCTCTCCTGTTTGGTATATATTTCTTGGAGGTACAGGCCAACACGGAAGGACTGTGGCTGACCAAGTTCGCAGATGACTGCAAACTGGGCGCCATAATCGACTCTCCAGCTGACACAAGCATCCTCCAAAAGGGCCTCATAGAAACAGACAACTGGTGCCAGAGCCATGGCCTCAAGCTAAATGCCAAAAAGTGTATAGTCATCCCCTTTGGAAAAAATAAAGTGCCCACAAATTACCACATAGGTGGTAATCCATTAAGTACAGAAGAAGTAATTAGGGACCTGGGGACCCAAGTTGATAGCAATCTCTCATTTGACAACCACGTGGCCAAAGTGGTTAGAAAAACATTTTATATAGCCCACATAATCATGAAGGGATTCACATCTAGATCAGGGAAGGTCATCGTGCCTCTTTACTCATCCCTCATCAGGCCCATAATTGAGTACAATGCCCCTTTTGGGATGTACCTTACCAGACACCTGCAGCAACTGGAAAGACCCCAAAAGTACCTCACCAAGAGGATCAAAGGGCTCAAACAGATGCCATATGCTGCCTGGTTAAAGAAACTCCAGCTCTACTCAGTGGCATACCACCTGGTCAGAGGCGATCTGTGCCTGACGTATAAAGCCATGTCCAACCCGGAATTAATGGACATGCTGCACCTCAGAAAATCCAAATCCCATCGAGCCACGCGCTCGAGAGACTTGAACCTCAGCACTGAAATAAATAGGACATGCTGGAGGGGCAGATTCATAACCCAGAGAATCCCTTCACTCTGGAATAAAATCCTAGTCCAGGTTAGGCAGAGTCCCTCATTGACTCTCTTCAAGAAGAATCTTGATGAGTGGATGGGAGATCATAGGTTTACCCCGGGTATCACTTCTGTGTCACTGTTAAACAGAGGCACAGTATACTAACCTCAAAAAAGGCATAGCAAAATTAATTTAAAATGGGTGGTGAAAGCCAAACACACTCTGGCTAGGCTTATAAATGCCCTAGGGCAGATAGCCTAGTATGAACCTATGAACCTATGAACCTATGAAAATGCAAAATATCGAAGTGGCTGTTAAGCAAATTCTTTCCCTGGGAAAGAATTTGCTTGGCCGCTTCGGTACTTTGCTGGTTTTGGCACTGTAGTGCAGTCTCAGAGTTGGTATATTTAAGTAGGGGGGGGTTATTTATTTATTTATTTTTTCTGTTGGAACAGCGATTTTCTTTTCCCTTGGAAAAAAATCACTGTTCTGACACTTCGACATTGTAAGCTTTCGCTTACATAGGGTCGATTAATCACCGATTGCTTTTTTAAGCATTCGGTGATCTAATATAGACCCGGCCAATCACTGATGGTTGTTGTCAGAATATAGAAAATCTGGCTGTCACACACCAGACCCCTCAGAAAACACTTACTCTACAGTAATCTTCATTGGTCTATTCCTAGTCTGACTTTGTATGACCATTATGTACACTCTGTTGCTGAGTTTGGGCCTGTGTCCCCCCCACTAATAATGGCTATGACCTGAATTCCTGCTGTAAGAGGTTGACAGGTATGTTAGCCATAGCTCTCAAGCAATGAGTTACAAATGTCAACAAAACAGTGACCTAGCCAGAGTACATCAGGGACACCTTTACAATGTCTGAACTATTTGTGTGTGACATTGACGGACTGAGAGGAGGTGAATTACAGTACATAGTGTGATATTACACCTGTGTACACCCTTACTTACTGTCAATATGTCGAATTCATAATCCGCTAGCTTTCCTACAGGAGCCGACCATTTTAGGAGGGAGTAACAGGGGCAGAGCTGTGATTTGATTGCAGGGACAGCTGAGAGGCATGCCTGTATCTGTTGAAGAGCAGAGTATCAATAACATGTCAATGACATAGATGTACTACAGGCCTACTGTTGTAATTCCTTTTCCCATACCTCCATCATCCCATCTGTATCCCATTATATGGGCATATGTATTACATACCTGGTAGAGTGAAGTAATCCTTTTTTGACCAGATCCTCTGCAAACAGCTTGCTAAACCATAGTGTGTCTGAGTAAAGCAACGTACAGATCCCTTCCCCACAGGCAGTTGATTACTTTTTGTAGGGAATGCTGATTAATAGGTAATTGCCTGTGCACCAATCTGTGGCTTAGACTTGCTAATTGAATCTTAAACAGATGGGTTGTACTTTCATTAGCCAATGACAAGGCACCACAGTGCATTATTTAAGGCCTTCATGTAGGCCTTGGCCTCTTTCTTAGTCTTTGAGATGGACATTAGAGGATAGATGCACATACTGTCCACTGCTGAGATTTATGAGGTACGTCCAGAGTTTTGCATAATATGTTTGGCCATTGTCCCATGACATTGTGGTTATCTGGCAGTTCAGTGGTAAACATTGTGGGTTGTGGTCAGTAAGGAGAGATAGACATGTGAATGTCACATGTCATACCCATCAGAATATGCATACTGCTGCAGTAGCTGCTATTCTATAAGCTCACAATCTTTGTAGGGGCAAACTGTGAAACGTCCCTGTTGCTGGACCTTTGCCCCTTCCCACCCTTTATGTATGGCTTTGTCTGGATCCCTTGTTCTAGGCAGTTGTGAGGAATGGTAGGTCTGTAGCAGATAGCTTAACATACAGCTGCATATGTTCAAGGCTGCAGCTGCAGCTGCTGCTGAAGCCTAGGTCACGTAGCTGGGAGTGTGAACTCTTTGGGGGACAGCAAGCTGTACATGTAACTGAGGCAGAAGTGTTAGCTTTGACATCACAACAGAGCCAGGGTAAGGGTACCCTTTACAGTCCAATTGAGGCATGTGCGTACGGTACATCTGTTATTTAACAGTGCCAATCACAGAGTAGTAGGTGGCATATAGTTTGGCTATACAAATATGTGCGATGTGTCTCTACCTACAGGCCTTTGACTTGCAAACGTGTAGCAGTTAATGCAGTAGCAGCAACCTGTGTTGGTTAAAATTGCATGAATCAGTCATTACTTGTTATACTCACAAGAAGGTAATTGATGTGCAACACACTGGATTCAAACTCAGGACTGTGGGAAAAATATGCTACATACAAGGCATTTAACATACTAAGATACTGAGTCAGTGCTGTAGGAGGTGTATTTGCAAGATATATGTGCATACATACAGTCTGTGACTGACACATGTCTACATCCATCATTATGTGCATGCCTTTCAAAGGCAGTTGTTGTGCAGCAGGGTCCCAGTTGTACAATGAACTTTGCCATTGCTGCCTTAGCAGGTGTGTTTAAAGATGTTGCTGATAACAGGGAAAAATTATCTGCTATCATACCTCTCAACCTCTTAGAGCACGGAATCTGGACAAAGCCATGAATAAAAGTGGGACAAAGGCCCAAAAATAGGGACAATCTTTAAATATTGCTTTTACAAATTTAGAATGTTGATAGAATAACATGTTTTCATTAGCATGTGTTTTCTGAAGGGTATGAAGTGTTAAACTTATCTATTGTGATTTTCTGACCTCAATCTTTATGGACTTGCCACTACTTTGCCAGAAAAATACGATTTTATGAAAACCAGGCCAAAAATAGTGGGCAAAACTCTAGACATTCTGGAACAATCTGTACAGTTGACAGGTATGCCTGCTATCCCAGGCCTCATGTACATCCATTATTATTTATTTGGCTGTGTACTGGTGTACTGTTTGTATCACAGTCCCAGGTCCATTTTTCCCATTATATGTACTAGCAGTCTGTCACTGGCAATCCGTATAGTTTGCTGGAAACAGCTGCTTTAATTCAGAGCTGAGTGCCCTAGTGAGCTAATGCTCTATGTTATAGTTGACAGGCTCCTGGGTTCAAAACATGGAAGGTTTTTTTATTTAACATTTGTTTACTGGGAAAGTCCAACTTGGAACGAAGTCAATTTTCAGAGGAGGCCCGGGGAGAAATGCTCCAGACACATGTCTTTGTAACGTGGGAGAAAACCAGAGTACCCAGAGAAAACCCACACAAATGCAGAGAGGACATGCAGACTCGGCACAGAAGGCACTCCAGCCGAGAATTGAACCAGAGAACCTCTTGCTGTGAGGCGATAATACTACTGCTGCACCACTGTGCTATTCAGGGTTGGGCAGTGTGCCGCTTAGCTCCATGCAAACCCGCACTAAAAAGTAAAAGAGAAAAGAAAAATGGGGTGCAAGGATAGCAGTGAAATGGGGGCAAGCAAGGGGAAAGCATGCTGCATACTGACAGGCAGGTGGGGTTGTGCAGGAAGGACATAGGAAAGGACCATAGCTTTCCATTTCTTGCACAGCAACAGCTGTGCAGTTTGTACAGACTTTGTATATGAATTTGGACCCTCAAACCCCAGAGAGAGAGAGCGGTAAGGACAACATAAATTTGTTGTCAAGCCTAATTGGACCTAATTAGTTGTATCCAGTGGACACGTGTGAAATGGACGTTCATAGCTCCTCTGATCAATCCTGCACACTATAGCTGGTAGTTGATCCTGGATGACAACCCCCCCTCCGCCCCAACTCCCAGGGGGTTGAGCCCCATCCCCTGAGGTAGTTCCACCCAAAGGTGGTGCAGGGCCAGCAGAGGATGCACCACTGGCTTGGGTCCCGGATGAGTTGCACCCAGTGCCACAGCCGGCTGAGGTAGAATAGGCGAATCAGCAGGAACTGGCCTACCCAGATATGTTGTGGGTATGGAGGTAAACTAATACATATAGGTGAGTTATGAACAAAACAATTGTTAGTAATAACAGCATGCCAGAACATTGGAAATAACCCCATTACATTTCAATGCATATTATGTGAAACACAACAATAAATAACATAATAGTCAATATAGTAACAGCGTGCCAGTAGCAGTTACAGCATTAAGCCAGAATAGGTAATTCAACTGAATATGTTAATATTCAACCATAGTAATACATAGCATTAATAAAACACATGCCACAAAATAAAGTTTATGAAACAACATATGTTAATAGTAAACTATAACCAATATATAACAATAACAAATATATGAAGATAAGGGGTGGGGAGAGAGAGAAATACACTCCATTAATACCATCATGGGCTATATAGTTGACAACACTAATGCTATCTACTCTACAGGTTTGTCCTTTCTTTATGTGTAAATGTGCCCTATAGCTGCTGTAGCACATACATACCTCTGAAGCTATCTGCATGAGACACTATGGGGCAAGCAGTAATACCTGCAGCTACACAGCTACAAACAACAGTCGCACTTCAGGCAGACGTATATAACTACCATGGTGTACTGTGGGCTGATGTATTATTACTTTGCTATTGACATATAATCATCTTTATGATACATTTGTGACAGAGGGTTTACATAACAGTAATTACATTCCTTGACAGCATGACACTTGAGAGACATGCATGTGTACAGTACAGAGTACACAACTATCATGCCTTGCTTAGCAGGCATGGGGATATAATCCAATAGCAGTGACTGCAGGGGACATGTGCATCACATGTATAAACTGACTGCAGCAACCTTTACAAGACACTACAGGCATACAGCCATACCAAGATTTCACATTTTATTTCTTTTATTTTATTATATTTTATTATTAAAAAACGAACAGAAGAAGCTCGCCACAGCTGCTATATATCACTATTTAATCCAAGTTAAAAGCATGTACAGGATCCAAATGATAAGTAAGCGCTTTCACGTTGTAATAAACGGTTCATCAGACTTCCAAAACATGATTAATTAACATCTCCCATATCACAGAACCACCTCTCCACCACAAACCAACTCAAAGAGTAAATGTTCCAAGCCCGCTAACTGTACAATAAAGGGTATCCTCCGTAAGGTCTCAAAAATAACAATACTTCGTCACCTCTTACAAAATCTTCAAAAAAGTTCCCGGAAACTGAAGTCATGGCCAAAAAGTTTATTAACTCGCATAAAAAACAAACAAACAAGCAGGATTGAGCGCGCTTTCATCTATTAGACTTCCTCAGAATCACATGATTGCCACAATACTTTACTATTATATAGTACCACGTTATTACTGATTGATACTTAACACAATAACTTTACAGATTTGGAGATTACACCAGGCTTCTTTAGTTTATTTACAAAAGGATTTTCTTTCATTCCCATCAAGAAACCCAAGGTAGATGAAGTGTTATTTGATTAGGGCATCGAGAATGACTACGGAAGAGACTGAATGTAGAGAAGAAATGGGCTTTATATACAATATGTTTAAGGAAAGAGGTTACCCCTCAGACTTAATAAAAGGGGTGAGGAAAGAGGTTCTTAAGAAACGTAAATCTGTGTATTTGCCATTGTTAAGGTATCCAGTAACTGTAACCAATATGAGAAACAACCAAACGGATAAAGAGACCAAAACATCCAAGGACGACAATAATCCACGTTTGACACTTACATATTTTAAAGGGATTAAACCCCACTCATCCTCTGCTGCTGTACGCATCTGGCTGGGAGAACGCTCTAAATTTGTTTCTACCCTGCATTTTCCCCTTGAGACCTCGCCTGGGTTGTTACACATACCTACAAAAGTCACTTGACTCATCCTTTGTCCAGCAAGTTTACCTCTCTGCTGCCTCAACCCCCCGTCGGGAAGGTTCATTCAGGTCTATCCCAAAGGACACAGAAGAATTGTTTCTACCCTGCATTTTCCCCTTGAGACCTCGCCTGGGTTGTTACACATACCTACAAAAGTCACTTGACTCATCCTTTGTCCAGCAAGTTTACCTCTCTGCTGCCTCAACTGCCCGTCGGGAAGGTTCATTCAGGTCTATCCCAAAGGACACAGAAGAATTGTTTCTACCCTGCATTTTCCCCTTGAGACCTCGCCTGGGTTGTTACACATACCTACAAAAGTCACTTGACTCATCCTTTGTCCAGCAAGTTTACCTCTCTGCTGCCTCAACCCCCCGTCGGGAAGGTTCATTCAGGTCTATCCCAAAGGACACAGAAGAAGTATGTGTAACTACTGCCACTAAGCTTCTGCATTTATACTCCTTGTTGTAATCTGTGTAAGCTGTCTCCCTGCCAGAACTGCCAGCGGCCTATATCCCCCTCTCATCTTTGTTTCTCTACTCTTACCCTTATCCACCTCTCAAATCCTGTCAGGCCCTTTCCCCTTCAGTCCTCTTTATCCCACTCATTGCCTTAGTGGACTAGTGTATTTCTACATTTAACCACTAGAGGGCGCCCCCCCCTTTTTTAATATTCCTTACTATTCTTACTCCTTGCATTTAACCTCTCCAGCCTTTTTCTTTACTTTTCATTTCTTTCTACATGTATTTTACCTTTACTAGCCTTTGCTTTCCTGTCATCTCTCTCTAAACTCCCAGCCCTCTCTACCCATTATTTCTAGAACCTTACTGACTCTGTTTCAGCTTACTTTCCTGCAATTCTTACCCCACTGATTGGCTCTCGTCCTTCTCCTGGTGTTTTTGCTCCTTTCTCTCTCTTGCCTGACTTACATTCCTCTAACCTTACTCTGTACTACCTTACAACTTTCGTGGATACCTTAGCCTATTTTTGACTTTCCGTCCTACCCTCTGGCTTGCTCTCTACTTTGTGTGGCTCCTCCCCTATCTCCATAAAACTTCCACCTTTTCCCTGTTAGCTCACATCCCTGCTCCTCCCCCCTCACTCCATATCCGCCTAAAGGTGATATATTCCCTCCCTCATCTCTGGGCGCCATCTTTAAACCCCACTCATCCTCTGCTGCTGTACGCACCTGGCTGGGAGAACGCTCTAAATGTAAGTACTTAATGTGCTTTTGTTTTTTGTTATGCTTCAACCAGGATTTCCATTACTGTTCTTAGACCTGATAATTTTAACAATTATATGCTACATAACACTAGCGACTGTTGTTCAGGTGTTTTTTTATAACCTTGCTGTGAGAGGGAAAGTTCCTTATGTCGACATTTAGTGTTACATTTGAGATGCATTTATTTGCTCTGTATCACTAGCGACCGCTGTTTTATGCTCTTATAATGCCCTTACTGTGTTAAGACATGTTCTTTTCTGCTGTAACACGGTGCTTAACTTGTAGCGATGTCTGCATTTTAAAGACCTGTTCTATGAGTATTTATCTAAAGTTAGTGTGTAAGATAAGGGTTTAAAGAATAACCTATGCGAACAATATCCCTGTTATAACAGTACCGGCTGAGGACCTGTTCTATTGAACAACATTTAAGACAGGCGCTCCAGATTATATTCGCTTGTTTTCCATGTATTGTATAGCTTTTTCTTATACACTATCGACTGCAGCTTCTGAGTGTTTTACATACCTGCTGCTTTAAAGAGAGCATCGGAGTCCAATCGCTTACTTAAAACCCTACGTACAGGGATTGCTGCTGTAGATAGTGCAGCAGTAGCGATTAACACCTGCATATTTTGCTTCTTACTTACTTAAACCCTAGCGACTGCTGCTTTAAGAGAGCATTGGAGTGTAATCGCTTGTTTAAAACCCTGCTTATAAGGATTGCTGCTTTAGATAGTGCAGCAGTAGCGATTAGTATCTGCATACTTTTAGTTCTTAAATACTTAACCCTAGCGACTGCTGAATTTGTTTTTTGCCTCCTGCTGGTAGTAATACACTGTTACTTAAACTACTTACTGCATAACACGCCAGCTTCCACGCATGAGTGTTCTTTACACGCCTGGCTATTTGCAACTGCTGGAAGCGCCTAGGAGCTATTATTGCATTGATGCAGTAACACAGGGGCACGCTATTTATTTTGCAGTGCCTACTGTTGGAACTAGTGTATTTCTAATGATATTGTTTTACTTAAACTTCTATTGCATTTGAGCCTAGTCATATACCTCTATATGGACTACAGCATTTAACTGTGTATTCTACCATTGTGTTACAATAACATTGCCATATTGCCATATTACCTCTACTGCTGATTGTATGTGTTCTGCAATATTTCACTGTATTTTATATATTATACCTAGCCACTATCTGCTCCAAGTTTTAGTATTGTTAGTGCCTTCAATCACTTTTCAGCTGCCAATCACCACTACTGAAGAAACGTTGTTGTTACTCCTTTACTAATTCTCTCTCTTCTTTCTCCCCTGTCTCCAGTTGTTTCTACCCTGCATTTTCCCCTTGAGACCTCGCCTGGGTTGTTACACATACCTACAAAAGTCACTTGACTCATCCTTTGTCCAGCAAGTTTACCTCTCTGCTGCCTCAACCCCCCGTCGGGAAGGTTCATTCAGGTCTATCCCAAAGGACACAGAAGAAGTATGTGTAACTACTGCCACTAAGCTTCTGCATTTATACTCCTTGTTGTAATCTGTGTAAGATGTCTCCCTGCCAGAACTGCCAGCGGCCTATATCCCCCTCTCATCTTTGTTTCTCTACTCTTACCCTTATCCACCTCTCAAATCCTGTCAGGCCCTTTCCCCTTCAGTCCTCTTTATCCCACTCATTGCCTTAGTGGACTAGTGTATTTCTACATTTAACCACTAGAGGGTGCCCCCCCCCCTTTTTTTAATATTCCTTACTATTCTTACTCCTTCCATTTAACCTCTCCAGCCTTTTTCTTTACTTTTCATTTCTTTCTACATGTATTTTACCTTTACTAGCCTTTGCTTTCCTGTCATCTCTCTCTAAACTCCCAGCCCTCTCTACCCATTATTTCTAGAACCTTACTGACTCTGTTTCAGCTTACTTTCCTGCAATTCTTACCCCACTGATTGGCTCTCGTCCTTCTCCTGGTGTTTTTGCTCCTTTCTCTCTCTTGCCTGACTTACATTCCTCTAACCTTACTCTGTACTACCTTACAACTTTCGTGGATACCTTAGCCTATTTTTGACTTTCCGTCCTACCCTCTGGCTTGCTCTCTACTCTGTGTGGCTCCTCCCCTATCTCCATAAAACTTCCACCTTTTCCCTGTTAGCTCACATCCCTGCTCCTCCCCCCTCACTCCATATCCGCCTAAAGGTGATATATTCCCTCCCTCATCTCTGGGCGCCATCTTTAAACCCCACTCATCCTCTGCTGCTGTACGCACCTGGCTGGGAGAACGCTCTAAATGTAAGTACTTAATGTGCTTTTGTTTTTTTGTTACGCTTCAACCAGGATTTCCATTACTGTTCTTAGACCTGATAATTTTAACAATTATATGCTACATAACACTAGCGACTGTTGTTCAGGTGTTTTTTTATAACCTTGCTGTGAGAGGGAAAGTTCCTTATGTCGACATTTAGTGTTACATTTGAGATGCATTTATTTGCTCTGTATCACTAGCGACCGCTGTTTTATGCTCTTATAATGCCCTTACTGTGTTAAGACATGTTCTTTTCTGCTGTAACACGGTGCTTAACTTGTAGCATATGTCTGCATTTTTAAAGACCTGTTCTATGAGTATTTATCTAAAGTTAGTGTGTAAGATAAGGGTTTAAAGAATAACCTATGCGAACAATATCCCTGTTATAACAGTACCGGCTGAGGACCTGTTCTATTGAACAACATTTAAGACAGGCGCTCCAGATTATATTCGCTTGTTTTCCATGTATTGTATAGCTTTTTCTTATACACTATCGACTGCAGCTTCTGAGTGTTTTACATACCTGCTGCTTTAAAGAGAGCATCGGAGTCCAATCGCTTACTTAAAACCCTACGTACAGGGATTGCTGCTGTAGATAGTGCAGCAGTAGCGATTAACACCTGCATATTTTTGCTTCTTACTTACTTAAACCCTAGCGACTGCTGCTTTAAGAGAGCATTGGAGTGTAATCGCTTGTTTAAAACCCTGCTTATAAGGATTGCTGCTTTAGATAGTGCAGCAGTAGCGATTAGTATCTGCATACTTTTAGTTCTTAAATACCTAACCCTAGCGACTGCTGAATTTGTTTTTTGCCTCCTGCTGGTAGTAATACACTGTTACTTAAACTACTTACTGCGCAACACGCCAGCTTCCACGCATGCGAGTGTTCTTTACACAGCCTGGCTATTTGCAACTACTGGAAGCGTCTAGGAGCTATTATTGCATTGATGCAGTAACACAGGGGCACGCTATTTATTTTGCAGTGCCTACTGTTGGAACTAGTGTATTTCTAATGATATTGTTTTACTTAAACTTCTATTGCATTTGAGCCTAGTCATATACCTCTATATGGACTACAGCATTTAACTGTGTATTCTACCATTGTGTTACAATAACATTGCCATATTGCCATATTACCTCTACTGCTGATTGTATGCGTTCTGCAATATTTCACTGTATTTTATATATTATACCTAGCCACTATCTGCTCCAAGTTTTAGTATTGTTAGTGCCTTCAATCACTTTTCAGCTGCCTATCACCACTACTGAAGAAACGTTGTTGTTACTCCTTTACTAATTCTCTCTTCTTTCTCCCCTGTCTCCAGTTGTTTCTACCCTGCATTTTCCCCTTGAGACCTCGCCTGGGTTGTTACACATACCTACAAAAGTCACTTGACTCATCCTTTGTCCAGCAAGTTTACCTCTCTGCTGCCTCAACCCCGTCGGGAAGGTTCATTCAGGTCTATCCCAAAGGACACAGAAGAAGTATGTGTAACTACTGCCACTAAGCTTCTGCATTTATACTCCTTGTTGTAATCTGTGTAAGATGTCTCCCTGCCAGAACTGCCAGCGGCCTATATCCCCCTCTCATCTTTGTTTCTCTACTCTTACCCTTATCCACCTCTCAAATCCTGTCAGGCCCTTTCCCCTTCAGTCCTCTTTATCCCACTCATTGCCTTAGTGGACTAGTGTATTTCTACATTTAACCACTAGAGGGCGCCCCCCCCCCTTTTTAATATTCCTTACTATTCTTACTCCTTGCATTTAACCTCTCCAGCCTTCTTCTTTACTTTTCATTTCTTTCTACATGTATTTTACCTTTGCTAGCCTTTGCTTTCCTGTCATCTCTCTCTAAACTCCCAGCCCTCTCTACCCATTATTTCTAGAACCTTACTGACTCTGTTTCAGCTTACTTTCCTGCAATTCTTACCCCACTGATTGGCTCTCGTCCTTCTCCTCCCCTACCCTGCCCCCAAATCCCACCCACCCCCAGTACCTCTAGCTATATCCCTCTTGTCTCCACACCTACTTCCTCTCTAAACCAATCAACCTTCATCAACATAGACACACCCCCAACAACCTATTATCCAATTTGTAACCACACCCATAGCTACTACATATTTTACATTCTGACTTCTAAACTCTCACTCACCTACCCAGCTTAATTGCACCCAGCTCCACTCTTACTACTCTTTTATCTTACGCAACCTACACAAGATTTGTTTCTCATCACATACATAATTAAAGTACAACACATATATTACAACTTTCACACTCAATACAAAGCAACTTCTCAACATGCCCCTAAATCCTTCATCCCTCATTATTCTTCTATTGCTCTCCATTAAACTATCATATCTTTATCACCTCACCCAACCACATTCTCTTTACCTTACACAACCTTATCATTCAACCAACCACCTGAACTCCCCACTGCCACAATCACACACTCCTATCTCCCCCCATCTTTACCCAATAACACAGCTCTACACCTTCTCATTCAAAGTTTTCACCCCTCAGAAAAATTATATCCCTTTAGTAACTATACACCCCTTGGCCATCACAGTAGACACTAATCATTTTTCCACCTCTCTCAACTATCTTTTGAACCCCATCCTTCATTTCATTACCAGTCTTTTATCTGGTGATATCCATCCCAACCCCGGCCCCTCCTCATCTTCCTCCTCTCACAAGCCTATATTCTTTACTTCTATTAACTCACAAAGTATAGTGAATAAAGTTCCAATCCTCCATGCATGGCTTAGCTATAACAAACCTGACATTCTATCTATCTCAGAAACATGGTTAAAACCCTCTATAAAAGATTCTGAAATAACCCCACCCACCTATTCAATCATCAGAAAAGACAGGACCCAAAAGAAAGGCGGTGGAGTTGCTCTCCTATCTGGCGTCTACCTTGCTAGTCACCCCATATGACAAACCTATTCCTACATTTAATAATGCTGAAATACTCCTTTCTCTCCTACAAGTTAACAAGCACAAACACATATGCCTAGCATCCCTCTACATCCCCCCAGGGGATAATATTTCTACACTCGAAAACATTCTCTCCTGGCTCTCTGATAACATAAGCAATGAAACCATAATCCTAGGAGATGTAAACATTAATTGGACCTCCATCCAGTCTCCAACCAATCATCTTAACATCAATCTATATAACTTTTCCCAACTAATCAACACCATAACCCACCCATCAAAGGACCCCTCCAGTGGCACCATCCTTGACTGGATTCTAGTGTCACACCCCCATTACTTTTCTGATAGCGGTACACTACCTGACCCTCTTAGTGATCATCTGCCTACTTTCACTCACCAACTCCCCTGCATCTCCTATTGCACCCACAACTACATCACTACCCGCAATAACAAAAGTTTCAACCCATCAATCTTCATAGATTCCCTAAAGGCAATCAATTGGAACAATCTAAAGACACTGCCCTTAGAAGAAGCAGTTGCCCACTTTAACTCCACCTTCTTAGGAATACTTGATTGCCAAGCCCCACTAAGAACAAAAAGAATAAAAATAAAATCTGCCCCCTGGCTAACCAAAACCACATTATCAGCTATGCGCCTTAGAGACAAAGCCTGGGGACTCTACCTGAGAAATAAGACCTCAGAACAACATATTGCATATAAAACCCTTAGAAATAAAGTTAAAAAGTTAATAATCTCTGATAAACAACAATACTTCTTCTCACTCCAAAACAATAACAAAACTAACCCCCAGAGATTCTGGAAGGGGATCTCCACCCTTCTAAACCCTAGCAAACCTCATACCCCAACCCCAGACCCTAATATCACAGACTTGGATTTAGCTACACAGTTCAACTCCTTTTTATCGACTCCATTAGCAAACTCACCTCCTCCTTTACAGGCCCCACCTCACCTTCTAAGACACCCCTTCCTTCTACTGCAAATAACCCTATCCCCAATTCTATTTCACCCCACCAATCTTCCACCTTAACCACCTTTCAGACTCCCTCCACCTGTACCCCTCTAATTCTCCCTCTCTCCATCCTTCTCTACTTTCACTAAAGCCTATACCCATGGCCACTATAAAGAAACTCCTTCAGAAACTAAAGCCATGTACTAATGCCCCTGACAATATTCCCTCCTACTTCCTATGTTTAGCAGCAGATGCTATTGCTTATCCTATTAGCATCTTAATCAATCGCTCCATCCATGAATGCATTGTACCCCAATTGTGGAAGCAAGCATTCATAATCCCCCTACATAAAGGAGGCAACAATTGCAACATCAGTAACTTTCGTCCCATTGCTATTCTGTCCCCCATTTCTAAACTTCTAGAAAAGTGTATACACCTTCAACTTCTGCCACATCTCTTAGACAACAACCTGCTAACCCCTACACAACATGGATTTAGGCCAAATCATAGCACCATGACAGCCCTGTTGGCCTTCCTTGAGACTGTTAACACAGCACGAGATTCCGGTCACATCGTCTCCACCTTACTACTTGACCTCTCCAAAGCCTTCGATACCATTTCACATAACTTGCTCTTAACCAAACTGTCAGAACTTAACCTCTCTCCCTCTACCATAAACTGGTTCTCCAGCTATCTATCAAATAGATACCAAGCTGTAATATGGAAAAAGGCCACTTCCCCATTCCTCAGTACCCTTACTGGAGTTCCTCAAGGTTCTATTCTTGGTCCCCTCCTCTTTAATATATTTATCAATGATTATCACAAATCTATCCCATTTGCAAACATCATCCAATATGCAGATGATTCAACCATCATCTGCTCTGCCACTTCCCCCTCTCTGCTCCAAAACTTACTCAGGAAGCTTTTTCAATTACTGAACATTGGATGAAATCAAATCACTTAGCACTCAATGCCTCCAAAACAAAACTTATGGTATTTACTCCCTCAAAATCCACTTCCTTCGACATGAACTCATTCTCAATTACCAGCCAAAATAACTCACCCCTTGAAATAGTGTCCAAACTAAGCTACTTGGTGT
Organism: Protopterus annectens; assembly: GCF_019279795.1. NCBI lineage: Eukaryota > Metazoa > Chordata > Ceratodontiformes > Protopteridae > Protopterus > Protopterus annectens. The sequence continues at coordinate 32,009,405 of NC_056746.1, read as the reverse complement.
ACAGATTGACAATCAGCTTAGTTACAACTCACATCTTCAACTAAACATTAAAAACCCATCAAAACTAGGTAGGCTATACCGTCAGAACCAATACCTTACAAGCTCTTGCAAAATCACACTCGCTTCCTCTTTTCTCATCCCCTCCCTTCTCTATGGGGCTCCATTATGGACCAATCTTCAGACGTCTCTAAAAACAGCTTTCCTCCTGCTATAACAAAATTGCCAAATTCGCCAATAGCCATAGGTCCACTACTCATCACTGTTCCTCTCTCCATAAACTAAACTGGCTCGAATTACCGAATCAACTCATATATATACAGCTGACTTTTGCTTATAAGCTCATCCTCAGCCCCTCTCTCTGTCCCTCCCTGTCTTCCGCCTTCAAAATGCACCTACCTAACAGAGTCTTAAGGTCTAACAATCAAAACCTACTACAAGTACATAAACCATCTCATCCCCCAGGTAAGCACCTACTATCTTTTACTCTTGCTCGTCTCTGGAATTCACTTCCACCATCCATTCGTACCTCCTCTAACCAGTACATGTTCAAAAAATCTCTTCATTCATACCTAAGATCCCAATGGGATTGTTCTTGCTCCCTCCCCTCATAATTCTATGTTATCCCATTCTTCCTCCCATATACGATACATAATTCTTCCTATCTAAGCTTACGTTCCCTTAGAATACCTACCCTGTAATGCAAGTCTATACAACTTTTTTGAATGCATAAAACATTACTCTTTTAACTTATTCCCCTGACATTTATTCCACATCAGATTGCATTGTTTTGAATGCTTCTTGAATTTTTGAACCTAAATGTATTAAATGTTTTTATCTTTTACTCTGTATAAGTATTATTGTAATTTTTGCATGTACCTGTTTTTGTCTGTATTTGGAGCTTTTCTCCCCAGGACTCCATTGAAAACGGGTTCTTTTGGCCCAATGGACTATCCTGGTAAACCAACTGCAAATAAATAAATAAATAAATAAATAAATAAATTAGTTGGATAAGGGATGGTCTAGATGAGGTCTGGAAAATTTTCTCCAGGATGAATGACAAATCATATATATTTAAACAACCCCTAAAATTTTGTTATCGGAAAAACACCAATCTCAAAATGTTGTTTGAAAGGAAAAAAAACTTTCAAGGGAGGGGTGGAGCACAAGTAAAACTTGGCACACATAGATGTGGTAGATGTGGTCAATGTTCTTTTGTTGCCGGTGAAAAGGAGTTATTTCTTAGGGGTATAGGTACTAGGTTGAAAAGTTCTGGATACCATACATGTTACACTAAGGGTGTGGTATATCTGGCATACTGTTTAGCATGTGGAAGATATTATGTGGGCAAAACAGAAAGGCACCTTAGGCAACGGATCTACGAACATATGAGAGATATAAACAAAAAGAACGAAAACAATGCTTTATTTAGACACACCCAGACATGTGAAAGAGCTAATATAAAGTTTTGGATATTAGAACATGTAAAGAAAAATGACAAGGGGGTGACTGGGAAACCCTATTGGAGTATAGGGAACTCATATGGCAACTTAGGTTAGATGCTTGTGGCCATATGGGATTAAACGACCATTTATCCATAAAACCTGCACTGAAACTTTTAGCAAATAATCCTAAATCCCAAAATAAATAACAGTCATTGAGATGATGGTACATCTTTTATACATCAGTTTACATTATATAGTTTTAAGTTTTTTTTTTAAATAATGTATTTTTTAAAAATAATATATTTTTTACACATGGTATACATACATAGATATATATATTTATTTATATTAAATACTTACATACTGTTCAAGTATTAAATTAATTATTGGGATTATATATTATTCATATAATATATACTACATCCATATATATATACAATGTATTTAATTATTTATTTATTTATACATTGGTGTGGTCAAGAATTTATATATATTTATATTTATACATCCCTATATTTATATACTACTATATTTTTTGTATAATTATAGTTGATACAATATTATGTGTAAAATTGTGTGTACACACACGCAAACTCATATTTTATAAAAGGTTTTTTAAAAAAGTTTTTAAGCATAGTATATAACACATTTAGAGTGTTCTTGTGTTTTAGATGTGAATATTTTTAAAATTTGCCTTTAACTGAAGTAGTTATGGTGGGATTAATTAATTATTGTGTTAAGTATCAATCAGTAATAACGTGGTACTATATAATAGTAAAGTATTGTGGCAATCATGTGATTCTGAGGAAGTCTAATAGACGAAAGCGCGCTCAATCCTGCTTGTTTGTTTGTTTTTTATGTGAGTTAATAAACTTTTTGGCCGTGACTTCAGTTTCCGGGAACTTTTTTGAAGATTTTGTAAGAGGTGACGAAGTATTGTTATTTCTGAGACCTTACGGAGGATACCCTTTATTGTACAGTTAGCGGGCTTGGAACATTAACATCTCCCATATCCTTTATAACCTATTCAAACATTCATTCAACCCAATCATCTGATAAAAGTCATTATGACATCATAGGAATTAATTAATCATTTAAAACCATATGCAACTATTTCTAAAGCCTAGCATTTACAGAAACAAAAACAAAGTGCCATTCACTTCATTTTTTCTAAACTAATTTGTGCGGTTAAACAAACATACATAAATATCAGCAGCAGTGCGTGTTTCATACGCATACATGATAATATAACATCTATCATAAGTACTTATAAAAATGAAACCATTCCTATAAATATATGTAAAAACATTTTCTTTAAATATTCTCACATAAACATATATTTGTCACATCATAAACATACTAATTTATGCATTCCTAGCCTTTTAATATCGCTGTGTTACAGTTTATATATATATGTACCTAATGCAAATATGGTCGCTTCATCAAAAAAGGTTTGAGTGACACCTTATCATTCAAACCATGGGCTCTGTGTGCTTGCAGCGTCATTATCCATTTATTCTCTATTTCTTCTGTATATACCTTAATATCAACTAATCTACCTGTCTTTTTAATTAATTCTAAGACTCTAAATTTAAACTTGTGCGCAGTCCCTTGTTCTAGTACATGCCTTGCCAAAGCATTCCCTTCATCCTCCTTATTAATGGCATATGTATGCTCCCTGACACGTTCCATAAGTGTTCTATTCATCTTTCCTACATAGAACGACAAACATACTTGGCATTGAGCCAAGTATACCAAGTCTCTAGATTTGCAATCAGCATAGTGATGAAAAACATAATATTGTCCCATGTCTGGATGTGTAAATTTATTATCATTAACCATATATATATCTATATATCTATATATATATATATATATACAGTGGTTACAATTTCTACATGAAGATGTACCCTTCCTCTGTGTATTCAACTCTTCCTTCTTATTCTCTCCATAGCAGAGCAACCTCTTTAATAATTTCCCGAAGTACAGGAACCAATGAAGGCAGTGTCACGACACTGTAGTTCAACAGTTCTTTTACAAGAGTCTGCAGTCCATAAAAGTAGTAAAAAACAATTTATTGAACACAAAAAACAAAACGATACATCACAGATTTAGCACTTTCATTTCCTAAGCCGGAAACCTCATCAGAATGACTGCTGCTGCCCTACAAAAATCTTTTATACATCCTGTTGTTAATTGGTTAAATGAATTAGTTTCAGTTAAAGATTCAATCAAAGATTTCAGCCCAAAACATTTAAATACGAATGCAATTAAAGGAATAGTTGGTAAAATAGTTGTGAGTAAAAACATGTACATATAAAATAGCTTGCATATGAAAAGACTTACAGATTTGATATATATGTATATAAATATAGAATATCATCACTAATACCACTTTGTCATAAATCATATGCATGTACAGATGTAAATGTATATATGTAAAAAGTTATTAAATACACGTGAATAAATATATATAAAATATATCTAATAAAACTATATATATTTTAGTGTAAAATGTTTACAATAAAAACAAATATAATAAAATGCTCATCAGTACTTCTATTTATGAAAGGAGCTAAAAAATATTTAAACAATACATTGTTAAACACTTTTTTAAAAAAACTGGTGGTTAAAAACCCCTTGTGAGAGGCTTTCGTTTAATTTGAATATTAAAAACCAAAATGATGTTGAGCTACAGAAAATAAAAGTAATAATTTTTTACTGGTCTGGGACTTTTTCCCATTTCTTCTGTTTTTTTTGTATTCTATTTTTAGATGTCTGGCATGCAAACTTAAAAAAAATTTAAATACATTGATATCATGTACTCGGGCAGTGCAGGGGGGTGTTACTCATCTGCGGACACAGTTATTGACATGCTACCTACACTGATTCGATAACTATGTTCCACAGCTCTTCCTCAGCAACGCGCCATATTAATATGCATGGCGCACTACCAAGGGAGAACCAAGTACACTGACACGGTAACTTCCATGTAGGCTCTACACCATGCCTACATGGAATTTATTAAATATGGGGGATAGTCTATCTGAATACATAAAGAACTGGCACAGCAGCATAAAATTGTCAGTTTGGAGTGCAACTGCCTTAAACATCACACAGCAGACTGGGGTGATGCTTGCTTTCTGAAAGTGCACAAAAAATGCTGCATTCTGAAAACAATTATCCAGCAGTGTGGAGCATTTTCCAGGAGATGTACTTACATTTCTAAAAAGGTGACCGTTTTTTTCTGGCTTTTTCATCTTGCCTTTAATATACCACAGTATTATCTGTGATATGACGTTTTGGCTAATAATTTATGCTGGTTAAAAAAATTAAATAAAATATGTTAAACAAGGAAGACTTAGCTAGAACAGACCTTACCAAACAGCATGTGATAGACTGAGTCATTGTTTTAAAGGAGTAAAGGATACAATTTAGGGGAAAAAGGTAAAATATGTGTACAGCTAATAAGGTGGCTTTTAAGAAAACAAAGAAACAAGCATTCTTTTTATGTGGCAAAATACAGATTTGTGCAAGTTGTAAACAAGGGTGCAGGAAGGTGCAAGTAAACAATAATTGGTTTTAAGTGGTTCTTGCTGACAATGACACCTTGAAATTGGCAAGGCAAAATTAAAAAAAAATGATTTGATATGTCAGGAACTACATAATACAACAGCAAATGATGATAAAATCATTTGAGTAATCAGTAAAATGTTGGTATGAAGATGAAAATTCAACTAGATACAGGAACAACATTGTCTAAAAGTTCAGCAATAGGTTACAAGAAAATGTTTTCAGAGATAATTCAGCAAAAGGTATTTGTGTTGTGCAAGCAGCTGAATCTGTGTTACTTGAGAATAAAATGAATGTAGCACCAGCATATACTGGTAAGGCACATTTAGATCTAGATGCAAATTAAGTCTACCTCTAACCTCTCCAACTTCAAAAAAACTATTAAAAGTCCACCTAAATAAAATCTGGCTGTGCTCCTACACTATCACAGGCTGAACTAGTCCCTCCCTCCTTCCACTCCCAGGATACTTTGAATTTGTTCAGAGAGAAAGAATTATTAAAATCTATTTTTTACATAAAGGACAAATATATTTTACCTAGTCTATATTATCTAGCTTCTTCAACTAAGGACAACTAAGAACAACCATAAGGTATTCTTTAGTTACATCTGTTACCTAAAAGTAAAGGCCCAGATTTGTGCCAAACTTGTAGTTAATGATACCACATATACTGAGCCTGTGGACATTGCTAACCTGTTAGCTGTCAGGTTCTGTGAAAATTTCACTCACCTGTCTGCACCATGCCTTCCCCATTACATCCCTACCACCTGTCCTCTGACTTGTATTGCTAAAGAGCAGATCATGAATGCCCTCTCCAAGGTCAAAAACACAGCACCTATGGGACCTGATTACATACCATGCTGAGTCCTACATGTGCTCAAACAAGAATTCGCAATGCCATTGGGTTGTCCTTAGTTGAGGTAGCCTTTTCAAACATAGTCAGGCTTCGGCCCAGCTGAATGAAAATGGCCACTGTTATCCCCTTGCACAAAGGTGGTGCTTCCACTGACCCCTATTAACCTGACTAGAGTTATCTGCAAGGCCATGGAGCATGTCATCCTTGACCTTATCAACAAAGATATAGGTCATCTTCAAACACTTGACCTTACTCAATGTGGATTTATCAAAGGGAGATCATGCTTGTTAAATGTGGTGGACTTCTTGAAGACAGTCATCAAGGCCCTTGATGAGGGGAAATCTGTGCAGGCCTAGACTTAGCTAAGGCTTTGGACACTATATCCCACTCAGGCATCACTGACAAACTCACACAGCTAGGTATCAACCCTTATATTATTATATGGGTCACTAACTGGCTCACTGATATAACTCATATAGTCAAAATAAGGGAATCCACTTCCAACAGCAGACCTGCAACCAGTGGTGTTCTGCAGGGATCAGTCCTGGGACCTCTACTATTTGGAATCTATTTCTCTGAATTACAAGCTAAAACTAAATGTCTGTGGCTGACAAAGTTTGCTGATAACCACAAACTGGGAGAAGTAATAGAATTTCCAAACAATGTCAACATCCTACAAAAGGGTCTTACACAAACAAATGATTGGTGCCAAAGTCATGGCCTTAAGTTCAAGGCAAAAAAATGTCTTATCATTCCTTTTGGTAAAAGTGATGTTCCTGCTAACTACCACATCATCAAAAACACTCTATGCATGCACTCAGTGGTGAGAGACCTGGGTAAACAGGTTGACAGCAACCATACCTTTGACCACCATGTCTCCACAGTAGTAAGAAGGGCATTCTATATTGCTCATATCATAAGTAAGGGCATTGCCTCCAGAAAAAAATAAGTTATAGCCTCCCTTTTCTCTTCCCTCATCAGGCCAATAGTTGAGTACAACGCCCCTTTTGGTATGTACCTTTCCAAGCACCTGCATCAACTGGAGGGACCACAAAGGTTCCTCACAAGGAAAATTCAAGGTCTTCAGCATCTGTCCTATGTGAATCATCTGAAATCACAGTCACTTTATTCTGTTTCATACAGACTACACAGAGGCAGTCTCTGCCTTGCATATAAGGCAATCTTTGACCCTGATTTATTGGAAATACTGCATCTCCATAAGTGAAATGACACATGGGTTATTCCTCTAAAGGCCTTAACCTGGTATGTGACATTAATAGAACCTGCTGGAGGGACAGATTTGTCTCCCAGAGATTACCACAACTTTGGAACAGGCTCTCACTTAATGTCAAACAGAACACCTCATTGGCCCTCTTCAAATGCAGTCTGGACAATTGGATGGGTAACTGTAAATCCCCCCCCCAGGGGTTCCACTTGTGTCCCTCTTGGACAGAGGTGATATGTGCTGATCATGGAAATAAGGGTAAAACTTAACTAGGCTTGAAAGGGCCCTAGAGTCATTAGCCTAATAGCCTCCTATGATCCTATGATCTCTATTCCAAAGAGTGTACTCAGTGTAGTTAAAGTTATCTCCATGAACTACAGCTTGTGAATGCTTTAACTATGGTATACCTATGATTTAACTATGGCATACCGATGATTTAACTATGGCATACCTATGATTTAACTATGGCATACCTATGATTTAACTATGGCATACCTATGATTTAACTATGGCATACCTATGATTTAACTATGGCATACCTATGAGTCATTGCTGACATTGCCATTGTATGTCTTTAGTGCATTGGCGTTTCATTGCTGTGAGGTTTGTTCCCCCTTTCTTCACTGTTGTGCAACCATGGAGTTGGCATATATAATTCTGGGGATTTAGCGGGCTTGCCCCCACATTGAAGTAAACTGGGGGCCTTACCACCCTGCAAAAAAAGATGTTTTTGTGGGGTTTTTTTTCTGTTTGTTTTGGCTCACTGTTTTTTGGCATATAATTTATGATGAACTGTTTGCCGATAGATAGTACATGTTCATGTAGGTAAACCCTTTAACTGTTGACAATTTTCTTTTCAGCTTGTTATAGCTGTTGAAATAGTTGCACTATATATGTATAGTTTCAGACTGTTTGACCTGAAGTTAAATTTGTACTTAGTTAATACATCATTTTTCTGTATTAGGTTTTGTAATAACTTTAACTGTAACCATATTAAGTCAGTATTTAGTGTTTTTTCCCGGGTATCCACTGAAAATGGATCCCATTTGGACTTTCCTAGTAAACAAATGTCAAAATAAAATAAAAACATTTAATTTGTTGAAAAGAGATTTACTTGCACTATTTAGCAGGGAAGGAGAAAGGAAAATTTAAGTTTGTTTCATTAAGATGGGGCACTTGCTTTCACAAAATAACAGTCATATTGCTGCAGTGAACTGCAGGCCGGTGCCAACCAGGGTTCTGCTAATGGAATAGGAAAAATTAAAGAAATAAAGATCAAGGCGGAGCTGCATGAAAATCTTTAGCCAAAATGTGATAGAGCCCGTAGACTGCCTTGAGCACTATAATCCCAAAAATAGCTTGAGCCACAGTGGTTGGAAGGAGTCGGAGTGAGCGGGATCTTTTCACAATACCTCTGCAAAAAAGTGTCTTCAGTTAGCATTATGGAAAGATTTGCATTTATCAGTTGCACAAAAGACTGTCTAGGGATTATGAGAAAGAACTTTCGTACCACCTAAAATTAATAGAATGGATTGGAGAATATAGTTAGCTATGGATAATGATTTCCCTGATAAAAAGCCAATGTGGTCAGAGTATATGATATGAGTTATCAGACTGTTGTTGTTATTTTATTAGCATTGTTCAGTAGAAGAATTATTCTGTAATTATTAGGGATAGTAAAGTCTTTTTTTTAATTAATACAATTTTTGCTAATAAAAAGTTGGACTCTATATGCAAGAGATTTGTTGTGATATCAATAAATAGCTGGTGTAAGTAAACACTCAAAACTTCTACAGAAGTTATGTAAAATTTGGAAGAAAGACTATCCAGTCAGGAGCTTTTTGGGGGGGGGGTCACTTACTTAAATAACTCGAGAATCAAATTGCTTGAGAGTGAAAATAACAAAGAGAAAGTTTTCTTGTCAAACTTCAACATTTCAAAACTGCTAATTCTGGAGAATTTGAAGTCAATTCATAAATATCTTAAAAATAATAAGAAAAGGTAGACAACTTCTGTAACAGATCAGAGGATATTCTCTAAGCTGTTTTGTTCTGCTGTGTTGCATACATTTTTTATGTTGGATGTAAGATACTTTAAAAGAACTCCCTAGAGATTTCAGCTGCAAAATACATTGATTTTTGAATAATAAATGGCAGGTTTAGACTATTAATGAATTAAGCTTTCAATGTTACTAGATCACTTATAAGAAATCTATTTATTATAGTTTATTTCCATTAACAGTTATACTGTACAGAAGTGGAAAAATAATTTATCCAACTCATTTTATGCATATTTTAATCTAGATGAAAGTTGCAGTAAAAAGTAGCCCCCCCCCCCCAAAAAAAAACAACAAAAAAAAAAACAAACAAAAAAACAATGTGGGTATAAATGAGACATGCCATTATTTATCTAGAATTCCTGGGATGCCAGTAAAATTAGATTATCATTATGAGAGGGTGCTCTATTACTAAGAGAAGATGCTGAAGTAACCATGTCAAGGGAAACAGAATGATCAGGAAACAATCTTGGAAAATATTCGTTCTCTTTAATAGATAAAGAAAAGGCTAGGAAACAAAACATAATAATAAAAATTCTAACATGGCATGCCTCCTGTGCTTGGAGTCAATATGAGTATAACCATTATTTGGGGGTATTTTGATCCTTATTAATCTTGCAGATAAAATAAATTTAGAAGTACAGTAATTTCACTTCCTTCATTGAGTAGATTAATTCTACATCATAAAGTGTCATAAACAACAAAAGGAGGAATAAAGGCACTGAATTCCCAGCCACTCGAATCCGACTTCCTCACTGCCAGGGACTTAAGTGACATGCAGCTCCTCACTGCCAGGGACTTAAGTGACATGCAGCTCCTCACTGCCAGGGACTTAAGTGACATGCAGCTCCTCACTGCCAGGGACTTAAGTGACATGCAGCTCCTCACTGCCAGGGACTTCAGTGACATGCAGCTCACATTGCTAACTCTCCTTGCCGAACTTTAGTACTGTGTTCAACCCTGGTACAGGTGTTGTGGGAAGGGAGTGCAGCTGGTGTACAGCACCCAAACAGAGTGTTCAAGACTGGATGAGGCTAGTGCAGATGCCACAGGATGGGAGTGCAGGCAGTCTGGGTAAGGTCAGTGCACAGGCCATGGGATGGGAGTACAGGCTGGTAGTAAGGTCAGTGCAAGGACCATGAGATGGTAGTGCAGGTCTGGATAAGGTCAGTGCAGAGGCCATGGGATGGGAATGCAGGCAGTCTGGGTAAGGTCAGTGCACAGGCCATGGAATGGAAGTGTGGGCTGCTTGTAAGGTCAGTGCCAAGTCATGGGATGGGAGTGCAGGCATTGGTAAAGTCAGGGCAGAAGCCATGGGATGGGAGTACAGGCTGGTTGCAATTAGGAAATTTTAGGTTTAGGGACCAGGGTTTATGTCTGGGGATTTTGTCTGCTTAGAACTGGGTGGGAGTTTTAGATTTAGAGTTCAGGTTGTGGTAAAGCTATGTAGGAGCTGGTGTTGTAAGTTCTTTGTGGGATAAGTGATTGAACTAGTCAGGGTTAGAGCACTCGCTTCTTCAAGCAAGTGGCAGTGAGCAGGTGTATAGTGAGTTATTAGCACATATGCACCTGTAAGAGGCCCTTAAAAGATGCATATTTAGAACCCAAAGTAAAATATCAAATTTTAACTGACAATTTCAATAGTAGCATTCTCCTGCACAATTAGGTAGTAAATTCTAACATTAAATGGTTAGTAGATCATAAGTAGATTCTAACATTAAATGGTTAGTAGATCATAAGTAGATTCTAACATTAAATGGCTAGTAGATGATAAGTAGATTCTAACATTAAATGCTTAGTAGATCCTATTGGTAGAGTAACACCTGCGAGGGCAGCCGTTCAATTGTAAAGAGTCTTCCTTGGCCTCTTTTATATTTCAAGGATAAAGTTGCTGAAAAAAAAGTTAGTGGAAATTTCTTTCTGTTAATAGAGTTCTTCTTAAGAGTAAAAATGTTTTTCTCTATACCGTAAATTGTGGGGCAGGTCTTGGTATATGTTGACAAGAACTTGATTAAACAAAAATGTTTGTTTTTCAGTTTGCCACAGGGAAAAAATTGCTCCTATCAAAAAGAGAAATGAATCTTAAAACAATTGCTCTAGTGATGTCTGACTTTAGAGAGCACAGATGATGATGAACTAAATCAATATTTATGCTAATTAGGGATGCATATTTTGCATATGACCAATGTTTGTGTTGTCTAAATACACTCAGGTACATCCACACATCTTAGACTCGTCTTATGTCCTGAGTTTCTAGCTCAAGTGTTTTATTTTGTAACTCATTTAAGCTCCCAAGCCCAATGTTAGTTTGTCAAAATGGTTGTTTGTACAGATTCTCAGATCTTTGAACTCATTTGTTAGTTCTTTTACTAGCTGAGTAATGTGTATAAGAGAATCAGTCTTGGACTCTAATGAACACACTCAAGCTGATTCTTGACAAAATGCTTTCTGCTTAGTTATAAAGTCGGCTGCACTTTCTAACAGAAGCTTCTTTTCCCATAATGTACTCAGTATTAACAGCAGAAGTATCTCAGTTAAAATATTTCAATTCCTGGAGGCTGTCTATTGAAGTTAAATGTTTTCCTTCCAGATGCGAGTTTAAATTTTGTGTCTGTTGATCATTAGTAACATCTATAGTCTCTTTTAGAGAATATATCAGTGTTGGCTCACATTGAAAATTGTGTAAAAGTGTCACTACTGCAGAAACTGTAGATGAAAAAAAATTTAATTTGAAGTGCTTGTTCATGTCAAAGAGACTAGACAGTGTTAACATTTACCAGAGGGTGACTCTGGAATATGGTTCCTCTGCGGTTGTTAAAATGGAGATCCATTTTCTGAATGATGTGTCATACAGGAAGCAGTAAACTTGAGAATCTTACCTTGGAATAAATTCTTACTTGTGGATGACAGCTGGAGAATCAAATTAATTATTTCAGATTCTGGCTCATAATTAATGCCTAGAGTAGAATCTTTTTTGTGAGGAATAGGATAGTAGTCAGTTTTCTTTATAGTACAATGTTGCTGTTGGCAGTTTTTTTCATGTCAGCAATGTCCACAAGTTTTAAGACAACTCCTGTAGTCTGTAAGCCATGTTTGACATCAAACAAGATTAATATCTCATAGGGAGAAAATGCAGAAAACAAACACTGATTGGCGAATGCAGCTGCTGTTTGGCTAATTTGATGCTGATGTGCCATCTGCATATCAACTCCTCTACCCTGTAAGTGAACTTCCCTCCTCCAAGACCCCTGGCAATTTCATTCTGCTAAAGATTTCTGGAATGCACTTCCTGCTCTGGAGTTGAGAGAGTAACAGTTTAATCAATATTCTCTGTCCTACAGCAACATTGCTCTAATTAATTAAAAAAAAAACACACTGAACTATTGGAAGTAAAGAAATTTAACCAAGTTATTTAAACAGGTTGTTACTGCTTTCGTTCCACAAACTAATAATAGAAGTTAATCACAACATGCCATCAAAAGATAAATTCCTCTTATTTAAACAAAGTTCAAAATTAATATTTATATAAGCAAAAATAAAAATACATACATATTAAAAACAAACAATTTTTAAAACAATGATAGAACAACTTTACTTAGCCATTACATCAATTCAGAGCCTTATTTAAAAACATTTTGTTTGAAAAAACATTTTATATTTATTACATCATTAAGACTAGGAATATGACCTGCTTCCAATTTTATTTGATGTCTGGATTTCCTAACCTCTAACTTGTTTTTACAATCTCCACCCTGATACTCAGATGGTCCATGATCAATTACACTTAAATAAAATGTATTCATTTACAAGTCAGTAAATGTTTTGCCTAAAGCATTTTTCTGATCCTTATTTTTCCAAACACTCAAATGTCCTTTGATTTTATCATGGAGTTTTTGTGAGGTCATTCTCACATAGAACCTCTCACATTACTCACCAATTGCAATAATTATTACACCAAAAGAATTATAATTATAATACTTATCAATAGAAATTATCCACTCTATATGTGGCAATGAAAGATAAGGTCCACTTAAAATATAGTTGTCTATTTACATTGTCCACATTTATGCATCCCTTTTGATTTTTCACAATTAACCAAGAATTTCATTCCTAAATTTCTTTCTTTCTTTCTTTCTTTCTTTCTTTCTTTTTGTATGAAAACTTGGTCTTTCACCCACTATCTGAAATAAATATAAATTCCCTTTAAGAATATTTCAATTATTAGTTACAATTTATTTCAACACTAAGTCATCAACTGACATCTCTACCACCATACATCAAGCTTGTATCATTGAATTTTGTTTTTCATTATTTCTTAGACTTAAATTATCTACCAAACCACCTGTTAAAATGGCTGGCTAGAACTTGACTTGCTTATTTATAACTTCCTCACTAAAATCAATCAGATCATGTCCTGGATACCGTCTGTCCATAAACATTTTCAAATGAATAATACCTCTTCAAAACATTTTCATAATTAGTAGCTAATTTAGATGCTCTTAATTTTTGTCCTTTGGGTATATTTCTTTTTATATATATTGGATGATTGCTAGAAAAAAAAATGGACGTAACTACTATGAATTTTACTGTTAAACCTATTTGGAA
>NC_056746.1:31890649-31970649 GCF_019279795.1 Protopterus annectens | reverse complement strand
TTTTATGAGGAACATACTAAAAATATGAGGCAAAAATCTGGACATTTTGCAAAAATCTGTGCAGTTGAGAGTTATGAACTCAGAAATCTGAGATACAATCTTTATGGCCTAAACCAAGTTATTTAATTTCAGACTTATTTTCATTTCAACAGTTACAATACAGTCTGGCATACAGGTATATTTCTTTTCTGTCCAGCAGGACCTACTGTTGGTACATTTTTAATACAAGCAGCTTTACAAATACATTTTTTTAACACAAACACCTGCACAAGTCAGTTTGATATACAAATGACAAATAATTATTTATAAAACTCCAGATAACTATGTTGGCATATGCTACACATCCACTACCCTACTCCTGCTTGCATAGTAGGCAATACCTCACATAATCATGATGTGAAATATCTGTTTCTGGTAGTTAGCATAAAGGCTTAAAGCTCTAAGCTATAAGACAAGGGTGCAGGGTTGGAATGTTTCTACCTCTATTTGCCTACTCTGCAGTTCTGCGGAAGTGATTTGACCAGAAAGAGCTCCTGGATCCCCTGGAAAAAGGATGTGCATCCAATAGGGTTTTGGATTAATCAAGGTATAAAAAAACACCATCTAGAAACCCAAGGTCAAACTGAACTACATCTTCAGGCAAACCAGTTCCAAGACAAAAAATAATAATAAAAATAATCAAGAAAACAAAATACAATATATATTTTAGGTCTTACATTCCCAAAATAATCTGAAATTTCATCAGACTGGCCATATAATGACCAAATGTTTAATTTAAAACTTAGAACTTGGTAAAATGCATCTCATGAAGTATTGGATGATGGAGAATTTAAAGAATGGAATAGTAAAGTAATAATAAACAGAATATCGTGATGTAAAACAGAGGTATGTAAATCCAATCGAAATATAAAAGAAGGAGTAAAAGGGGAACAAATAAAAACCTATAAAACACTGTGCATGCTGTCATGAAAAGCATACTCATGTTAAAATACTTGCTTTTAACTTGACATTTACAACTGATGTTATCAGTAACGCCATCTGTTTTGCTTCAAGCAAAAGGTGTCAATTCACAACAGTACTGCACATTTTCTGTGTCTCCTACCCACCTGTGAGCACCTTTAATTTTTGCAAGACATAAGAAAGAGAAACTCTTTCAGCTTCTAGTTGGTATGTTTTTTAAAATGGATACGCAGAATAGTAGGAAGTAAGATGGGTGATGAGCAGTTCGGATTCAGAGCAGGATGCAACACAACTGACCCGATGTTTGCAGTCAGTCAGATAGTTGAGAACAAGCTAGAGATGAGAAAACAGTCCAACTGGGCATTCCTAGAATCAGAGACAGTATATAACAAAGGTCTCAAGAAAGCTGCTTGGGGATTCATGTCATGTTTTGAAGTCCTAAAAACATTGGTAGAATTAGTGCCAGCTTTGTCCAAGGATGCAATGACTCAGGTATGAACAATGTTAGATCTCACAGAGGGGTTCTCAGTGGAAGTGGGTCTGCATCAGGGTTCAGCTCTGAGCTTCTTGCTATTCATACTTGTGATGGGCTACATTAGCAAACACGATGGAAGGGACAGAACAACAAAGCTGCTGTATGCAGACAATGTGGTAACACATGCAAACTCTGAGCAAGAACTTCAGCAAAGGATAGCGAAATGGAATGCAAAACTGAAGACACATGGCATGAAAATAGTCACAGATAAGATAGTTGTAATGAGAGCAAATGGGGGAAATCAGAAGAAGAAGAAGATGAAAACTGAGATAGAAGGGAAAATAGTGGAACAGATTAACAGCTTCAACTGTCCGACAGGGATGGTTGAGGAGAAGGAATGTCTGAATGAGGAGGTCAAAGCTAGAATCAGAGAATCAGAGGATCTGCAGCCAGCTGGTACAAAGTGTCCGGTGGTGTGTATGATGGAAGAATGACAAAGAAGCTGAAAGGTATGGTGTACAAAACAGTGGTGAAACCAGTACTACTGTATGGGACAGAAACCTGGGCAGTAAAGGCAGAGCAGTTGAGGAAGCTAGAGGTGAAGGAGAGGAAGTGCCTGAGCTGGGTGGTAGGATCACACAGTGGGACAGATGAAGAAATGAGGACATAAGAGCAGAAGTCAAAGTAGCTCTAATTGCAGAAAAGATCAAAGAAAACAGATTATGGTGGTTTGGGGACGTGCAGGAAAGCAGAAGATATTCTGGTAAATATGACTTGGGAAAGACAAGAAGATGGCAAGAGGAAATAAGACCATTAAGCAAATAGAGGGATGGATTGTGTGAGAGATTTCCGTTGACAGTCAGGGATGAGTAAGAATGAAGGTAGGACAATGGCATTCACACAATATCCTGACTCCATGTAGAAAATAGGAAAAAGGGGGGGTGATGATGATGATGAAGACTCGTTTTACAATCATTGCAAACAGCTGTATGCATAGCTAAAATCATCTTTTGAGTTATGTTTTCCAAAAGCACACACATTCATAAATGTGTGTTCCTAATCTGGTGGTAGTTTGACTTTCCTGAAAGGCTCAAATGGGGTACCAGGAGATGTTTTAAACTTTAATAAAACTACTGACTACACCAGTGTTGCTTTGAGATTTTTATAAATTGTAGGAGCATTTGAAGATTCACATCTATAAAACTTCACAAACTGTGTCCAAGCAATCATTGCAACAATCAGACAGAAAAAAATCTGCTCTAACACTATGTTTAAGTCACTTAAAAGGAAATACATTTTAAACTATTTAACCATATTATTTCAAAATTTTACTACCAAATGGGTTAAGACATGTCTGCAACTGCAAATGGATGAAGAAATCTTGAAAGGATATGAACTTCCTAGGGAGAGTGAGGATCATCAGATGAGAGGGATGACAACCAACATCAGATGTTGAAAACACAGGGAAGCCAAACAGAAAACCTCATGAACTTTCTATACCTTTAGAAAATAGTCACTGAATAAAGAAAAGGCTGATATGTCAATGTCTATCCTATCAGTGTTATAGGATGCACTAATGATGAATACAACAACTAGAACTTTATAAAGGACTTTTACTTTATAAATTCTAGATTTAATTTCTTTTTTTTGTAACTTACCACTAGAGTTCCTCCTGCCATCACAACCAGCAATGTATTTATGCAGAGCATCCTTTTAAGATTTAATTTATTTTTATAAAGAAAACTTGGTGCAGCACCTATAATGTGTCTAATATCAGGATCTGTGGTTAGAACCTCCCAATATCGGGATCTGTGGTTAGAATCTCCCAATGCTTCCTAATAGTATCTGTAATAGCATTAACATCAGTAGTTTAGAACAATGGAACCTTCACCTCTTTTGTATTCATGTGGTTATTCACAGATGTTCCTTCAACTACTATCTCTGAAAAATAAGGTCGTGCCACATCACACCCTCAGACTCTGTATTTCTCCTAGACTCTTATCTATTTCAGTACTACTACATCCCCTTGCTAACAACTTATTTTTCAAGTCTAACAATTCCATATGAAAGCCCTCATCAGACGCATTTAGCCTTGAGGGTGTTGCTCCTTGGCCTTTCGTGATATTTCTAAAAACGTAACTGGGGTGCATACTATGCCTATGCAGGAAAGTATTCTTATAACAGGACTTCTTTGGACCCCAGTACTAACTAGACCACTGTCCATTCTCTCTATCAAAATATCTAAATATTCTATCTTATCCAGAGATGAAACAATTCTAAACTTTAAATAATTAGTCATCCCATTCAATTGTCCAAAGAAAATATCCAACTGTTCTATATTGCCAGTCCAAATAAAAAACAAGTCATCAACAAAACGTCAATAAAATGGGATATAAGCACATTCTGGAAAATACAATCCACCTCCCATTTTGCCATAAATATATTGGCATAGCTATTGGCGCATGAAGTACCCATAGCTAAGCCATCTTTTTGCAAATAGACCAAACGTTCAAACATGAAAGCATTATTTTCAAGTACAATTTCAAGAAGCATACACAATAGATCTATGAATAATTATGAATATTCACTCTACCTAGACAAATAATCATGTATATATATTCCACACCCTGTAAATTGGGGATCACTGTAAATACTGTACATCAAGTGTCACAAAATATTATGCAGTAGTAACATATATAGTAATAATGTAACTCAAGAAATATAATAAAAAACTGATTAGAATCCTTCAAGATATACATATTTCTAGCTAAGACTGGTCATAAAAACCTTTCAATGTACAGTGAAACGAAACCTGTTGCAAGGATGTAGGCTGACTATTAATACTAACATCATTACTGCAGGAATTAGACTGAGCAGTCTCAGAATCATTGATAACATTAGTCAGACCATCATTTGCAGTGTCATCGGTAACTTGTTGTCAACTGTTCATATTAACAACTTATTTAGAACACCCGTCCAGGCCATTATCTAAAGCCGCATTAGAAACAATAACATTTCTGAAACGATTACTCTTTTATGTATTGACTCAATTCTGGGTCATGTAAATACATGTCCATTCCTAAAAATCATTAGAGTCTCTCTCAATCTTTTTTTTTTTGCTGTAAGAGTCTTTTCTCATACACAGTGATTCCATCTAAGAGTCCCTCCATAGTCCTTTCAACAAGTTGTGCCAGAAAACGGTCACATATGGACTCCTGTTGTTGTTTAATATTTTCCCGTAATTTTATCTCCTCTGACTCAAAAAATTAATTTAGTAAAGCCATATAGCTAAGGCTTACCTCAATATTAAGCTTCTGCCATTGGATAACAAGTTCTGGATAATGTGTCCCATATGCAGGCATTTTCAAGACTCGCAACCCTCTTGGTGTGATCTTTCTCTTTATACAGACCTCAAAGTGTTGTCTTTGGGTCTGCAAGCATTTGAGTCTCATAAAATCAGATTCCAAATTGCATCACAGTAATTTTAAATATTAGTGTCAGACAAGGGATATTGGACCCCTACATTGAAAAAGATAACATCTTTGAATTTATTAAGGATATATGTTTCTAATATTAAAAAAAGATGGTTCAGTTAATGATTCATGTGTTTCTTGAATGTACATGGCACTATATGTTTACCTTTCTTCTTTTTTTAGTATTTAAGCCGTCCTGTTTCTTCTACTGCGTGAACTGTGACTATGGACTTAGCTGAACCACATTTGGCTGTATTTTTTGTGGAATGCACTGTATGATTGTGAATGCAAGGCTAGCTATAAAATGTTATTATTATGGGTTTTGCTATAAGGAGACAGTGATATTCATACAGCAAGCTATTTTATTGTAGTCTAGGGTGCCTATTAAAAAATAAGTAGTGAACCTCTTGGATGCCAGCTTAGCAGAGTTCCTCCTTTTTAACACCATTATTGGATTATCACTAGACCTTTGCCATACATACATCCTTTACTTTTATTTGTACACAGAGTATGTCACTTAAGTAGCACTAATTCTCTGAGATCTGTTTCCACTGTGTATGGCAGGATGACATGATGCACATTAATGATGTTTTCTTTTTTATCTTTTGTTTGGGAACAACACTGTACTTAAACTCTCCAATAACCATAGTTATCATTTTCCTTTTGAATGGCTTTTGATAGCTGCCAGTGGGATAATTCACTGGCTTACAACAACAATAGATATTAGTAATTGCTGCTAGAGAAGATGTTAGAGATGCCATGTGCAGTGGGGGGGGGGGGTTCAGGTGTTGATTTAAAGGTGTTTCATTTACTGGTATTCCCTAAGAGGAGAAGGCCGCTATTATTATAAGGAAAATAGTTTGTGTAGCTAAACACGGATTTACTATGTAGCCCTATGGTGCACAGGAATAAAGCCCTGACTGAGTCCTGGATGACTTCATGGCGATAGATGGGTCAGAGGGGATGATGGGAGTCAGCAGCTGATGGCACCTCACCTGTCGTGTGGAGTGGGAGACCATGGTGATAGATGGGATACAGGGGATGATGGGAGTCATCAGCTGATGGCACCTCATCCGTCCTGTGGGGTGGAAGACCATGTTGATAGATGGGTCACAGGGGTTGATGGGAGTCATCAGCTGATGGCACCTCATCCGTCCTATGAGGTGGGAGACCATGGTGATAGATGGGTCACAGGGGATGATGGGAGTCATCAGCTGATGGCACCTCATCCATCCTGTGAAGTGGGAGATCATGGTGAAAGATGGGTCACAGGGGATGATGGGAGTCAGCAGTTGATGGCACCTCATTCATCCTGTGGGGTGGGAGACTACAATGTGCACCAGATGGCATTAGCAAGCTCCATGTTGCATAAACAGTGGGCATCTGAGTAGGGATCTTATGCATGCGAGGAAGTGTGCAAGTGAGGAAGTGTGCATGTGAGGAAGTGTGCATGTGAGGAAATCTGCATTCCAGGAAGTGTGGATGTGAGGAAGTCTGCATGTCAGGAAGTGTACATGAACTCCCCCTCCCCCTGCAAGGGTAGCATTTGCAGAACTAACAAGGTTGCTGCAAGGGAAATAGGAGTTAAAGCCCACTCCCCATCAGGGAATATGATGCTGCACCAGCATCTTTGATTTCACCACTGGTCACAGACATGAGCCAGCATCCTTCATTTCACCACACTGGTCACGGACTTGGGCCAGCATTCTTCATTTCACCACTGTTCATAGACTTGGGCCAGCATCCTTCATTTCACCACTGGTCACGGACTTGGGCCAGCATCCTTCATTTCACCACACTGGTCAAGGACTTGGGCCAGCATCCTTCATTTCACCACACTGGTGACAGACTTGGGCCAGCATCCTTCATTTCACCACTGGTCATAGACTTGGGCCAGCATCCTTCATTTCACCACTGGTCACGGACTTGGGCCAGCATTCTTCATTTCACCACTGGTCACAGACTTGGGCCAGCATCCTTCATTTCACCACTGGTCACAGACTTGGGCCAGCATCCTTCATTTCACCACACTGGTGACAGACTTGGGCCAGCATCCTTCATTTCACCACACTGGTCACGGACTTGGGCCAGTATTCTTCATTTCAACGCTGGTCACAGACTTGAGCCAGCATCCTTCATTTCACCACTGGTCACGGACTTGGGCCAACATCCTTCATTTTACCACTGGTCACAGACTTGGGCCAGCAGTCTTCATTTCACCACTGGTCACAGACTTGGGCCAGCATTCTTCATTTCACCACACTGATCACGGACTTGGGCCAGCATCCTTCATTTCACCACACTGGTCACAGACTTGGGCCAGCATCCTTCATTTCACCACTGGTCACAGACTTGGGCCAGCATCCTTCATTTCACCACACTGGTCACGGACTTGGGCCAGCATCCTTCATTTCACCACACTGGTCACGGACTTGGGCCAGCATCCTTCATTTCACCACACTGGTCACGGACTTGATGAAGACAATCTTGTAATGTCTGAAAGTAATGAAGAAGTAGGAAAAAAGGGAAAAGGTGTTCATGAAACAATTATTTTTATTTTTTATTTTTACATTTGTTAACCAGTTTAGTCTGACTGCGCCAATACAGCTCTTTTTCAATTGAGACCTGAGGAGAAAAGCAAGGGAAAGTAATTAGAAAATAAGAAACAAAAACTAACAATCCAAGTTGTAAGATATTTAACAGTACAAAACAGAGAAAGACGAGGTATACAACATGTATATTTACAAGGTAAAAGTACAGTATTTTGAGAAAGCAATAGCAATATGTTTGAGAAATCTGGTTAGCATTAAGTTATACACAAAGAATATAGCAATGCCTAAAATAAAAAATATGTAATATACAATTCAGACTAACATTATGACATAGTACAGCAAAGGTGCATTTAATAGCACAGGTACTAACAGCAGAGAGGGTAATATACGTAGATAGTTTAGATAACAGATACTAGGCAGTTATGTTGAGGAAGAAATACAAGATGACTTAGATACAAATAATATATTTCTGGAGGATGAAGGTAACTGTAGTGAGAATGTTGGAAATGAAGAAGAAAGTGATGTCAGATGTTTATGAAAGGATGTTACGAAAAGAAGTTTGATAGTTAATGGTGAAAGGTAAGGACAGTGGTTTTAGATGCATCACAGTTAATAAAAAAGAGTGAAAATCTGATTCTGAGGATTAAGGAATAGTTGTACATAAACTCAGAAAAATATTCAATTGGGGAAAGAATAAATTTAAAAAGAATGAAAAATAATAAATGTAGAGTGCTTTCAGTAAATGTGAATAGTATGAGTAATGTTTTGAAAAGGATAGGGATACTGGAATGGTGTGCTGAATGTGATGTAGGTATTATAGAGGAATGCTGTGCTGAATGTGATGTAGGTATTTTAGAGGAATGCTGTGCTAAATGTATTGTAGGTATTATAGAGGAATGCTGTGCTGAATGTGATGTAGGTATTTTAGAGGAATGCTGTGCTAAATGTATTGTAGGTATTATAGAGGAATGGTGTGCTGAATATGATGTAGGTGTTATAGAGGAATGGTGTGCTGAATATGATGTAGGTATTTTAGAGGAATGCTGTGCTAAATGTATTGTAGGTATTATAGAGGAATGGTATGCTGAATGTGATGTAGGTATTATAGAGGAATGGTGTGCTGAATATGATGTAGGTGTTATAGAGGAATGGTGTGCTGAATATGATGTAGGTATTATAGAGGAATGGTGTGCTGAATGTGATGCAGGTATTAAAGAGGAATGATGTGCTGAATGTGATGTAGGTATTATAGAGGAATTGTGTGCTGAATATGATGTAGGTGTTATAGAGGAATGGTGTGCTGAATATGATGTAGGTATTTTAGAGGAATGCTGTGCTAAATGTATTGTAGGTATTATAGAGGAATGGTATGCTGAATGTGATGTAGGTATTATAGAGGAATGGTGTGCTAAATATGATGTAGGTGTTATAGAGGAACGGTGTGCTGAATATGATGTAGGTATTATAGAGGAATGGTGTGCTGAATGTGATGCTGGTATTATAGTGGAATGGTGTGCTAAATGTGTTTTAGGTATTATAGAGGAATGCTGTGCTAAATGTATTGTAGGTATTATAGAGAAATGGTATGCTGAATGTGATGTAGGTATTATAGAGGAATGGTGTGCTAAATGTGTTGTAGGTATTATAGAGGAATGGTGTGCTGAATGTGATGCAGGTATTATAGAGGAATGGTATGCTAAATGTGATGTAGGTATTATAGAGGAATGGTGTGCTGAATGTGTTGTAGGTATTATAGAGGAATGGTGTGCTAAATGTGATGTAGATATTATACTTATAGAGGATGTAAGATTCCTGAGAAGTGAAGAAAGATTGCAACTAGCAATATTGTGGAGTGGAAAAATAATCTGAAATTTAGGAAGCGAATGTTGTTCTGGAGTGACTGTAGTCTGTAAACACAGGGGAATGATATTAGCTGTGCAATTAGTAAGGATGTGAAAGTTAACTGTTGTGGATGTGAGGTGGAGAGAATATCTTTATAGAATTATAGAATTATATGCATCTACAAATAACAAGCAAAGAGAGAATCTGTTTGCAGGAATATTAGATGATGATGTGGTATTTAACATGAAAATTATTATCGCAAGAGTGTTAATTGTGATTTAAAGAGAAAATGTAGAAAGAAAGAGAAATATGCAAGAAATATGAGAAGTGATAAAATATGATAAGTTAGCTACATGGAATAAAAGGAAATGGACTTATGGTAGGGGGGCGATTGGATTTGAAATTGATTATTTTGTACTATCGGAATGTTTGGGTGTAACAGATGGTGATACAGCAGTGACAGTCTTTTTTTTTTTTTTTTTTGGAGAGGGGTCATTTAGCAATATAGGTGATGGAAGAAAGAGAGTATATTAAAATAGGAAAGGGAATAAAAAGAATAAATACAAAATTATGGGATGAATTTGGAGAGTGGGAAGCATTGTAATTATGGATGGATCATATTACCATAAAAGATTTTGAAAAAATTGATTTGAGTGGTGAACTGAATTTAAAAAGAAGTATAAAAAGTATTTTTTAATGTCAGCATGATGTAAGAAAGGAAGAGAAAGTGACATATGTATAGAAATGTATTGGGGAATTTAGATATGGATGCAAGAGAGAGAATTATAATATAGAAAAAGGAAATATATAAAACAAATTGAGAAAAAATGAAGACATTACTATTTAAGCAGAGATATTTACAAGGGGAAGACAGGAACTGTCTGCATATTTGGCTAAAATAATAATGGTGGATATTAATATAATGAAGAAGAGAATAAAAATGTAAAAGAAGGACGTAAAAAGAAAACAAGGAGAAGGAGTTGTGTAGTACAGCAAGTCGAAACTACGTACAGGAGGAAAGAGAAAGGAAGTGACGAGAGAGTGGAAACGTAATCAAGGAGGAGTTTGTAAAAGAAATGCAAGTCGAAACTACGTACAGGAGGAAAGAGAAAGGAAGTGACGAGAGAGTGGAAACGTAATCAAGGAGGAGTTTGAAAATGAAATGACTAGTATCAGTGAATTAGACGAAGTAGTCAGGAAAGTAAACGTGAAGTCACTCTCAGGCCCAGATACTACAGGGTTAGAATGTACAATGCATTACAGGATTGGCAAAGAGGGTCTTTTGTAAATATTTTGAATAAATGGTTGAAAGAAGATTTTGTTTATGAAGAGTTCTTCAATGGGATATTAAAAATGATATGGAAGACAGATAATAAGGATGAAATAAAAAGTTGAAGACCTTTGCAATTATTAAATAATATAGAGTATAACTTTTATAAGAATAATACAGAGGAGAATCGAAGGAAGGATGAAGGACATTATGGAAGAAAGCATACATGGTATAAAAGGGAAGGGATGCCGTGAAGGAATTATTATTGGTGGTTTGAGAAATTGTGAATGATATAATGATATTATAAGTAAAAAAGAAGATGGAATCTTACATTAGGTGACATTTGGTACAGCAGGACTGTGGGATGTTATGAAAAATAAGGAATAAGTAATAGAATTAGGAGAATGTGTTTGTCAGTATATTAAAATAACAGAGTAAAAGTGTTAGTGAATGGGTGGCTGAGTAAAGTAATATGCATGAAGTGCGGTATAACACAAGAATGTCTCATGAGTGGGATATTGTTTGCATTTGTGATAAATGTGATAGTGAGTGAAGTAACTTATAAAATGAAAGGTGAGAGATACATCATGCAAACAGAGGTGGTGATTCCAGTAGTTTTGACACATGCAGATGATAGAGTTGTGGTTGCTAAAAATAACATATGGATGCGATAAGTGCTGGTTTGTCTGAATGGATGTTTAAAGAAAACGAGAATGAGTTCAAATAACGATAAACGTAAGGGTTTGGGTGATGTGAAAATTGAAGGGATGTATTTTTCAGTGAATGAAGTATCAGCTGTACATGCAACACATATCCACAGCCTCCTTAATCTAGCAAAACTGTTTCACGTAGCAAATATACTTGTGTATGTCATACTGTTACACCATATGAGTTATCCCTAATCTTTAGTATCATAGCCCACACATCAGTACTACCATCTTAACACATTTTCTCTTCTCTGTCACTTTGTACTTTTAATACTACCATGAAAGATATGCCACCTATAATCTACTTATTCCCACTATGTAGCTATACAATTCAAACTGTATCAGTCTTACCTTTAAGTTTAACTTTCTAATTATATCTTTCCCTTTTCCTACTCCCCCCCCCCCAAAAAATGAGCTGTATTGTTAAATATTTCTAATTGTATAATTTTCCTACTTGCTAATGTTCCATTGTTACTGTATTGTGCCTTTTTGCAACATATTTGCTGTTGAGATAGTTTTCTGTATTATTTCACTTGCTTTATAATTATAATTTTGTTTCCTTACAAATTCCTGTAATGGTTTTCATGTAACTTGAAGCTTTTATCCCCGGGCCTCCACTGAAAATGGATCTCAAGCCCAGTGCACTTTCCTGGTCAACAAATGTCAATAAATAAATAATAAATAATCATAGTTAGGGATACAATTTGGGAAAAGTTATGTAGTTATGAGGCAACTGGAGGGTTTGATAAAAGAAATGAAATAAATATGTATTTTATGGCATGGAGGACTTATAGATTAACATTCAAGAAAAAAAGTTTATCTGGTGAATTATGTTTTAATGGGAAAATAGCATATATGTCAAATGTTTATATGGTCCCAGAAAAAAATATGAAAAGGAATTTGCACAATTAGTATTTTCTTTCATATGGGATTCAAAATGAAACCCAGGGAAAGTGGGGTGTTGTATAGGGAAAGTGGGGTGTTGTATATGAGTGAAATGAGGGGGGTGGCATTATGAAACCCAATTGTTTATTCTGCTTCTTTAAATATGTATAGAGTAATAAAATGATAAATGGAGAGAATAAGAAAGTAACAGTGAAATCTTCAAATATTAGAACAAAACATTTAGACATTGATGAGAATAAAAAAAGACTAAACGATTATATAAATGATTATACAAATGAAGAAATTAAAAATGTTCAAGAAAAATATTTAACATGGAAAATGAAAATTGATGATACACAGAAGGATGGGGTATAATAATGCCATGAAATAATACTATTATGGGAAAATTTATCAGAAGAAGTGATAAAAGCCATTAAAGTATGGATAAAGTGTTGTACTAGGATGGCAGAGTATCAGCATTCCATATGGAGACTGATAATAAATATTACCAGTAAAGGGGAATATGCCATATAAACAAAAGTTAAAAGAGTGTGTTTATTTTGTGAAGAAGAGACAACAAAGCATGTTTTTTAATATAAAAGGGTGGCTAAACTCTTCAAAAAAGTTATAAAATACAACAAAAAACCAGGCTTAAATAGTGGGAAGTATACTTGCTGTGTTCAATTCAAGTCAGTCACAAAAGGTAACCAAATGTTCCAAAAAGCAAGCTGTAACCTACAAACCGCTTTACTTTGCGAACTCTTAATCCAAAAAAAGAGTCAAAATCACCATAGAGTGTTCATTCGAACCTACTCATCCACTGGGCAATAGCTTGTAGAAAAAACACGCAGCCAGCATGTAAAAATAAATCCAAGCGTCCAGTAGAAACCACGTTTATTAAAATAAACAAATAAACGTGGTTTCTACTGGACGCTTGGATTTATTTTTATATGCTGGCTGCGTGTTTTTTCTACAAGCTATTGCCCAGTGGATGAGTAGGTTCGAATGAACACTCTATGGTGATTTTGACTCTTTTTTTGGATTAAGAGTTCGCAAAGTAAAGCGGTTTGTAGGTTACAGCTTCGTTTCTTTTTGTGCGATGGGGCATCATGAGGAAACACATTGAACGGTATTTGGAGACAGGGTATCAGATGTATCATGAGGAGACACACTAAATGGTGTTTGTAGACAGGGTATCATGACGAGACACATTTAATGGTGTTTGTAGACAGGGTAATATGGGTATCAAGAGGAGACACATTGAATGGTGTTTGTAGACAGGGTATCATGGGCATCGTGAAGAGACACACTGAATCGTGTTTGTAGACAGGGCATCATGGGTATTGTGAGGAGACACATATAATGGTGTTTGTTAATGAGGTATCGTGACTATCATGAGGAGACATGCTGAATGGTGTTTGTAGACAGGGCATCACAAGGAGACACATTGAATGGTGTTTGTAGACAGGGTATCATGAAGTGACACACTGAATGGTATTTGCAGATGAGGTATCATGGATATCATGAGGAGACACACTCTGCTGTTTGTAGACAGGGTAACATGGGTATAATGAGGAGACACACTGAATGGTGTTTGTAGACAGGGTATCATAGGTAACATGAGGAGACACATTGAATGTTGTTTGCAGGCAGGGTATCAAGGGTATGATGAGGAGGCACATTGAATTGTGTTTGTAGACAAAGTATCATGGGTGTCATGAGGCGACACACTGAATGGTGTATGTAGGCAGGGTATCATGAGGAGACACACTGAATGGTGTATGTAGAGGGGGTATCATGGATAAAATGAGGAGACACACTGAATAGTGTTTGTAGACAGGGTCTCATGGGTATAATGAGGAGACACATTGGTATTTGTAGACAGGGTTTCCTGGGTATCATGGAGAGATACATTGAACAGTGTTTGTAGAGAGGGTATCATTGTTATGATGATGTTTGTCGATGGAGTATAATGGGTATGATGAGGAGACACATTGAATGGTGTTTGTAGACAGGGCACTATGGTTATCATGAGAAGACACATGGAAAGGTTTTCGCAGACAGGGTATCATGAGGAGACACATTGAATGGTGTTTGTAGACAGGGTATCACGAGGAGACACATTGAATTATGTTTGTAGAGATGGTGTCATGGGTATTTTGAGGAGACACATTGAGAGGTGGTTGTAGATGAGGTAGCCTGCGAATCATGAGCAGACACATGAAATGTCATTTGTAAACAGGGTATTATGAGGAGACATATTGAAAGGTGTTTGTAGACAGGGTATCCTGGGTATTCTGAGGAGACAAACTGAATGGGCTTTATAGACAGGGTATCATGAGGAGACATACTGAATGGTGTTTGCAGACAGGGTGCCATGGGAATTATGAGGAGACACATTGAATGGTGTTTGTAGATAGGGTATCATGGGTATCATGAGGTCGGATACCCTTCAAAACATCTAAAATTCATAACATTGAAGCTCAGATCATTGAAACCATAACATCTAAAACCCATAATGTCTAAAACTGATAGCATTGAATTTCATAACATTTAAACTTTGCATCACAAGCCCCTCTGCAACCCCTATGTGGAGCCCCCCCCCCCCCGTAAATTAAATATTCCAACTCTGAGATCGCATTACAGTGGAAGAAAAGTTAATTTCTTGACCCCACTGTAGTGTGATCTCAGATTTGGAATATTTAATTTACGGGGGTGTTTGGGAGGCAAAGCCCCCCATATGGGTGATGCAGGGAGGCTTGCCTCCCTGCAGAAACATAGTACAAAGTGTGTTTACTACTTTGCTGTTGTTTTAGGTGGAGGGGATGTTATTTACATGTGATTTATAGGTTTTGAAATTGTGATGCAAAGTTTCAACGTTATGAAATTCGATGTTATGAGTTTTAGACGTTATGGGTTTTAGATATTATGGTCTCAATGTTCTGAGCTTAGATGTTATGGCCATTCGATGTTTTGAAGTGGCTCCCATGAGGAGGCACATTAAATAGTGTTGGTAGAGAGGGTATTATGAGGAGACACATTGAATGGTGTTTGTAGACAGGGAATCATGGGTATCATGAGGAGACACACTGAATAGTGTTTGTAGACAGGGCACTATGGTATCATGAGGAGACCCATTGAATGGTGTTTGCAGACAGGGTATCATGAAGAGACACATTGAATGGTGTTTGTAGACAGGATATCATGGGAATCATGAGGAGACACATTGAATGATGTTTGTATTGATGGTGTCATGGGTATCTTGAGGATACACATTGAGAGGTGGTTGTAGATGAGGTATCATGGGAATCATGAGAAGACACATGAAATGTCATTTGTAGACAGGGTATTATGAGGAGACACATTTAATGGTGTTTGTAGAGAGGGTATCATGGGTATCATGGGTATCCTGAGGAGACAAATTGAATGGGGTTTATAGACAGGGTATCATGAGGAGACACACTGAATGGTGTTTGCAGACAGGGTATCATGTGGATTATGAGGAGACACATTGAATGGTGTTTGTAGACAGGGTATCATGAGGAGACACACTGAATGGTGTTTGCAGACAGGGTATCATGTGGATTATGAGGAGACACATTGAATGGTGTTTGTAGACAGGGTATTATGGGTATCATGAGGAGGGATCCCCTTCAAAACATCTAAAATTCATAACATTGAAGCTCAAAATATTGAAACCATAACATCTAAAACCCATAACGTCTAATAGCAAAACATCTAACATTCATAGCATCGAATTTCATAACATTGAAACTTTGCATCACAAGCCCCTCTGCACCCCCGATGTGGAGGGCTCCATCTCCCACAACCCACCCTCGTAAATTAAATAGTCCAACTCCAAGATCGCACTAAAGTGGTGAAAAAGATAATTTCCTTACCCCACTGTAGTGCGATCTCAAAGTTGGAATATTTAATTTACGGGGGTGTGTGGGAGGTGAAGCCCCCCATATGGGTGGTGCAGGGGGGCTTGCCCCCCTTCAGAAACGTAATACAAAGTGTGTTTACTACTTTGCTGTTTTTGGTGGAAGGGATGTTATTTACATGTGATTTATAAGTTTTGAAGTTGTGATGCAAAGTTTCAACATTAAGAAATTCAATGTTGTGAGTTTTAGAAATTATGGGTTTTAGATATTACAGTCTCAATGTTCTGAGCTTCGATGTTATGACCATTCGATGTTTTGAAGTGTATCCCATGAGGAGACACATTGAATGGTGTTTGTAGACAGGGTCTCATTGGTATCATAAGAAGACTCACTGAATGGTGTTTGTAGACAGGGTATCATGCGAAGACACATTGAATGGTGTTTGTAGACAGAGTCTCATGGGTATCATGAGGAGATGCATTGAAAGGTGTTTGTAGACAGGGTATCATGAGGAGGCACATTGAATAGTGTTTGGACAGGGTCTCATGGATATCATGAGGAGACACATTGAAAGGTGTTTGTAGACAAGCTATTATGGGTATCATGAGGAGACCCATTGAAAGGTGTTTGTAGAAAGGATATCATAGGTATCATGAGGAGACACATTAATGGTGTTTGTATACAGGGTATCATGAGGAGACACATTAATGGTGTTTGTATACAGGGTATCATGAGGAGACACATTAATGGTGTTTGTATACAGGGTATCATGAGGAGACACATTGAATGGTGTTTGTAGACGGGGTCTCATGGGTATCATGAGGAGACACACTGAATGGTGTTTGTAGGCAGGGTATCATGGGTATCATGAAGAGATAGATTGAATGATGTATGTAGACAGGTATGATGGGTATCATGCGGAGACACAATGAATGATGTTTGTAGACAGGGTATCATGAAGATGTTTTCTTCCTTTAAGTAGGTTAACCTCTTTCTGACTAGGTTACATAAGGTTATAAAGGAGTGTGTTTGTCAGTTATACGGGGTTGTTTCCCTTTTTCCCATTCTTTGTCCTGATATTTGAGGTCAGGGTATAACCATTCCGTTTTGGTGGGTTTATAAAGCCTGTGGATAAGTGGGAAGAATTTGTATTGCAGCTGGAATAAAAAGTTGGTTAGGCTTACAGCTGCTGTGTTAGCATCAGGTAAGCAAATATATGGTTGCAGTTGTGGGTCGTGAGAGACTCTGAGTTTGTCTATATATGTTCTACTCTGGTTCCTAAAGGGTTTTATTTATTTATTTATTTCCAGTTTGATGACTGGGGAAGTCCACTGGGCTCAAGGATCCCGTTTTCAGTGGAGGCCCGGGGAGAAAAGCTCCATATTACATAGTAAAGCTAAGCAAAGTATAATAGCAAAATTGAAGAACATACATTACATTACATAATAGATTAGAGACAAGTTGTACATTGGTTATAAAGCATCTAAAATTGTATGATGGCAGTAAAGAAAATTCTTCCCAGAAAGAGAATAAAAGGTGGAAAGTACATTATTTACAATGTATACTATCATGATATTGATGTATTCAGAGAGAGGCAGTTGTATAATAGAAAATTGGAGTGCATACAATACATTTTAAGTTAGAGACAAGTTGTTCTTTGGTTACATAGCATCGTAAATTGTATGATGGTAATAATGAGAATAATTCCCAGAAAAGAGAGAATAAAAGGCAGAAAGTAAATTATTTACAATATATACATTCATGATATACATGTTAGATTACATTATATCAGAATGAGGCAGTTGTTCAGGAAATCACTATGGGTAGAGTTACTAGTAAGTTAGGTAGGGAGAATGCAATTGCATTTCCAATTATAGGAGAGGCAGGAATGGAGCTGAGTTTTAAAGTGTTCAAAGTTTTCAGAAGTTCGTAGAGAAGGAGGGAGAGAGTTCCATTTTTTGGCCAAGGAAAAGGACAGGGGAAGCTGACCAGCGGGACGGTTCAGTTTGTGGACAGTGATTAGATTTTGATGGGCAGACCGTAGAGTTCTGTGTGGGGGGTGTATGATGGTAAGATGTTAGTTACTGATGGGTATTTAGTTGGTTTAAATATCAGCTTGTTGGCTGTAGTGAGTTGGAGGTAGTCAAGGTAGTTGGGGAGTTCTAGACAATTTAGCAGACGGAGAGCAGTACAGTGTTGGGAGGAGTATTTGGATTTGGTGGCAAATTTTGAAATTTTGTTATAACAGATTTCCAGTTTGGAAGAGATAGAGGAAGATAGGTTGGTTAGTAGGGGAGCACCATACAATAGTGACGGAAGTAAGTAGGTAGTGATGAGGGTTTGTCTTGTAGGAGAAAGTGGGAGTTTCTCTATAGCTTACCATCTTTGTGATGTGTTTTCTTAATATTTTGCTGAATATGAGTATCGAATTTTAGGTGTTCATCTATAGTAACCCCAAGAAGTTTAGCAAAAGGAACAACTCCTATGGTGAAGTTGGCATGGATTTTTCTCATGGCATGGGTTTTAATATTGGTGATAGTTTTATAGGATAGTTGGCCACTGTAAAGGTGATTGGGCAGTGGTCGCTTAGTGATTGTGGCAGAATGTTTATGTTGGCAATAGATGTTGGAATGTTTGTAATAATCATGTCAAGGGTGGAGTGTTTGGAGGACCTGAGGTAGGTCTTGTTAGTTCTTTTATGTGTTGAGGGAGATCTAGATCTGCTAGGGTAATGTCAGATGAAGGAGACCTGAGATAATTCGGACTGAAGACACCTACGATGATTATGCTCTTATTTTTGGGACAGTTCTGTTAGTGATGAGAGATTTGCATTTATTTAGGGAGGCAGAGGTTCTAGTAGATAACAGTCACTAGTGGTTTGCCTTTGTGAGCTGGAAAGACCAGTAATGACACTAGAAGGTTAATGTGAATGGGTGATGGTAGAACACAGGATTCTGAGGAAAGGGACAATGCCAGGAATTAGGGAAATGACTAGTGATGTACCATTGGGGACTTTCATTGGTTCAGTACTCTTTAATGTTTTTGACCCAGAAATATCTGAGAAATTATAAAGCAGGATCATCTTTCTATGCTGATGAGACAAAGATAGAGGGAGCCATGCAGAATGGTGGGGGTGACTTAGGTCACAAAAAAATGTGTATGAAGCATCTTCTGAGGGGACTTAGGTTAGAAAAACCCTGCTATGAAGCATCTGCTGGGGGTGGGACTTAGGTCACAAAATCCCTGGTATGAAGCATCTGCTGGGGGGGGGGGGACTTAGGTCACAAAAACCCTGGTATGAAAGCATCTTCTAGGAGAAGTTTACCCACTGGCAACAGAGCAGAAAAAAAAGATCTGTTGATGTTAATTACACCAGAGTTGGACCACTTGGAGGATGGTATGAGGGCAGTAACTATAGTAAACAGAATGCTGGATGCATCCTGGGGAGAGGGTTAGACTCCAGATGCAAGAAGCAAATGTTTCCACTCTACAGGGCCTTCGTCAGACTATACTTTAAGTATTGCAGGCAGTTCAAGAAGCCATACGAGGAAAATGGCATCAGACTGCTGTAAAGAATTCAAAAGCCAGTACCACAAAGAATCATGGGATGGAAGGAAGGATAAGCCAGTACCACAAAGAATCATGGGATGGAAGGAAGGATAAGCCAGTACCATAAAGAATCATAGGATGGAAGGAAGGATAACCCAGTACCACAAAGAATCATGGGATGGAAGGAAGGATAAGCCAGTACCACAAACAATCATGGGACGGAAGGAAGGATAAGCCAGTACCACAAAGAGTCATGGGATGGAAGGAAGGATAGGCCAGTACCACAAACAATCATGGGATGGAAGGAAGGATAAGTCAGTACCACAAAGAATCATGGGATGGAAGGAAGAATAACCCAGTACCACAAAGAATCATGGATGGAAGGGAAAGATAACCCAGTACCACAAAGAATCATGGGATGGAAGGAAGGATAAGCCAGTACCACAAAGAATCATGGGATGGAAGGATAAGCCAGTACCACAAAGAATCATGGGATGGAAGGAAGGATAAGCCAGTACCACAAAGAATCATGGGATGGAAGGAAGGATAAGCCAGTACCACAAAGAATCCTGGGATGGAAGGAAGGATAAGCCAGTACCACAAATAATCATGGGATGGAAAGAAGGATAAGCCAGTACCACAGAGAATCATGGGATTTGAGGAAGGATAAGCCAGTACCACAAAGAATCATGGGATGGGAGGAAGGATAAGCCAGTACCACAGAGAATCATGGGATGTGAGGAAGGATAAGCCAGTACCACAAAGAATCATGGGATGGGAGGAAGGATAAGCCAGTACAACAAAGAATCATGGGATGGAAGGAAAGATAACCCAGTACCACAAAGAATCCTGGGATGGAAGGAAGGATAAGCCAGTACCACAAAGAATCATGGGATGGAAGGAAGGATAAGCCAGTACCACAAAGAATCATGGGATGGAAGGAAGGATAAGCCAGTACCACAAATAATCATGGGATGGAAGAAAGGATAAGCCAGTACCGCAGAGAATCAAGGGATGAAAGGATAAGCCAGTACCACAAAGAATCATGGGATGGAAGGAAGGATAAGCCAGTACCACAAAGAATCATGGGATGGAAGGAAGGATAAGCAAGTACCACAAAGAATCATGGGATGGAAGGAAGGATAACCCAGTACCACAAAGAATCCTGGGATGGAAGGAAGGATAAGCCAGTACCACAAAGAATCATGGGATGGAAGGAAGGATAAGCAAGTACCACAAAGAATCATGGGATGGAAGGAAGGATAAGCCAGTACCACAAACAATCATGGGATGGAAGGAAGGATAAGCCAGTACCACAAAGAATCATGGGATGGAAGGAAGGATAACCCAGTACCACAAAGAATCATGGAATGGAAGGAAGGATAAGCCAGTACCACAAAGAATCATGGGATGGAAGGAAGGATAAGCCAGTACCGCAGAGAATCAAGGGATGGAAGGATAAGCCAGTACCACAAAGAATCATGGGATGGAAGGAAGGATAAGCCAGTACCACAAAGAATCATGGGATGGAAGGAAGGATAAGCCAGTACCACAAAGAATCATGGGATGGAAGGAAGGATAAGCCAGTACCACAAAGAATCATGGGATGGAAGGAAGGATAAGCCAGTACCACAAAGAATCATGGGATGGAAGGAAGGATAACCCAGCACCACAAAGAATCATGGGATGGAAGGAAGGATAACCCAGCACCAGAAAGAATCATGGGATGGAAGTGAAAGATAACCCAGTGTCACAAAGAATCATGAGATGGAAGGGAAGGAATATGTCTGGATGACAGAGGAGCTGAAGGTCTTCTCATATAAGGGAAGAAGAGAGAAAGGGACATGATACTGGTGCACAAGGTCATGTGAAGGGGTCATCCTGAACAGGATGGGTTAAGAAGGACATTATGATGGTGATTCTCACAAGATTATGTTATAGCGATGAAAATGGGTCATTCTGAACAGAAAATGAAGACACTGGCAGCAGATTGTAGAGACTAATTACTCCCATAATCTCGAGAAGTGCTCGCCAAGAGGAGTGTGGGCCCTGGACTCGCCGAGAGGAGTGTGGGCCCTGGACTCGCCGAGAGGAATGTGGGCCCTGGACTCTCCGAGAGGAGTGTGGGCCCTGGACTCGCCGAGAGGAGTGTGGACCCTGGAATGGACTGCCAAAATGTGTGATCAATAGGAAATTTACAGATTCTTTCAAAAGGGCACAGGACAAATGGAAAAAAATGGGTGAGGAAAAATATAAGGGGAATTCAAGGATGGAGAGGAGGTAAAAGGTTGAGAGACTTAAAAAGTGGACAAGATAGGTTCAGTGCTTCATTTTCCCATCCGGGAAATGTAAAATGCAAATGTTAGTGAGCTATGCAAGGACTGCAGCTATAATATTCAAACAAATGGCATTTCATAGCTGTGTACTAGGCTAATAGCCCTGGAGCCTTTACAAGCCTAGCCCATAGGATTACCCTGACATCGTGCCACCCAACTTTAGTTCCTAGTGCCTCTGTCGAGTAGAGCCATTGGAGTGATCTCCAGGGTGAATTTTCATTCAGTGTCTCATTCAGCACAACACACACAAATAATTCTAACTAAAGGACTTGGCCAAGCTGACTCTGCCTATAACAAATAGTCTGCTTTTAACCTACAGGCTATGAGCACAAGTGGACACATGGATGGGATGAACTAATAGATGGTTGCCACTATTCATCAGTTATAGAGCAGCTGATGCTGCTGGAGAAGCATTCCCATTGTTGAGTGTCGCCTGAATCATACAGCTGTAGCAGGGGCCTGAAATACTGCAGAAGCCCTTTTGTTAGCAAAGCAGAAATATCTGGCATCACCCATGAAGGGGGCAGATTTGAGCTGAACCTCACAAGCATCAGTCATGCTATACTAATATGCATGTTGAATGCTAAGATCAGTGTATTCATTAAAGTATGACTTAGTTTTAGGACAAGACAGCACTAAAATTAAACACACTGGATGGTTTTGGAGTACACATAACCTGATTTTGCAAAATTGCGTCTGTTGTTGAGGAAGCATTTAAGATGAACTTGCTTTCTCTAGAACTCTTAAGGAAACAAATTAAAAATACTTTAGCACTTCTGGCCATTTCCCTTGAGGCTGTTTTATTATTTCCTTCCTATAAAGTACAGACTTTGAGCTGTTTTACAGACTGGTTTATCAAAATGCATTGCATCTGCCAAGTATTTCAGTAGAAAACCATAAATAAAATTATTTCTGTATTCACACAGCAGCACTGTTTTTAACACAAAGTTTTCAGAATTAAAAATGGTATCACTTCTTCATTCCTGTAACATATACATAGTAAATGTTTCATCTTTTATATCTGTTTATTTTGCATTTGCTTGGCAAATTTAAACTTATTTACAGTACTATTTTAGATAAAAGTAATTAGTATATTCTTTTAATTTATACATTGATATAATTTTACTGTACTTTATAAATGTGTATGACAGGAAACTAAGCCTAAACTGTGTGTGTGTGTGTGTGTGTGTGTGTGTGTGTGTGTGTGTGTGTGTGTGTGTGTGTGTGTGTGTGTGTGTGTGTGTGTGTGTGTGTGTGTGTGTGCAAGCACTTGCACACACACAGAAAGAAGCTTGAGAAATAGGAAACTGAGAGATTTGTCTCAGAAATTCTACCCATAAAACAACCAACCAACCACTCAAGTAAACGTCTAACCCAAAAATAAAACAAAGCAAAAAATGACAACAAGCTTCAAAGATGTACCTGGCTAGGTATGTTGGATACTATTCTGTGGAAACAAAGTAAGAGCCGGTTAAGATGGTATTATACTCAAAACACGATGGAGGACCTTGATCTCTACAACTTGTTTTTCCACAAAAGTTCAATACTGTTCTGCAAACACCTGGGCATATAGACAGATGTAAGGCAGATAATTATTTATTTATTATTTTACATTTGTTGAACTGGAAAGTCCGACTGGACACGTCCACTTTCAGCGGAGTGCGAGGGCGAAAAGCTCCATTTACGTATGAGTCGTCAGAAGCATCATAGTCATATATTCATACAGTATATTACATTCTATACACATTCAATACATGCAGTATGATGCAGACATACACAGATAGAATATATACAGTACTTAGCAGATTTGTAGATAGTTTTATAATGTCGTCTTAGCTTATAAAAGCAGACAGTTACATGTGAGAAAGTAGACTTGAGATTATCAATGAATGCAGATATTTCTTGTAATTCCTTTACCCAGCCATCTGTTTTTGAGGTGGGCTTTTAGAAGTTTTTTGAATTGTGTTGTGGAGTTATTTGATGTTAGGTGGGTAGGTAGGGAGTTCCAGAGTTTGGAAATGTAGCAGCTGAAGAGAGATTTACTTGCCTCATTGTTATGTCTTGTAACTTCAAGGAGGTTAAAGGAACTTGTTCTCAGGGTTCTTGCAGTGGTGTGAGGGTGTATTAGATTATGGAGGGTTGGGATTTTATCTGAGTGATAGTATAACTTGTGTGCTAGTGACAATGGATTGAGTTGAAGTATTTGAGGGAACTCCAACCAGTTCAGTTTTTGAGAGATACACAGTGGTGTGTTCTATATGCTGATTCCGTTGCAAATTTAGCTGTCTTATAACAATAGGTTTCTAGTGTGGATAATTCTGTTTTATGGAGGTTGGCAAATACTGGGGATGCATAGAGAAGGGTGGATAGTAGATGTGTCCTGGCTACTGTGGTTTTGGATTGCTTGGAGAGAAATTGCTTGTTACGATAAAGGAGCCCTAGGTTTTTTGTGAACCTTTTTTAATGTTTGGGCAATATGCAAGTCGAATCTTAGGTAATTGTTTATTTCCACGGCTAAAAGTTTGGTGTGGGTAGTTGGGGGTAATAACAGTTTTGTTATTAGAGGTGATAGTGAAGTTGTCCATTTGGGGGAAGGTTCTATAAGAGGTGAAGAGGAATAATTTGGTTTTCGCTGGGTTAAGCATAAGCTGGTGGTTGCTAAGACAGGTTTCAGCTTGTGAGAAGCATTTTTGTGTTTGGGAGTTTAGGTGTTCGAGTGTTGGGGCGGTACATATGATTGTGGTGTCATCTGCATATTGAATTATTGTGGCTTTTGACATGGAGGATGAGAATCGATTGGTGAATAGAGTGAAGAGTAATGGACCTAGGATGGAGCCTTGTGGGACTCCTAGGGATACTGGTAGCATAGAGGATATTTGGTTCTGCCATTTTACAGCCTGTTGGCAACCTGATAGATAGCTCTTAAACCATGTGAAGGAAGAGAAACTGAGTTTAAGGGTAAATAGTGTATGGATCAACCATATTGAATGCTTTAGATAAGTCTAAGAATATGACAGAAGCTAGTTGTCTGTTTCTGTGCTGATTAATGCTATTAGTGTAGTGGGGGTACTATAAAAGGGTCTAAAGCCATGTTGGTTTTTGGATAGCAAATTGTTTTTCTGAAGGTAATCCATGAGTTGTGTGTGTATAGCCTGTTCTAAGATTTTAGATAAGGGTGATAAAATAGCAACAAGACGATGGTTGTTGAAATTCAAAGGAGTTACTTCCTTTGTGTAATGGTATAATATGGGAGGTTTTCCATATGGGAGGTACTTTGCACTTGGAGATGCACCTGTTGATGAGGATTGCAACAGGGTAGGCTGTAGCTGGTATAGCTATTTGAGGTATTCTGAGGGTAGGTTATCAGCAGCCAGAGTGGTGGGTTTGAGTTTTTGGAAACGTTTTGAATAGTTTTGATTGATACTGGCTGAAAGGTAAAGTTTGATTTATTAGTTTGTTGCTCTAGTGGTTCTGTTGTAGTTGGTGTGTCTGTTAAGGTGGGGGGGGGGTCTGGTGTTCACTTGGTTCTTTGCTAGGGCTTGGATTGTCTCAGTAAAATATTTATTAAACTAGGTGGGGATGTTACCATGATTATTCTCAGTTGTAGCTGAGGGGTTGTAGTTTTCCCAGGTTACACTACAGAGCTGATTGCAGCCCAGGACTTCTGAGGGTTGTTTGCATGATTTCCACGTAGATTTTGATAAAATAGCTGATTTTGTCTATTTTGATGCATTTCTTGGCTTTATTCTGTAATTGTAAGTATTTTTGTCTGTCTAGTTGAGTTTTGTTTTTGTGAAATTTAATCCATGCATTGTCCCTTTCTAAGGGAATCGATTTGGTGGGTTTAGTAAGCTAAGTTATATTAAAGTACATTACTGCATCTTCCAGGGTTCATTGTTTTAGAGTGGTCCAATTGCAAAAATTAGGGTTAAAGTTCTTTTTATTCCTGACTTCTCTTTGAGTGAGTTACCTGACTTATTCGGGGAGTTTGGGCTCTTAGTAGATCTGTTGGTTGGTGGTCACTGAGAATGTCATGTAGACATCCAGTTAAGGATGCAAGGGATGAGTGGGATGAGTATCTATTCCAGTATGGATTGGCATTGTGATCTTTTGTCATTTCTGGTGG
Organism: Protopterus annectens; assembly: GCF_019279795.1. Lineage (NCBI taxonomy): Eukaryota > Metazoa > Chordata > Ceratodontiformes > Protopteridae > Protopterus > Protopterus annectens. Next base: position 31,944,590 of record NC_056746.1, on the reverse strand, counting down.
GGGGAAGTGATAACGTGGATAAAGCCATGGAGGTTGATGTGGGTGAGTGGATTTTGGCTAGAACAATTGAGACAGTCTATATTAAAGTCACCCAGCAGGATATTTTCTTGGGGTAGGGAGGAAGAGATGTATTCAAGTAGGTTTTCTAAGATTGTAATATTTCCTGGGGGGATGTAGCAGCCAATGATGTCAATATGTTTGTTTGTGTTTAGTTGAAATTTGGAAGAAAACATTCTGCATTATTGAGTTCTGGTAGGGTAATATCAAGTTGTTTGAGGATGAGGTGGTCTTTGTACATTATGGTTACCCCCCACCCCTTTTGCCTACTCTGTCTCTGTGAATGGTATTATATCCTAGGGCTGTAATTTCATTATTGTGGATTTCTGGTTTTAGCCAGGTCTCAGTTAGTAGGACAATTTCAGGTTTGTATAGAGCTAATCGGGCATGAAGGTCGTGGAATTTGTTAAGGATACTCCTCATGTTTAGATTAAGAAAGAGGAGAGAAGATTTTGGCCTATGGAGTAAGGGGTTGTTTTGATTGGTGTTTGGGATGTTTGCTGTGTCTGGTCTTGGGTTGGGGTGTATGTCCCCATAACGTGAGTTTTTTTAGTAGATATGAATGGAGTTAAATTTGATGGCTATTTTAAATTGCTTTAGTGAGGAGTGCCATTTTTTGATTGGGTGGAAATAGTCTGTGTAGGTGGTAGTCTGTCTGGGAGGTTTGAAACAGCTATGGAGCTAGTTGAATGTTTGTTGGGGCTAAATAATTGTATAGAATAGTAGATTGTTTAGGGGTATTTAGGTTGTGGGGTAGTTGGACATGATAGTTTGTCAAGGTTGTTAATGAAATAAGAATAATGATAGAGATTGTATAGAGAATTAAAAGTATAGGCAGAATTTTAGTTCAGTAAAATCATGTCCAGGGATTCAGAAAGCCTTATCATGATACAGAAGCCTTATGATAAAAGATTTCTGAATTGTAGTAAGTCTTTCTGATTCAGAGAATACTACACCATTGTGGTTTTACCCTCATGGGTCCTTAGTGTAGACAACAGTATCACTGGGGAAGCTGCATGCTAATGCGACAGTCCAGTGGAGTGGTCACTGTTAATCATCCATGCACTGTCCCCCAGAAATGCATGAGGCTTAAATAAATATAAAGATTCAGAGAATCACTCTACTGAGTTTTATTTTACGTTAGGAGGAAAAAGTGGATGCCATTTATTTTATTTTATTTTATTTTATTTATATATTTACATTTTTACCAGGATGGGCCTACTGGGCACTGTCCCTTTTCAGCAGATGCCTGTGGAGAATAGCTCCACATTAAGTTCAATAATCTAATAGATTCTTTCGTAAGTACTATGCTAGCTGCCCCCAAGGGCCATTTGTAAGCATAGCCAAGTTCCCTTTCAAATATAAGAATCAAACCTTGTGTCTATAAGGTAAACACCTTAACCATTATACCAACTCCCAACCCTATATCAACCGGCAATATACAATATACATGAGCAATGAAGACATAAGGCTTGACAACATGAACCTTACACAGTAGTTTAAACATGACAAGTAGTGCATTAAACATGATCATAAGCTGTGAAATAGTACATATGTTAATTACATGGGCAGAGCATGGAGTAGCAGAGTTAGGCAGAGACAAGGAAGAACGGAGCGATGTAGTGTATATTTTCCAGTCTATACATGGTGGAAATTAAGTCTCCCATGAATTGGGTATTTGGTTTAATGGTGAGTGTCTCCAGTAGATCTAGGTATAAGCTATGGGATTCTAGGGACAGAGTTTAGTCAGGGGGGGGGGTACAGTAAGATTTAAGTAGCATGAAGAAAGAAAGTAGATTAATTCAGCCGAGGAGGGGTTGGGAGCAGACCAAGTATCCATTAGATGGTGTTTTAGATTCTGTTGAAAGGATTGAGTATTGCAGTGTCTAGTCTTTGAGGGAGTGAAATGTTTTTACACATTTTGGAAAAGTGACATGAGAAAAGTGAGTCTCTTCCTATGTTAGTGCGGCTTGGCACTTCCAATGCAATGAGATATAATATTTGATTGGTAATTAGGCATATTAGGGCACAAAAGTATCTCTTTTATAAAGGTAATCACAAGTCCTGTTCTGACAAATTTTGGAATGTATTCTTTGATTGTCTTTTAACCTAAAACACTTTTCATTTTTGTATTATATCTCCTTAATGTATTATCTGTTGTATATATTGTGAATGATATGGGCAATGTATAGCTGTATATAGTTTTTGTTGATGTTTGTACAGTGTTCTTCTGTGATTTGTATTGTTTGTCTATAAGATAATAAAATAAAAAGATTTTCAAAAAAAAAAGTGAGTCTCTTCCTGAATTGTTGGATTTGGTCACACTTAGTAAGGTTTTGTCACTCAAACATAGGTTTATGCTTGGTCTACACTGAAAAAGAATATTGGCCAGGCTTGAGCATTTCTCAGGGTTGTGGACAAGACTATGTGTGATACTCTGTGGGGAGTAAGATAAGAGTATGTGTGATACTCCGTGGGGAGTAAGATAAGAGTATGTGTGATACTCCGTGGGGAGTAAGATAAGAGTATCTGTGATACCCCGTGGGGAGTAAGATAAGAGTATCTGTGATACTCCGTGGGGAGTAAGATAAGAGTATGTGTGATACTCCGTGGGGAGTAAGATAAGAGTATGTGTGATACTCCGTGGGGAGTAAGATAAGAGTATGTGTGATACTCGTGGGGAGTAAGATAAGAGTATGTGTGATACTCCGTGGGGAGTAAGATAAGAGTATGTGTGATACTCCGTGGGGAGTAAGATAAGAGTATGTGTGATACTCCGTGGGGAGTAAGATAAGAGTATGTCTGATACTCCGTGGGGAGTAAGATAAGAGTATGTCTGATACTCCGTGGGGAGTAAGATAAGAGTATGTCTGATACTCCGTGGGGAGTAAGATAAGAGTATGTCTGATACTCCGTGGGGAGTAAGATAAGAGTATGTGTGATACTCCGTGGGGAGTAAGATAAGAGTATGTCTGATACTCCGTGGGGAGTAAGATAAGAGTATGTGTGATACTCCGTGGGGAGTAAGATAAGAGTATGTGTGATACTTCGTGGGGAGTAAGATAAGAGTATGTGTGATACTCCGTGGGGAGTAAGATAAGAGTATGTGTGATACTCCGTGGGGAGTAAGATAAGAGTATGTGTGATACTCCGTGGGGAGTAAGATAAGAGTATGTGATACTCCGTGGGGAGTAAGATAAGAGTATGTGTGATACTCCGTGGGGAGTAAGATAAGAGTATGTGTGATACTTCATGGGGAGTAAGATAAGAGTATGTCAAAACCACAGAAAAAGAGACGCTGATAGCTGCAAAAATCCAACAAGGCCTTTACTACTGCAAAAACACAAGTGCTTTCACAAAATAAGCTTCCTTAGGTGTACATCAAGCACTAATGTGACACACCTATATATACACAATACAAATCGCATGATGCAAAACAATCAACTTCCTGCTTAAAAAATGTTTAACGTGTATATAAGGATTTTCAAAGCTATAACATCAAAATCATCATCTCCTACTCCATCAGTTGTCTCTTTACAATTAACCAAAGGATTCATTGCCCCAGGTATACTGGATAAATACTGTTGCATTCCAACATTCCGAGAATTAAGTTGTATTGCAGAGACAGGTAAGTCCAGTTCTATAATATCATCAGCCATCTGTGTGGAGTCACCAGCAGAAAAGGCACTTTTTTAAACAACGATTGATAGATAAGAAATTATTGGAGTATTTTGACATTTATCTTGTATTTGAGGTGTGTGGATTCTACTGGCAATATTTTTGTTCTTAAGATAAGAGCATGTTTGATAGTCAGTGGAGAGTAAGCTAAGAGTATGTCTGATATTCCGTGGGGAGTAAGATAAACAGTCAGAGAGTTCTAGCCAGAGGACCTTTTTTAAGGCTAAGCAGTGATGTGACCTAGGTGGTAGGTTAGCTGTGAATTTAGCTAATTTGTTATAGCACTGCTCAAGTAGTCTCAATTGGATGGCTTGAAGATTGATTCTAATGATGGGGGCTCCATAAAGAAGGGTTGGGAGTAGGTATGCTGTGGAGATGCATATTTTAGCTTTGTCAGTGAAATAAGGCTTAATCCTGCAGAGGATGCAGTGTTTTTCATGTTTTTTTATTGGCTGTTTCTTTTATGGAGATCGAATTTCATGTTTCTGCCTATTATTACTCCTAGCAGCTTGGCGTGTGAAATCGTTTCAGTTGTGGTGTTCCAACAAATAACTAAGAGGTGCAGGAATCAGACCAAGGACCTGTAGTGTTATTGGAAGAGGTTACGGTGAAGCTGGAGTTATTGCCATGGAATGGTTTGGTAGTGAAGGTAAGTAGTTTGTTTTTCTGTGTGTTCAATAGAATTTGGGGATTTGAGCCTTGCTTGTACAAATAGCATGGATTCAGGAATAAGCTGTTGTAATTTTCTGATGGATTTAGCTGCACAGATAAGTGTCAAGTCATCTGCAGACTGTGTGATTGAGGTAGTTTTGGGGTTTTATGGAGATTGCTAATGAAAATATGAAATAAGAGTGGGCCTAGGGTGGAACTTGGGAGGTGCCTACAGAGATAGAAAGAAAGGAAGAGATGTTGGTGTTGTATTTCACTGCTTGTTGTCTTCTTGTCTGTCAGATAAATAACTAGAGATCCTTGATGGGGATGTTCTGAGTACATCAAAGGAGGACAGTTCAGAAGTTGCAGTGGGACTCAGTTATCTGTGAGGGCTGCTAATTATTGCATAAGGAAATTCTTGGATAGTGTTGCCTCTAGATTTCCTTAAAACAGATTGTAGTCAGCCTCCTTCCCTCCATGCTACACCTACTCTGTGGGCTGTAGACCAAGATCAACCACTGCTGGACACCCAATAAAGGGCCAAAGGATATAAGAACTGCCCCCATCTTTGTGTTAAAGCTAGGGAATCTTAGACTCAGTTGTGAAGCACAGTTGGTGTACCTTGTTGCTGCATTGTTCTCTGTGCTGTGCTTTTCATTTCTGTGCATGGTGCTTTATGTAAACATTGTAGAGCTTTTTATACTGGGACCTTGTTGCTGCATTGTTCTCTGTGCTGTGCTTTTCATTTCTGTGCATGGTGCTTTATGTAAACATTGTAGAGCTTTTTATACTGGGACCTTGTTGCTGCATTGTTCTCTGTGCTGTGCTTTTCATTTCTGTGCATGGTGCTTTATGTAAACATTGTAGAGATTTTTATACTGGGACCTTGTTGCTGCATTGTTCTCTGTGCTGTGCTTTTCATTTCTGTGCATGGTGCTTTATGTAAACATTGTAGAGCTTTTTATACTGGGACCTTGTTGCTGCATTGTTCTCTGTGCTGTGCTTTTCATTTCTGTGCATGGTGCTTTATGTAAACATTGTAGAGATTTTTATACTGGGACCTTGTTGCTGCATTGTTTTCTGTGCTGTGCTTTTCATTTCTGTGCATGGTGCTTTATGTAAACATTGTAGAGATTTTTATACTGGGACATTGTTGCTGCGTTGTTCTCTGTGCTCTGCTTTTCATTTCTGTGCATGGTGCTTTATGTAAACATTGTAGAGATTTTTGTACTGGGACCTTGTTGCTGCATTGTTCTCTGTGCTGTGCTTTTCATTTCTGTGCATGGTGCTTTATGTAAACATTGTAGAGCTTTTTATACTGGGAAAACAGAATAGTCATTTTAAAGATAGTATTTATGAATATTTGTATAAGGTGAAAATTAAAATTTACATGAATGCTTTTTGAATTCATTTCCAGATCATCAATTTTGTTTTTGTGCTTTGGACAAGGTTGTAGTTAATCCCAGAAGGGGGACCTTGGGTGAACCATTAGAGTACTGTGAACTTAGGTGACAACTTCAACCAATACCAAAAAATGCCCCAGGGTTAAATGAATTGTCTTCTATTATGAGTGTTTTGAAATTGCACGCACTTAGATTGTAAGTTAGCCACATGATTTAGATGTGTGATGACGAAAAAATTTGTTGATGGATATCAAAGACATTTTAGCTGCTCCAGTTTTCCAGGATGGCTCACGGAGCAAAAACAATGACCTAGGTAGTTTGAACAAACAGTTGTCAGAGTTTGAAAAGACTCTGAGATCTTTTAAAACTTTACAGATGGACAACGCTTTTCTGGAGAGGTCCCTTGAGCTTGGTCAAGTACCTAAGGGACTTCGTGTGTTCAAACTTCCATTTGGATTTGTAGAAGGGACAGAACTATTTGATGAACTGCTGCAACTGTTCGATAGAACAGGTATAGAACTGATTAAATTAATTATTCATAACAATAATTGTAAACCTGCTGTTTTAAATGAACAATTGGTCATTTTAGAAAAGAATATTCGCCAGGACTTGTTGTTTGAATTTAATAGATTTCGTCTTGATAATAGTATCAAAGATATGGATAGATTTATTAGTAAAGGGCTAGAAACTAAGAATCTTAAATTAACAAGGGACACCAATGATTATAAGAATAAAAAAGTGTATGTGCCTTTCAAAGAGTTTAAAAGCATGAGGCAGTTATCCAAACAGCCTGTGGCCGATTCAGTTGCTGAGAACAACTTGAATACTAACAGCCCCTCCAGATTACAACAGAACTATAGAGTTAATAATGAGAATGGAGAAGGGTTTTTTAGAGGAGCCGACACTGAGAAGGTCGTAGTGGCTCCGGGATCAATACGGGGGTCAACAATATCAGCAGAATCAACCATATTACAAGACAACACACAGAACCAATTCTTGGTACCGCTAAATAGTAGTCACAGTAGTAATAATAAAACATGTATGAGTGAGGCACCAGTTTATGACAGTGTCACTTCATGCCACAATTATATGGATAGTGGTGATAGATTGCCATATTCTATGGTATTTACACAGGAGGACACTGATAACACTGACTGGCACTGTTCTGTTATTACAGAAGGAGGGTTTAGTGTATGCAATTATACTGATACTTGTTTTAATGCTGCCTATGTTAAACTTTTTAAGAAGGGTTTCAGATTTGTCCCTTCATTTAAATTAGATGTTGGTAGAATTTTGATTAATTTAAAACTTTACACTAGAGGACTTAATCTTAAGCTGTTTTTTGTTAACAACAAATATAACCAGAGAGACAATACTAGTTTTACTCTAAAAAGGAGTAGTACTTTTATACCCCCACAGAACCCAATGATTTATTTGTTTGAGAGATTATGTGAAACACAAATCAGAAGAATATTAAAGAATGAAAAAATGTCTTTTGATAATTTGACTTCAGCTGAAAAAATTTGTCTTAAGGAATTAACTTCTACCGACAAATATAGGGTAATGAAACCCGATAAAGGGGGTGGGGTTGTTATTATGAGCAAAACAGACTATTTGAACAAAATGACAATAATGTTGAGTGACAATATGACGTATGAAAAAGTGTCAAAACATGAAATGGTAAGGGCATATGTTAAGTTGGATTGGTATCTATATGAATTTTTGATGGATGGTGTCATAACCAAAGATGAATAAATTTTTTTATTAGTGGAACATCCAATGACGCCATCTATTTTTGGTATCCCCAAAATCCATAAGGACATACACAATCCACCCTTTAGGCCCATAGTCTCTGCCAGGGGTTCAAAGACTGAAGCCATTGCTGCTTATATATATTTGCATTGTAAGGGAACTTTAAAACATCTGCCTCATATATTAAAAGATTCCTGGCATTGTCTAGAAAAAGCTAGAGAACATTTTGATGATATTGAAGACGATATGACAATGGTAACTATTGATGTTGTCAACCTATTTACAGTGATTCCTCATGACTTAGGTCTTGAAATGTTTGAGACACGTTTGCTGAAATTTAGTGAGTCTAATAAGGCTAAATGCAAATTGTTATGTGAACTGATGGCTATTGTACTTGAAAATAATTTTATGTTTATTAATGGTGAATATTATAAACAAAGTACAGGTGTGGCCATGGGGGCTAGATGCACCCCCATTTATGCCAATTTAGTGTTATCCTTATGGGAAACACAAAGTGTTTTTACTTCTAGTTTCTGGCCTAACATTGCCCTTTACTTAAGGTATCTGGACGACATTCTTATTTTTTGGAAGGGCAACAGAGAAATGCTTATTGAGTTTGAAAATTTTCTAAAAACGATATCTAGTTTTTTGAATTTCACTTTTAAGATATTTGACAACAATTGTGAGTATTTAGATATTTTATTCTATAAAAACATGGGCAAGTTAGAATCAAGTATTTTTAGGAAACAAACTCATTCCAATTCTTTTTTACATTTTGATAGTTGCCATCCGTATTACCAGAAAAAGAATTTAGTAAAGGGACAGATGGTCAGATTTTCTAGAATTATTAGTGAAGACATTCATTTTTACAATGAGATTAAAATATTATCAGATATGTTTCTGGATAGAGGTTATCCATTAGAATTAATTGTTAAAGTTAGTGAAGAGATTTATATTAAAAGACATCAAATATACAAACCTATCTTAAAGTACAGTTTTGACAACAGTATATCTAGGACTAATAACACTACTAGAAATGACACCTTTATTATACCATTTAATGATATATCACCCAGGATAGTTAATATAGTACATGAGACCTGGATAAGTATTCTCCAGAATAACGGTGACCTTATTGATAATTTAGGGACTGGGCCCAAGGTCACTTATAGTAGGGGGATGAATCTTAAAGAACATTTTGAGGCAGTTAATAATAAGAATATGTTCAACACATCTTCGATGAGCAAATGTGGGGCATGCCATACTTGTAAATTTATTAATGATGGAACATATGTTGCGGTAATTGTAAAGTTCATTGTAATTGCAACACAAAAATGGTGATGTACCTAGCTATATGTTCATCATGCCCAGCCTTCTATGTTGGCAAAATGATAAGGAAACTTCGAGAAAGGATAGTGGAACAAGTTAGAGACATTAAAAAACAGAAAAATACTAGTTCCCATTATATGCATAGTCTAAGATGCCAGAATGTAAGAGATTTTTATTCTTTGTTATTGACAGAATTGTATACTACAATAATAACAAAGGTGGTGATGACAACACCTTACTTGAGGCTAAAGAATATTTATGGCAATTACGGCTAAATGCAAGTTTTAGCCCTGGTATTAACGAACATATTTCTATATCAAGTATACTAAAGTACAAGTCTCAATTTATTTGATCTTGTATGTATTAGGTTAACATCTGATAATTTAATGTTTTAAATATTTTGTATAACAATATGAATTTTAATGTTAGTAGGAAATTTTTCAATGAATGATTTTATGCGGATTGTATAACAATTATTTATTTTTAATAATTATTTAGATTTATATTATTACCTAGATATTTATATATGTATTTTTAACTTTTATTTATTGGTATTACATATACATAGTTTTTGACAAGAAGGTTTTATTACTTTTACAAATTAACAAGTTTGCACAAGTCCTGGCTGTTTATGTTCATTTTTGATGTAAATATTGCTGATTGTACCTTTTAAATGAAGAATTTTTAGCTGCGTAGGTAATAATTTGTTACTTGTTTAATTGTTCAATTATCCAATTTACATAAGGATTTAAAAAGAGGTTCAACACAAGGATTGTCAGTACTCTGAAGACGCCCTGATGTGTGTGGGTGAAAGCGCTTAGTACACTTTTGGTTAAATAAATAAATCGGTGGTCTGCAGTTGTTCCTGGTTCGCCTTTTTTGTTTTATGATTTAGATGTGATTGTTACAAATTTTTCATATATCTAATGGTTATCACAACGTTTTATGTTTTTCTGTGTTGATTAATTAATTTCATTCAAGATCAGTTTTGTATGAGTGATGATTTTATGTTGTATATAGGGCTATGCCTTTAATGAAAGTTCAGGGAAAGGTTTAGTACAATTGACGGATATTTTTTTTTCTTATTTAACTGCAGTCCTCTGATATTTTATTGGTTCTTATGAAGTCTTGTTTGTTATCAAGGATGAAAGTGCTTAACAAAGTATTTTTGCCCTGTTTTTGAAGGATTTGTTTGTCCTTGATTTGGAATATTAAATATTTTATCGCCACTTTACAATTGTGAGGTGCACTGCGACTGTGTTTTTCTTTCCAAAATCTTTTATAGTTGGTTTCTGCAGGTCCTTTGGTTCTTCTTAGAAACCACTGACATTACATCATCACAACAAACCCCTGGAACTGAATTCAGTGTTGATTGTATCTCCTTCCATATGACTCTTCTCCCACTGAGGCACTTCCTATCATCCTTGATCTTTTCTCAGATATATACACCGTATATTTTCTGCACCGTTCGTATTAACATCATTAAATGTATCATCCTTTGATTTCCTCACCTTTTTTATAAGCTCTATAGAAACTTGATTCTCCTGTGTTCTTGCCAGCCTTTAAACCCTCCCTATCTTCGCACCCTTTGCTGTTCTCTGCAATAATCCATTAATAATTCACTTATCCTCCTTCCTCACACCCAATCAGAAGTTAGCTCCATCCTTCTCCAATCATCACATTTAGCTTCACACCCCTTCCACCCCCAATTAGGTAACAGACACTCTTATACTGGAAGATACTCACCCATCTTTATCTACCTAGTAAACACCCGTTAAAGTGATATACTGATCTCCTCCTTCATTCTTTACATCTTAAAGCCTGTATTGGGGGTTACTTTATACCAGGAATTCCTATAACAATAACTTACATCTAAATTCCCCTGCTGCTATCAGTTATTTTTCTTCCTGCTGATATCAGTTATTTTTCTTCCTGCTGATATCAGTTATTTCCTTCAACCTTCACACAAAACCCACAACAATTACCTGACTGACACTGCCTCCATATATCAGAGCACATTAATACCTACACATATACAACCTACCCATACCCACACACATAGAACCTACCCATACCTCATACCCACACACATAGAACCTACCCATACCCTCACACATACTACTTACCCATACCCTATTAAATATTCACATCACCCCCATGCCAGCACCCAACTGATATATATCAAACATATCAGGGTCCCATTACCTCATCATCTCTAATTTTGGTAGAAAATTCCAATTATACCCCAAACTATACATTCCAAAAGCACTTCTTATATTCAGTCCCATTGTCTTTATACTTCTGCTAAGAGACAACACTGAGCCCAATCCAGGGCCACTTAACAATAATGCCTTGACTCAAACCAATAACAGTGTCATAGTATCGCCTCCCGCTTTAATCAGCCCAGGACCACTTAATAATCTTCTTCTCTCTGCTGCTCCTGTTAGGGGTCGTCACAGTATATCATCTGTTTCTATTTCTTCCTGTCCTCTGCATCTTGCTCTGTCACATCAACCACCTGCATGTCCTCTCTCACCACATCCATAAACCTTATCTTAGGCCTTCCTCTTTTCCTGTTACCTGGCAGCTTCATTTTTAGCATCTTTTTCCCAATATACTCTGCATCCCTCCTCAGCACATGTCCAAACCAACGTAATCTTGCCTCTCTGGCTTTATCTCCAAACCTTCCAACCTGGGCTGACCCTCTAATATTCCCATTCCTAATCCTGTCCATCCTCGTCACACCCAGTGCAAATCTTAACATCTTCAACTCTGCCATGTCAAGCTCTGACTCCTGCCTTTTTGTCAATGCCACTGTCTCCAACCCATATAACAATAGCTGGTCTTACTACCCTGTTGTAGACCTTCCCTTTCACTCCTACTGGTACTAGTCTGTCACAAATCACTCCTGACACTCTTCTCCACTCACTCCATCCTGCCTGTACTTTCTTCTTCACCTCTCTTCCACACTCACCATTACTCTGAACTGTTGATCACAAGTACTTAAACTCATTCACTTTCACCACCTCTACTCCCTGCATCCTCACCATTCCTCTATCCTCCCTCTCATTCACACACATATATCCTGTCTTAGTCCTGCTGACCTTCATTCCTCTTCTCTCTGGAGCATATCTCCACCTCTCCAGGGGTCTTCTCCACCTGTTCCCTACTCTCACTACAGATCACAATGTCATCTGCAAACATCATAGTCCACGGGGACTCCAGTCTGATCTCGTCTGTCAACCTGTCCATCACCATTGCAAATAAGAAAGGGCTCATAGCTGATCCTTGATATAATCCCACCTCCACCTTAAACGCATCCGTCACTCCCACCGCAGACCTCACTGCTGTCACACTACCCTCGTACATATCCTGTATCACTCTTACATACTTTTCTGACACTTCTGACTTCCACATACAATACCACAACTCCTCTCTAGGCACCCTATCATATGCTTTCTCTAAATCCACAAAGACACAATGCAACTCCTTCTAATCTTCTCCGTTCTTCTCCATCAACACTCTCAGAGCAAACATCATATCTGTTGTGCTCTTTCCTGGCATGAAACCATACTGCTGATCACTAATCATCACCTCTCTTCTTAACCTAGCTTCCACTACTCTTTCCCATAACTTCATGCTGTGACTGATTGGTTTAATCCCTCTGTAGTTACTGCAGCTCTGCACATCACCCTTATTCTTAAAAATCGATACCAAAACACTTTTTCGCCATTCCTCAGGCATCCTCTCACTTTCCAAAATTTCATTAGACAATCTAGTTAAAGCCTCCACTGCCATTTCACCTAAACACCTCTATGCTTCCACAGGTATGTCATCTGGACCAACAGCCTTTCCGTTCTTCATCCTTTTCATAGCTATCCTTACTTCCTCCTTGCTAATCCGCTGCACTTCATGATTCACTATCTGCACATCATCCAGCCTTCTCTCCCTCTCATTCTCTTCATTCATTAACCCCTCAAAGTACTCTTTCCATCTGCTTAACACACTCTCCTAGCTTGTGAGTACGTTTCCCTCATTATCCTTTATCACCTTTACCTGCTGCACATCTTTACTCGCTCGGTCCCTCTGTCTAGCCAATCGGTAAGGTCCTTTTCTCCCTCCTTAGTGTCCAACCTTTTATACAACTCTTCATACACCTTATCCGTAGCCTTCGCCACCTCTCTCTTTGCCATGCACCTCATCTCCTTATACTCTTGTCTACTTTCTTCATCTCTTTGACAATCTCACTTCTTCTTCGCCAACCTCTTTCTCTGTATACTCTCCTGTACTTCTTCATTCCACCACCAGGTCTCCTTGTCCTCCTTCCTCTTTCCAGATGTCACACCAAGCACCTTTCTAGCCATCTCTCTTATTAGCTCTGCTGTAGTTACCCAGCTGTTCGGTAACTCTTCACTGCCACCCAGTGCCTGTCTTAACTCTTCCCTGAACATCACCTCACAATTACCATTTTTCAATTTCCACCATTTGATCCTTGGTGCTGCCCTCACACTCATCCTCCTCTTCTTGATCACCAACGTCATCCTACAAACCACCATCCTATGCTGCCTAACTACACTTTCCCCGGTCACCACTTTAAAGTCTCCAATCTCCTTCAGAGTGGCCCTTCTACATAAGATATAATCCACCTGTGTGCATCTTCCTCCACTATTGTACATCACCCTATGCTCCGCCCTCTTGTTAAAATACGTATTCATCACAGCCATGTCCATCCTTTTCACAAAATCCACTACCATCTGACCTTCTGCATTCCTTTGCTTAACACCATACCTGCCCATCACTACCTCATCCCCTCTGTTCCCTTCACCAACATGCCCATTGAAATCTGCTCCAATCACCAGTCTCTCACCCTTGGGTACAGTCATCACCACGTCATCCAACTCACTCCAAAATTTTTCTTTCTCATCCATCGCACACCCAACTTGTGAAGCATATGCACTAACAACATTCATCATAATAATGTATTTATTGATTTTATCTGACATTTGTCAGAACTAGCTCGAAACTGCCCATTTTCACTGGAGGTCCAGGGAGAACAGTTACACAATGACAATCCTTCAAAAATCAAGTACCGATATTTTAAATCCGAAAGTATTATTCCACACTACGAAACATAAGCATGAAAACAAATGTAATGAGAAAACATAGAATATATGTTTCGTAGTAGAGTGCAATTAAAAAGAATAACATGAGTTGGAGAAAATATGTGGGGAAAGCTCATTAGTCATGTTATTTGTTGCATAAATTAGTAGCACAAAACACAAACGAAACGTATAAAAAATAATAGCGCACGAAGACCAGCTCACAGGAACAGACTACACTTTAATATGAGCACTTTTGTCGGTGTAAAACCATCTGACTTCAGATTTTTTACACAGATTAGTATGTGATAAATGAGGCTTGAGACAGTTCTAATAAGATATTTAATGAGATATCAGAGATTACATGATTAGAGACGGTGAGGGGAAGTTGAGTGATGTCTTGGCATGAGAGAGACTGTTCATGTTACAGTTCTAGATGGAAGAAGGACTGAGAGAAGGAGATTATAAGACAAGTGCAGGTAGGGTGTCTTCAGGTAGCTTAGGTGAGTAGGGAGGGAAGAGAAAGAGTTAGAGGAAAGGTCTACAGAGATGACGTTAATATGATAAGGTAGTGGGAGAAACAACAGAAAGGAGCAGAGTATGAGGCTGGAGAGGGTTGTGAGGTGTGACTTAAGTTGAAAGGGGGGTGAGTGAAGTATAGTGAGTAAGTTCAGCCAGGACTGGCACAGGAGCAGGTCCAAGATTTTCTAAAGTATTCTTTTAGGTGGGTAGAAATAGTTATGGTGGTTAGAGCTAAGGAGTTTCATTTTTTTTTTTTTTGTTTTTTTGCTACTGAGTATGATTATAGGCTTTCTCCAGGGAATTTATATGGTTTATTTATGGTGAGAAGTTCTTTGTCTTCTGATTTAAGACTTATTTTAGGGAAATATATGTTGATTAAAGGGGTAAGAGCTGGTCAGGCTAATGATTTGTGTATGGTTTTATGTATTGTTATAAGCTGAATGTAGGAGAGGTGGAGGGGGAACTCCAGCCAGCTAAGGGTATGCAGAGCTTTACAGTGATGGGTAAAGGAGAATTCATTAGTAGCAAACTTGATAATTATCTTGTAGCAGCTTTCAAGTTTTTTTTTATGATTGTAAATTGGCTAGAATTGGTGCTCTACAGAGGAGGGAGGGTATAAACTAGGTTTTGGCAAGATTAATTTTTGTGGGTGTGCTTAGAAAATGTTTGTTTCTGCAGAGTGTGGCTAGTTTTTGTTGGGTTTTCTTGATATTGCTTTGGATGTCATGGACCAATTTAAGATTATCATCTGTTATGACTCCTAATAGTTTGCTATGCTGGACTAATTCGATTTCATTGCCATTTGCCAAAAATATTTTGAAAGATGCTATGTTAGGGGTGTGAGTTTTTGAGGTGAAGAGGAGTGGTATTTTGGGGTTGATTAAGACTTGTGGTCTTGTAAGCCACACTTCAGTGGAGATGACAGCTTGTTGAGTAATTTCTTGGAGGTGAATTAAGGTGTTTGAAGAGCAGATGATGGTATAATCATCTGCATATTGAATCAAGGTTCCTTCACAAAAAGATGAATGTAGGTTATTGATAGAAATATTTAATAGTAGAGGGCCAAGGATGGATCCTTGTGGGACTCCTGTGAACATGGGAAGATATGCTGAGATGGATCCTTGTGGGACTCCTGTGGAAGTGGGAAGATATGCTGAGATGGAACCTCGTGGAACTCCTGTGGAAGTGAGAAGATATGCTGAGATGGATCTTTGTGGGACTCCTGTGGAAGTGGGAAGATATGTTGAGATGGATCCTTGTGGGACTCCTGTGGAAGTGGGAAGATATTCTGAGATGGATCCTTGTGGGACTCCTGTGGAAGTGGGAAGATATGGTGAGATGAATCCTTGTGGGACTCCTGTGGAAGTGGGAAGATATGCTGAGATGGATCCTTGGGGACTCCTGTGGAAGTGGGAAGATATGCTGCGATGGATCCTTGTGGGACTCCTGTGGAAGTGGGAAGATATGCTGACATGGATCCTTTTTGGGACTCCTGTGGAAATGGGAAGATATGCTGAGATGGATCCTTGCCATTTTACAGCTTGTTGCCTCTTGGCAAGGTAGATAGAGAACCACTGAATACATGGAGATGATAGACTCAGGGTGGAAAGTTTATTGAAGGGTTTACTGTGAGAAACCACGTCAAAGGCTTTTGCTAGCTCTAGAAATACTGCAGATACAAGTTGATTAGACATGCGAGCTTTATTCACAGTGTTTGCAAACAATAGTAATGCAGTGGAGGTGCTGGGGTCTAGCCAAAGTCCATGTTGCAGATTGGTGATTAGCTTATTTTGTATGAGATAGTGGAGGCATTGTTAATGTCCACATCTTTCAAGGATTTTAGAGAGAAGAGACAGGATGGTTATGGGACACAAATTTATAATGTCAGTGGAATTCCCTCCTTCATGTAACAAGATCATATGGGCCATTTTCCACAAGTTAGGGACACAG
Organism: Protopterus annectens; assembly: GCF_019279795.1. Taxonomy (NCBI): domain Eukaryota; kingdom Metazoa; phylum Chordata; order Ceratodontiformes; family Protopteridae; genus Protopterus; species Protopterus annectens. The sequence continues at coordinate 31,928,149 of NC_056746.1, read as the reverse complement.
GATTCTGTTATTGATCTATTAATAAGAATCCTGATTAGGTATGCTATTGCACCTGCAGCTACATTTAAGTATTCTGGGGGAAGGTTGTCAGCTGAGGAGGAACAAGGTTTTAGTTTATATAAAAAAAATTTTATGAGAGTTGTAGAAACTAGTTGAAAGGTAAAATAGGTGAAGTTTTCTCTGTGTGTATCAGAGAGGTTGCAGTTAGGTCCATTTTATGAAGGAAATGTGGTAGGGTCTGAGGTAGGGGAAGTAAGTTGTGTGAAAGGGGGCATGTCAGGTGAGTCTGAGGTTAAATTGTCTATGCATTCTATGAAGTATGTATTGAAATATGTAGCTTCCTGAAGAGGGGGATTGTGGGTATGAGCTGGGATCCTTTTTGTACCCTGGTTGATGAGACAGGATATGGAGACATTTTATGGCTATCTTGGAGCTGAGTATAATAAGACATCTGATCACTATTAGCTTGTTTCTTGACTTGGTTTCATAGCTGTCTGAACAGTTACCAATTTTTGTCAATTCTATTCTGTTGCCAATTAATCCATGCTTTGTCTCTGTCTTTCATAAGGAATTTGCATTTGCTGGTGAATCATGGGTTATGACTGTTGTTAATTATTTTTGTACGCTGTGAGGCTAAGGTGTTAAGAATATTTAGAAATGCTGCACTGAAGTATTCAACTGCATCATCTAAGCGAGGTCTTTTTAGGATGCACTAGTTAACTGGCTTCAGAGCTTCAATGAAAGACTCCTTGGAAAAACTGGAGAGATTATGGGTTGTTTTTAACTTTTGTTCCTTTGTTGGTTGTGTAATACTCCTGTGGGTATAAGCTGGTAGGTGGTCATTTAGTGTATCAGGGAGGATATCTGAGGAGGTAAAATTAGATGGGTCGGTAATCAAAATCCAATCCAGGACAGATTGTTGGGAGTTACTTTTGCCATATCTTGTTGGTGTATTATTAAACCAAGTGAATGCAAAAATCTTCATGCTGTTGATTGCTGAATTTGCAGATAAAGACTGCCAGTCAATGTTTACATCACACAGGAAGATAATTTAATTTGTGACTGTGTCTACTATCCAGAATGTTGTGTTTTTAAGTATTGGAATGCTCTGTCCTGGAAGGATATATAGCACAACAATGTATATGCTCTCTGCTTTATTAAGTGTAAGGAATGAGATGAGGGTTTCTGCTTTTCCAAAATTTGGAATTGTGCCTGTACAGGGAGTTACTGTGATCATATTTGGGAAGACTATAGCTATTCCTCCTGCTTTTTGACATTTTCTATCAAGGCTAATGATGTTACAACCAGGGGTAAGATTTCGGCATGTTGTATTTCAGGCTTTAGCCATGTCTCTGTTGTGGCTAGGATGTCCAAGTTGTGTTGAGTCATCCAGGCATGAAAATCTGTGATTCCTTTGCATATGCTTCTAAGATTTAGAGTGACTATTTTTAAACATTTAGGATGCACGTTTTGGTTTTGGGTTTGGTTGGGACCTGTGTTGGGGTGGATGTCACCACACTGATGTATGGTGGAGAAAGACATTTATTTATCATGACATTTTAGCAGAGATGGAAGTATTACCTTGACATTAGGACTGACATTTTGTTTGCAGTTTGAGGTATAATACTAGAACTGAGTTAGGAGCTGCAGGAAATAAGTTTGAAGAGAGTTTAGCGTAGCTCGTGGGAATATCATTAATAGTCGAGGATGATTTAATAGCTGAGTTGTGCTTATTTATTATTCTACTGGTGGGAATGTTAGACATGAAAGAAAGTGGATGAATAAGGTGATACCGGAAGGCAACAGCATGGAAATGTTGTAAAAATTTTGGGGTGTGGTGAGGTGAGGTAATGAGCACTGATAATAGGGTGCAGAAATCATTGCTTTTGATGGGGAGGGAGCAGAGTGAGGTTTGAGAAGAAATTTAGAACAGAAGTGGGTGGAGATGCTTTAATGAGAACACTTGTGATTGGATAATGCCGTTAAGCACAGGGTAGAAGGATGAGAAGAGGAGTTGGAGTAAATAAGCTATAATTATAAATGTAGTGCGGGTGAGTAGGAAATGGGGGAAGGGCAGGGGAGTGGAGTGAAGCCCAAGTGTAGCAAGGGCTGAATGAAGCAGGTTCAACCGTCGTGAAAGAAGTACCAAGAAAACAATGTGTAAAATTGCAGTAAGGCGGGTCCTGATAATTTTAAAGACATTAACAGAAGCTGCTATATTGCTGTTAACATACACCTAAGTTAAATGTAACAGGCAGTATTGCAGTGACTTTGGCTTGAAATGAGGCTATAATAGTGTGAAGATTGGGTGAAGATAGATGAAAGATGCCAGCCTAGCCAGATAGAATTTTGGAGATAATTCTGTCATCTGTAAATTTTAATGTAAACCACAGGCTTGTTGTCTTAAATGGTAAAATAGTGTTACATGTGGAACTGAAAAAAATGTAACAACAGTTCACTCTACTGACCAAGTAAAGCAGGTTGTGACCCTTTGATGTTTAAACTCTGAGTCAGCAAGTCTAGAGCGAGGCATTCTGCCTACTGTCTTAAGGCCAGAGTTAATGGCCAGAATTTGCATGCATAAATGTCCTTTATTGCTCTGGTTTCTGCCCAGAGGTGAAGAATGTAAATGTAGTTTCTGTTAGCCTGGGAAGAATGATGTCATGTGAACCAGGAATGTGATTTTAAAAATAGAGAGAATCAGAGAGCATTAAGCATTTTTCTCTTGACCATCCAACTCATCAGCACTCTGCCTTTGCTCTATATGTAAGTTATTTTAGAATTGTATTTTCTCTTAGAAATAGCTAGAAACTAGAAAGATTAGACTACGTGTTTTTCTGTGATGTCAGAACTGTACTACTGAATTATTTTAAGTATTTCTCTGTGATCTCTGAACTCTTGACTAGCACTGTATAGTAGAATGCATTGTCTTGCATTTTGACTATTTGTTATTAAATATTTTAAAACCATTTCAACTGTTGCTGTTTTTTTAGAGATAATTTAACCTCTTTAGAGTACTTGTCTGCCTTTGGTAAAATTGTACACAGCCACTCCAATAGCTTTAGCCCTGGGCTATACTACCAAATGGATAATAATAATATTGCACAGTAATAATTGGACACCCTTTTAAGGGCCTTTGAGTAGCTGATAAATATTAGTGGGTGGTGACAGCTGGTACTACCGTATAGTCTGGGAAAAAGGGACACAGCTGGAGAACCTGTGCCAGCCTTCCCCAGGAGTGTCTGTGTGGTTGTATAGACTCTTCTCAAAGTGTGTTTGTGTATGTGTGTGTGTGTGTGTGTGTGTGTGTGTGTGTATGTGTGTGTCAGCTACTTGGGCAGGGACACGAAGCACTGGTTGGAAATAGAGGGTGCTGGAGGTTTTAGCTTGCCCACTAGGCTGAGATCTGGACTCTATAGCTGTGCCAGTGGGAAGTCTTATTGGGGACCTGGAGAGCAAGGGAGCAACCAGCCCTGGACTGACTGTGATGTCTGTGTGCTCTTAAGGGAAATTGCACTTTACTGTGTGTATTTGTTATCCTTTCCTCTTATATGAGACACCCCTCACTGGTGTTAGTGGTGAGGATTGAGGCTGCTTGATTGGTGGGCCAGGGCACAGATGTCACAAATAACTAAAGAAACAAATGAGATGAGGGGAGGGCTAATCAGGTAATTTAATGTAATGCAGTTACCCTGCTCCCCAAACATGGTTTACCACCAAAACCAATCAAAAAGATAGAATGCTTATATATATAAAGACAAGGTCTTTGAACTCTAAATACTTGATGTATGTCATAGCATTTAATTTTATTGCTATGGACTTTTATTGGTTTTCCATGGAAACTTTATACAGCTAGGGTAAAACATGCTAAAGTGTTAATTTAGCTTCACCTTCATCAATATAAGGCCTGTGGGTGTTTTGCTGCAGCAGATTCAACACTACAGTTAAGAAACACTGATGCAGAAGTGGGGGAAAATGAGATATTTCATTAAGTTTAATTTGATTCTTGGAAACTGCTTGACATTAGGTTTTAACTGAAGGTATTGCTTCATTTGTACTTTTGCAACTGGAGGTGGAATTCAGTACAAGTAGAGTGAGCAGCTGGATGGAGAGGAGTTCACTTGGGTCATGGGGTAGAGAACTGATGCCGCAACCCAAACCAATAAACAGCATCATATTACCAGCTCCAGGACCACTTAATAATAACACCTAGACTCAAACCAATAAATGGCATCATATTACCAGCTCCCTATTTAACCAGTCCAGGACCACTTAATAATAACACCTAGACTCAAACCAATAAATGGCATCATATTACCAGCTCCAGGACCACTTAATAATAACACCTAGACTCAAACCAATAAACAGCATCATATTACCAGCTCCAGGACCACTTAATAATAACACCTAGACTCAAACCAATAAATGGCATCATATTACCAGCTCCCTATTTAACCAGTCCAGGACCACTTAATAATAATGCCTAGACTCAAACCAATAAACAGCATCATATTACTAGCTCCCTATTTAACCAGTCCAGGACCACTTAATAATAATGCCTAGACTCAAACCAATAAACAGCATCATATTACCAGCTCCCTCTTTAACCAATTCAGGACCACTTAATAATAACACCTAGACTCAAACCAATAAATGGCATCATATTACCAGCTCCCTATTTAACCAGTCCAGGACCACTTAATAATAATGCCTAGACTCAAACCAATAAACAGCATCATATTACTAGCTCCCTCTTTAACCAATCCAGGACCACTTAATAATAACACCTAGACTCAAACCAATAAATGGCATCATATTACCAGCTCCCTCTTTAACCAATCCAGGACCACTTAATAATAACGCCTAGACTCAAACAAATAAATGGCATCATATTACCAGCTCCCTCTTTAACCAGTCCAGGACCACTTAATAAAAACTGCTCATCTCAAACCAGGAACAGGATCATATTACCTGCTCCGTCTTTAAAGCCCTCAGTATCGAGAACAAACTCAACCAAATGAATGTCTTTACCATACAAATTAATCTTTATATTACAACTATTACAAAGGCATGGCTGAAACCCAACACCCCTAGTTTTCACCACCTCATATCAAACTATTCATACCTATAAGATGACAGACCAGGCAAAACAATTTGATGAAGAAGCATTAATTCTCTTCTCAGACAACCTTAATCTTTCAATCATTGCACAAGGCTAACAGTAAATCAGAATCAGATCTTAACTGGATCCTTTTACAATTTCCAACCCTTCTTATAGCCATTGCATACTTACTTCCACCAGCCTTACTAGCAAAATGTAATACCTTCATCCAACAAATACATGCCAAAGCTCCCAAAAAATGTAAACTAATCATTCTTGAAGACTTCAACCTTAATTCTTTAAGACTAAAAGCCATTGATATGTTAGAACTTCTGGCCAGTTTTGCCCAAATCACCTCTGAAGCCACTAGACCAAACCCTCATTCCAACAGGCACACCTTGCTAGATGTTGTAATAACTAATAATCCTATAATGATATCTTACCTCACCACACATGGACCCTTCGTCAGTGATCACTGTTCCATAACTTTATCAGTACATAATCTAACATTAAAATATAAACCTAAAATTATCACTTTCAGACCCTTACCATTCAGAATATTATTTATCTTAAAAACCTTCTTATCACTTTTAGCTGGTCTCATTTATTTGTTATTAAAACACCAATGAAGCCGATAACAACTTTGCCAGCACCGTACGTTGCTTACAAAACAAATTATTTTCCTTAGTACAAAGGCTACTTCGACCTCATCAGCATGACCGGGTATCTAATGAACATCTTCTCAAATTACATGATGAAGCATGACACAAACCCCCTCCACAGATTCCCAAATCAAATATGCCTCATTACACAATTTAGCCAAGCAATCCATCCCCAGACACAAAAACCAACCACTACCAAAGCAAATAAACCTCAATTTTAGCCAAACCCAAAAGATTCTTGAAAGAAATCAACCTGTTGACTGGTCAAAAATTTCAACGCAACTCTATTCCCCTGAACCCCTCTAACACCTGCCATTCATCAACAACAGCCACACTCCCCCCTTTATATTCCACTATTCCACTTGAAAAAAATTAGAACCAAACAGATTGAAATACAATTGGACAAAGTACAAACAGATACTCCCTCAGGATCAGATAACCTAGTCCCTTGGTTCAGTCACCTTTGCAAGGACTTGATCTCATACCTGTCAACTGTCCAGATTTTAACTGAATGTTTAGATTTTTGTTTCATATTTTTGGTCTTTTCCTCATAAAAATTGTGGTTTTCTGGTAAATCAGTGATGACTGACTTCACTAACTACTGACAAACATTTGGGATTCAGGCTTCATATCCTTCAGAAAATGTATGGTAACACAAAGCCTTTTATTCTAGCCACTTCCTAAGTTTATAATAGCAATATTTAAAAACTGACCCTATTTTTTGGCTCCCCCCCGCATTATTTTTGGCTTTGTCTAGATTTTATATGTTAAGAGTTTGAGAGGTATGCCTTTCACTCACATGTACAACCTCTGTTTAACTAATAAGATTATGCCACAAATATGGAAAACAGTAATAATCCCTCCTATTGCAAAACTACCCAAGCCAACTACTGCTTCACAATTTCGACCTAGCTCAACACTTCCCACTTTAGCTAAATACAAAAAAAAAATATCTACAACCAAATTACTGCTTATTTACATCAATACCATCTGCTATCCAGTAAGCAGCATGGATTCTGGTCGGGCTGCAGCACCATAACAGCTCTCTAGCCTTTGACCTAAATGACCATAACTTATTATTTTGCAAATTAAGTGAAATAAGTATTAGTGATGTTGCAAAACCTTGGTTTGTAGAATTCCTCATCAATAGATGAGGTACCACCATTTCTGAAACAGTTCTTGTTATGAACGGAGTCCCCAGGGTTCTACTTTAGCACCTCTGCTATTTTCAATCTTTATCGACAAACACTCATTTGATCATCCTCAGATACCTCTAATTCTTTATGCAGATGATGTGGTCATCTACAGGTCAAACAAATCGCACTTTATTATACAAACTCAGCTTCAAGATGACCTCCAAACCCTCAACCAGTGGCTAATAGGTCACAAATGTATACTCAATCCTGCAAAAAACAAAAATAATGCTATTTGTAACCAACCAAACAGAGGCCAAATCACCCAGCTTCCTTAATATTAACAATACCACTGTGGAAACTACCACATCCTTCAAATATCTTGGTGTTTGACTAGCCTAATCTCTTAACTTTCACTTACACATACAAAACACATGCAAAAAGATCACCAGACTACTGTTCTGAGAAAACAAGCTATCACCTCTTCTGTCCTTGCCAGCCAAAGTTGCCATAGGCAAAGCAATACTCTTATCTCAATGCAAATATAGACTACACATTATAGCTGCAGTTGCAAAGAAAAATGCCACCACCTTACAAACCATCTCCAATAAAATCAGCCAGTTCATTACTAATTCCACAAAAAGTGAATGCCACTGCCTATATCTAGCAAAGCTAAATGGCTATATCTAACAAAGCTAAGTGGCTTACAAAACCTGCTTTGGCGTGGTTTTTGCGCTTGTTACAACTCAGCCAAGCCTCCTCGTGGTGCTAGCAGCAGAGAGGCTAAAAGAGCGACTGCTAACCTGATAAAAGTGTTTTTTTTCCTGCTACTACCTGGGCGACTGTCCAATCTAGATAACTGCAAGTATTTCTGCTTCTTGAACTGTTTTAAACTGTTTAAAGTTGTTTTTGCACCTGCACTTTTAAAGTTTGTCCTGTTTGTTGCATTTACCTGTTGAGGCTACACACTCAAGTGAGCTAGCCTGCGTTACATATTTATTGCATTTTCCTGCTGTTTGTTGCAAAAAAGAAAACAAACAAAAACGTTATCCTTGTTTCCCGTCTTTCCTGACCTAGAGTAGTCCAAATACAGGCTTTGCTGTATTCTGGATTTTTGGAAAGTTCCTGTGTTGCCCATTTCGTTTCTTGGATGAAGGGAGGCTTCTTTGTTCACCAGTGGCAGTGGGGAGCTTAGAGCAGCCTATCTATCCCTGGAGGAGTGTTCCCAGCACAAGAATCTGGTAGTCTATTGGCCGTTTTGGGCCAATTTCTAGCTCTTTCAAGTCCCTCTGTATAAAACCCACTTTGGCACGGCTTTGCTCAATTTTGCGCATAGTGCAGCATTGGGCAGCTCCATTTAAACCATTCTCGGCTCCATGAAGTCTGCTCTTCACTTTTTCCCTTAGAACTGATCTAGTTCTCATAATAAACACCCTATTCCTTCTCTAAAGCCTGGCACTTGCTCTCTAAAGCAATTATATAAATCAGCACTAAAAAATTAAAAGCACTACACCCTTACAAACTCCCCTTAAGTACCTTGTTCCCCATTGGCCCTTTTTTTCAATTATAAAGGAATTCCCAATATTATTCTAGCATGTCCAAAGGTCAGTTGTCAATCTCCTCTCCGGTCCAGCTGGTGAATCTGCGAATCTTGAGGCAATGTTACAACTGCCTCATGTACACAGACAACCCTCTCCTCCTCCCAACAAATTCCAACACATGAGAGATGCAACCATATAGCCAAACTGGGGGCTAAGCTCTCTCAAATCAGTACTGGCGTAACCAGTCAGGAGGAGAAGGAAACCACACTCACTACAATTCCAGTCTCACATAGACCTACCACGACAGCAAACCAAACACATAAACACACAAAAACATACTCGGAGACTCTAAATAAAAATCTGCCTAAGCAGCAGAGACCTCCAAAGCAGACACCCAAGCAACCACTACCCCAAAACAAAACACATGCAACACATAGCTCACAAAGCCAGTGTGCTGAACAGTCACAGCCCTTAAGGCTAAACAATTCACCTGATACACTTGTAATAGGTGACTCTATCATCAGGATCCGCCACATAACACAAGCTCTCAGGTCACTCCAAGGCAAGTACAAATATGACACAGTCATTGTCCATGCTGGTGTGAATGACCTGAGATGTACCACTCTGGACTACATGAAAAGAGACATGGAGGAGCTCTCTGAGCATGTAGCCTAGGCCGGTATGACCCTGACCTTGAGTAGCATCTCACCCTCACCAAGAATGAGGCCACAATATGAAGACAAGATGATCAATTTCAACAATTGGCTTAAGTATTGGTGTCATTCAAAGGGGATCCAATGCCTGCCAGCCTGGGATGACATGCTCAACAAGCCACGATGCTTCACTAGGGACGGCTTGCACCTGTCACTCCTGGGCTTTTGGATATTGGCAAAGGCTCTTGCCACCCGCATAGTGCTTTTTTTAGGCAAGGCTCAAAAGACAAACCACCTCCATAGGTATCACAAGGGATAAGAAACTAAGAGTAATGCTACTCAATGCCAGAAGTCTAAACCTCAAGATGCATGCACTCGAAACTCTCCTTAGCATGGAGAATATTGATATCTGTGCAGTAACAGAAACCTGGTTCAAGGCTCCCAAGAGCACCCCAGCACTACCAGGTTATACCTCATACCATGCTTTTCGGCCCCAAAACTTGGACCGAACCACAAAAGGAGGGGGAGTATCAATATTCGTCAAAGATACCCACACCTCCAGGTTGGTGGCACAGCACGAAGCATCAGAGACTATCCATGTGCAACTAACAATGGATAAAACTGCCTTCCAGTTTATAGCCTGCCACAGACCACCCTCCCAAACCCAGGAACCCCACTCGGCCTTCCTGAGAACACTGAAAAATATGAAGGTCTCTCCAAACACCATTATATTGGGCGACTTCAACTACCCAAACATAGACTGGGAGCATTACTCTAGCTCCAACACCCTAGCCCAAAGGTTCCTAGAATTTATAAACTCAAATGCTATGGAACAACTTGTTACCACTCCCACAAGAGGGGAAAACATACTGGACCTGATCATCACCAACATGGGGGCTCTATGCTCCAGACTAGAAGTGTATCCCTCACTGGTAAGATCAGACCATAAACTAATCTCACTGGATATTCACATCCCGACCCCTCCCCCTGCCCAGAAAACCACAGTGAAAAATGTCTCTAAAGCAAACTTCACACTCCTCAAAACCGAGGTGGAATCCTTCAAAGCCCCAGGGCCTGTGGAAAATACGGCCCAGACTGCAGAATCCTTTATAAACGCATTCTATGAACACCTTCAGGAATGCATGGATCATGCAATCCAAAATAAAACCAAGACCCAATCCTCCAAAGGCAGGTGTCCTGTCTGGTGGACCCCAGCCATAAACAAACTATACAATAGAAGGAGGAAGCTACTACATGATAGAGCAAAATCCCAAAAAGGGAAGGCATCTCTGATCAGTATTAGCAAAAAACTACGGGCACTCATAAAATCGTCTAAGGCCAGCTTTAAGAGAAAAATTGCACAGGACACTAAGGATAATCACAAGGCTCTCTTTAGTTATGTTAGGAACCTGAGTGGGAATTCCCAGATATGCTCAGAATTAGTCCAAAATGAAAAAAAATACACCAAACCCACAGACATTGCCAACATCCTAGGTGATGGGTTCAGCACAAACTTCTCCCCCCTCCCCACCAAAAGGGCAAATATCTATACCAGCAGAGTGCTGTCCCCCTGACATCTCAGATGCTCAGGTAAGAGCTGTCCTCTCCAAAGCAAAAAATACAGCATCAATGGGACCAGACAGTGTCCCGGGCTGCGTCCTACATGAACTCCAAGAAGAGCTAAACCCAAACATAAAACTACTGTTCAATCTCAGCCTTACTACAGGATATGTACCCAAAGAGTGGCGTACAGCAACAGTGGTCCCTTTCCACAAAGTTGGTGCCTCAATGGATCCTGGAAACTATCGCCCCATAAGCCTGACTAGCTTGGTCTGCAAAGCTATGGAAAGGATCATCATGGACCTCATAAATAAAGATATTGGGGACCTGCAGACACTGGATCCTACCCAGTTCGGCTTTGTTAAGGGCAGATCCTGCTTCTTAAACCTGGTCGATTTCTTTGAAACAGTCACCAAGGCCATTGACGAGGGGAAGGTGGTCCACACAGCCTACCTGGACTTCGTAAAAGCCTTCGATACAATACCCCACTCGGGCATTATAGATAAGCTCACCAGCTTAAATATAAACCCCTATGTCACTAGATGGGTTGCAAATTGGCTCAAGGACAGAACCCACATGGTTAGAATTACTGGAGCCATGTCAGACTCCAAACCAGTTACAAGTGGCGTCCCACAAAGCTCAGTCCTGGGACCTCTCTTGTTCGGTATATATTTCTCAGAGGTACAGGCCAACACGGAAGGAGTGTGGCTGACCAAGTTCGCAGATGACTGCAAACTAGGCGCCATAATTGACTCTCCAGCTGACACAAGCATCCTACAAAAGGGCCTCATAGAAACAGACAACTAGTGCCAGAGCCATGGCCTCAAGCTAAACGCCAAAAAGTGTATAGTCATCCCCTTTGGCAAAAACAAAGTGCCCACAAATTACCACATAGGTGGTAATCTATTAAGTACGGAAGAAGTAATTAGGGACCTAGGGACACAAGTTGATAGCAATCTCACATTTGAAAACCACGTGACCAAAGTGGTTAGAAAAACATTTTATATAGCCCACCTAATCATGAAGGGATTCACATCTAGATCAGGGGAGGTCATTGTGCCTCTTTACTCATCCCTCATCAGGTCCATAATTGAGTACAATGCCCCTTTTGGGATGTACTTTACCAGACACCTGCAGCAACTGGAAAGACCCCAAAAGTACCTCACCAAGAGGATCAAAGGGCTCAAACAGATGCCATATGCTGCCCGGTTAAAGAATCTCCAGCTCTACTCAGTGGCATACCACCTGCTCAGAGGTGATCTGTGCCTGACGTATAAAGCCATGTCCAACCTGGAATTAATGGACATGCTGCACCTCAGAAAATCCAAATCCCATCAAGCTACGTGCTCGAGAGACTTGAACCTCAGCACTGAAATAAATAGGACATGCTGGAGGGACAGATTCATAACCCAGAGGCTCCCTTCACTCTGGAATAAAATCCCAGTCCAGGTTAGGCAGAGTCCCTCATTGACTCTCTTCAACAGGAATCTTGATGAGTGGATGGGAGATCGTAGGTTTACTCCGGGTATCACTTCTGTGTCACTGTTAGACAGAGGCACAGTATACTAACCTCGAAAAAGGGCATAGCAAAATTAATTTAAAATGGGTGGCGAAAGCCAAACACACTCTGGCTAGGCTTATAAATGCCCTAGGGCAGATAGCCTAATATGAACCTATGAACCTATAAGAGCCAGCCTCCTAATGGGATCACTAATTCACAAATCCCTTTCTACTTAGACATCATCCCCTCTCACTTCTAAGCATTTTCACCCCAAAAAACCCCAACAGTCAAAAACACTAAAAACATTGACTGCAAAAGGATGACAAAGAAAAGATCAACATCCCCTGAGGCACAACCTCCAATCAAGCAAAATAAATCTACTGTTCTTTTCAGAGAGCAAGCCCCTCTGGACCCCCAATAAGGGACTGTGCCCCCACACCCCATGCTAATTATATATATTGTCAGTGAGATCACACAACCCCAGGGAAAGGCCATTTTCCTGAACCCCAGAGATCATCAACCTTGCATACCCTGTCGAATATCTGTTGTGTCAGCCAAAGTATGTCAACAAAACAAACATTGACATACACACACACACACACACACACACACACACACACACACACACATGCGTGCGCACACACACACACACACACACACACACACACACACACACACACACATGAATGTCCGCGCACACACATGCACACATGTGCTCACACACAGACACGCATATTTATATGGGTCCACTGAAATATGTCAAATCTATCATTGAGCGACATGTCTTTAGCCAACAAAATACTACACAGATAGTCAACAGGTCTGTGAGATCACACATTCCTCAGAGTAGGGAAATATACCCTTTCTCCGATATTGTGCAATCTCTGAGATAGTACATATATAAATAGCAGGAGGTGGGGGTGTAGGGAGGCTTGCCTTCCCTGCAAAAAATTATCTTATATTTTATTTTAAGTTTAAGTTTTACATGTGCTGATGTTGTTTCTCGGTGCATGTGTAGTAGCATGTTGACATTTGCAGTCAGCTTCTTGTGATTGACTTTGTAAACATCAATTTTTTGGTGTGTTGTTTAATTAAAAGACACCTGTAAGTATGTATGTATGTATGTATATATGTATATATATATATATATATATATATATATATATATATATATATATATATATATGTGTATGTATATATATAGATATATGTATGTGTGTGTATATATATATATATATATATATATATATATATATATATATATATATATATATATATATATATATATATATATATATATATATATATATATATATATATATATATATATATATATATATATATATATATATATAGGGGTCTACCTTATTTTGCCAAAGTGCCATAACATCAAATCTTGTTTTGTCAACACTGAAAATATCGAGCGAATCATTGGAGATCTTCCCAGGGTAAGTAACCTGTTGTGCGAGATGGTGCACTTTGCCCTTTTTCCAACTATAGTCCAATCTCGGAGTTGGTATATTAGTTATGGGGTGTGTGTGTGAGGCATAGCTCCCCACCTGGGTGGGTTAGGGATGGAGTGATTTGGGTTTTCCTTCTTTTTTGCTTATGTCTTTACTTACCCTGGGAAGAGTTTCTTAGTTCTGGTTCTTCGATGAAGTGGGCTTCAATAGTTTCAGCACTGACAAAATGGGATTTGTTATTATGGCACTTCGGCAAAATAAGGTAAACCCATGTGTATATATATATATATATATATATATATATATATATATATATATATATATATAGAGAGAGAGAGAGATATGGTTCTACTTTCGAATCTCGAAATAATGAAATATCAAATTTCAGTATCTCTTGACAATAATGACAAAAATTCAGTTGTTTGTAATGCAAAATAATGAACCTGAGAATGTCGATGGTGTAGTAATTGTGGTGCAGTTTTTTTATAAATTTTATGTGGTTTCTGGGATGTAGATATGGAGGCTGATGTAGTTATGTGCAGAAGCTTCAGGTTGGTGTGTAGTTTTCAAGGGTTTTGTACAGAAATGTTTTATGTTTTAATTTGTTGGGTAATGTTAAGAGTAAGTTGGTGCAGATAGCTGAATGTTTGTGTGTATGTTAGTTTTAAAAGTGATGATTTTTGTAGATGTGTAGCATGTGAGTTTCTCACTGGTATGGGTTTGAATGTTTGAATATTAATGTAGGGCACATTAAGATAGTTTTTGTTTTTTTTTTTGTGGTGGTGTGACCTTGAAGTTGATATATATAATTAGTGGGGTTGTGTGAGGGGGGGTTGCATCCCCCATTTGGAGGGGTGCAAGGAAGCTTGCCATCCTGTTTAGAAGTAGATTTCTAGGGTTTTGCTGGTGTGTATGTTTAGGTTTTTGATGGTGTAGGGAGAATAGTGGTGTTTGTATTTTATTTCTATGTTGGAGGGTACAAGTGAAAACAGAACATCTCATTCAGAAAATTAGGTATTATGAACTTTCGTATAGTGACGTTCAGTTGTCTAGTGTTTTATTTTACTGGATTTTTGTGTTTGTCGTCTTGATATATACTGGAATTCGATATTTCAGTACTGGGTGCCTTGGTGCCAGTAGTGTAGATCATGTGATCTTCCATCTGGTATCCATCACATATTAGCAGTAGTGTAGATCATGTGATCTTCCATCTGGTATCCATCACATATTAGCAGTAGTGTAGATCATGTGATCTTCCCTCTGGTATCCATCATATATTAGTAGTAACATATCCTTGTATCTGTAAATATTCTTTGTTCTTTTGTATGTGATTCTATTCAGTCAGGCTATGCCTGTAAATGGCCCATTAAGATCAGAGCTCTGCCCTGTTAAACAAACGTAAATAAATAAGTAAATAAACCTCATGCTGTAACATTTATTACTTGCAGTGATGCAGATATAAAAGCTGCACATCAC
Source organism: Protopterus annectens (assembly GCF_019279795.1). Lineage (NCBI taxonomy): Eukaryota > Metazoa > Chordata > Ceratodontiformes > Protopteridae > Protopterus > Protopterus annectens. The sequence goes on along the minus strand of NC_056746.1, from coordinate 31,913,059 downwards.
AGTTTAAATTCAGTTGATAAATCACCACAAATGACTGTTTTCTGTAGTTTTTTTTTTTTTTTACATCATATTATTTGTCCAGTCAGGGGTATAAAAGCTAACCTATTGCCCCAGCTTGATGGTTTACCCAGGTCCATTCTGGTGGCTGAATAGATTACCAGTTTTCAGTCAGTGGCCAGATCATCATGGTGAGAAGACAGCAGCAGTGCTTGGGTCTAAACCAATTTGGACAGACTGACCTCACTAATAACTTTACTTCATAACCTTAACCCTGACCAGAGAACAATCATTACATTTAAAATACCATTTAGAACTACCTTTCTGGTACAGAAAGTACGACAGTCCCTAGGCAATTAGTCACTGTGGGTGCCTTCAAGATGTAATACCAGAGCAGAAGAAAAATGCATGCTTAAGTTAGTGTTTTTTAAGAGTGTATTTTGTTTATCTGCTTGCTTTTGCTAAATAAGTGGATGCACTTGATAATACATACTGACAATTCGTCATGACCAAGGGAAAGTTCATAAACCCATGGACTCATCCACCCAGGCCATCCTGTATACTGATATTGCAGACACTGGGGTTCATATACAATCCTAAATGCTAGACTGGATGGCTCTGCTCTGATTATAAATCTGCTGCATGCTTATAACACTGAGTGCAGAATAGATATGTAAATGAAAATCAGTAAATATCCCTGCCGAGGAGTCTGCGTGAGCAACGTGTTTTACTTCAGAGACCCTTGACGACTTCAGCACTGAAGTGCTAATCCCTGTATGTCTGATCTGCATCTTCCGCTTGACATGTGACATTAAAATGCTTTTCTTTCTCTTGCGCTTTCCATATTTTTTACTCTTCCTCACCTCATCATCACTTTTAATTGTAATTTTTTCAGCTGCCTAATGACCTGGCAATGGGGTACTTCAAGTTGTATAGTATTATAGTATTCTTGTAAACTGTACGGCGTCATTTATTACCACCTCTCTCCCCCCACCAAGGCTTAACCTATTGGGTTACCACCAAGTTGACAAAATGTAATACAGAAATAAATAATAAAACTCCCTTCTAGTATCCTAGTATAACAGTTACATTACAGTAAGTGTGTAAAGGTTAATTTGATATGGGCTAGAGTTTAGTACGTTAACAGGACTTTTACAGGTTATCCTACATTCAAAGCTTGCTCTATATGTATATGCATACACGTCTCTTCCCTTTTCGCTGGTACTGAGAAAAGCAGTAGAGATTGTAGTGAGACCAGCTGGTAGAAAAGGCAGAACACAGAATGATTCATTAATAATGTTCAGAAATGTCTGCTCATATGTTGATTTATACTGATTTAAACATAATGAACCTCTTGCACTGTGTCCTGCAGAGCTATATCCAGTAAGATATGTATGCATCAGATTATGACTGTACCCCTAATAATGAACTGTTAATTGCAAAAAAAGTATTCCATCTCCTTCAGTGTGAAACTGGCTAACACAATACAAGCTATTGCGATCATTTCATAAAGAAACACCAGATTAAGCAAAACACCTTGTGTGACACATTTTGAATTTGTACTGAGACCAGTATTGTTTCTTTCAAAGGAAAATCTGTTACATTTTTTGTTTAGGGAGACATTTTAAATCTATTGCCAGAACAGTAATGCAATGGTTAACACTGTCACCTCATAGCAGGAGGTTCTTTGATTTGATTCTCGGCTGGGTGCCTTCTGTACAGAGTCTGCATGTCTTCCTTGCATTTGTGTGGGCTTCCTCAGGGTGCTCCGGTTTCACATTCCAAAGACATGCATCTGGAGTGTTTCTCCCTGGGCCTCTGCTGAAAATAAGCTCTGTACTATTTGGACTTTCCTGGTAAATAAATGTTAAATAAATAAATGTACTGGTGTTATCTGGTTCTAAATATGACATGTAGATAACTCCACCATGATTTTGTGGAATAAATTTCCAGGGACCTGACAATTTGTAGAGTTTTTACTTTCTTCTTTTAAACGGTAACCGAAGGTATTTCTCCACATACAGATATTCTTTTCTAGTTTCCAACAGCCTGGAAACCTTGCATTTTCCTGTTCCTACCACTGAAACCTATTCTTTCTGCTCAAAGTAGCTCACAGGGTATGAAAAAAAGAAGAATGCATCGCAATGTAATTTCAGAAATCGTATTTTTAAACCATTGTTTATGTTTTGACATATTATTTCATTTTTCTTAGTCAAGAGATTGCGTTTCATGAATAAGCCAAGGCTTTACTTACCTACCCAAACAGCTGAGAAGAGAAGGTCTGTAAAATAGTTTCCACTGCATGTTACTGTTTCTGAAGGAGACCCATACATACTATTTTAGTGCTATCTTATCATTTTATCCCCCCCCCCATGCATTGTTTTGCATTTCTTTGATACTGAGTTTCAGTCCTTCAGGGCATAATTCTATATTATGGTAAAACATTTTCTCAGTTTTCATACAATCAGTGTTGAAGGCTTTAAAGGCTACAGTCAGGAAGAGTGATTTCCCATCTCTCTGGGAAACATAGAAATAAAATACAAACACCACTATTCTCCCTACAGGAATACAGAAAGCTAGACTATCTGAATATTGGTAAAACAAATTTCACATTTTAGGCCTAGGATTTACCCCACACTGTATTTCTTTATGTATTTACTATTATAACACTATCAGCTTGATTTACGGTGTTCTGTGCTTACAATCTGCATTCATTTTGCATATATATTGTATCAGTACTTGTTAAATGGGGTAGAACATTGATGTCCATGGGTCATTCCGGAAGCACGGTCTGGTCAAGGTCACAGAGGTAGTTTGAGAGAATCAAACCCTGCACCACAACCATAATCCTCTGTGCCAACTGCCAGACTTACACTTGTAATAAAAATGATAATCAACTTACAGTCGTCTTCTTCTTTCGGCTTTTCCCTTTTAGGGGTCGCCACAGCGGATCATCTGTCCGCTCATGATTGGCAGTGTAGTTTTACAGTGTTGTTGCCAGCCCGGCGCCCAACCTTCCACAGAAGGCACACACATGCACACACTCACACCTAAGGCCAATTTAGAGTGTCCAATCCACCTACTGCATGTCTTTGGGATGTGGGAGAAAACCAGAGCACCCAGAGGAAACCCACGCGACCACAGGGAGGACATCCAGACTCCGCACAGAAAGCACCCCAGCTGAGAATGAAACCAGAGAACCTCTTGCTGTGAGGCAGATAATTAAATTACAGTAATGGTGGTAAATGACACTTAACGTTCCTGAATATAATTGCTGAATGTTATCTGATGAAAGTGGAATTATAGTTTTTAAGACGGGTAACTAGGCCCTTCTGCTTCTTCTTTAGTGCTTTCCATCTTAACTTGGAAACTCCCTCGGCTGATTAATAACTCCAGTCTGCCATAGAAGAACTTCTGCATTTCTAAAGGAATGGGCCACAACGCTTAAAAAGGGCAAGTGAAACAATCATTTTCCCTGTGCTTTTACTGTAAGAACCAAGCTTGCCACTCATTTATTACAAGAAATAATATTTAGCGAAGCAATACTAAATGCAATTTAAAATTAAACACTCAACTTGAAGAACAAGGCTGCTTTCAAATAGAGCTAGGAAACTGAAAGATGAAAATTCCTTATACTAAATATGTAAGGGTGTGGGCAAATGTCATGTACTAACATCATTAGCTCACTCTACACAAATACTTCTGTCTGCTATAATACATGATTTGTTTTTATGTAGTAAATATCAGTAGCAAAATCCTAACCTCTGATTAAGATATCTTTTGCTGATTTTTATAGAATTAGGGTGATAAATCTGGTATTAATTATACAGCAGAAGTAAATGAAATATCCCGGGTTTATGTCATAAGTAAAAGAATACCTGAAGTACTTGTTTAATTCAAAAATATAATACTGAACATACTATCTGACTGAGTCTGCTACAAAGAGATACAATTTTACTGAAAACTAACTTCAGACCCTGTCTGAGGGTCAGAGGAATAATTCCCTGATTGTGACTCAAGTTATGCAAGTTTGTTCAGGAAGCAGGTTTTGAGAGCTGATGGGATTACAGGGGCAGAAGCTGTCTCACCCAGTTTATGGAGAGAATGTCTGTGGATGGTACATGAGAGACAGAAGGTGAATCACCCCACTTATGGGGTGAGTGACTATGGGTAGTACATGTGATACAGAAGCTGTACCCCCCACCTATGGGGGAGTGGCTGTCGGTGTGGGTGGTACTTGAGAGATAGAAGCTGTATGACCCCCACTTATGGGGAGTGGCTGTGGGTGGTACATGAAGGAGGAGAATCACCATTGTGCTTGTCCATGCAGTGTGCGGCACTGCAAATTGGAGACTGAATACATGTAATGTGTACTCTGCTGCCGTCTCAACCATGGTGGGGGAAGCACAGGGCTGTAAAAGAAAAAAAATCCCCTCCTCCCTCCAAGGACAATAGCACTGCTCTCACTGCTTACCTCCCACCTCTGGGGAAATGGAATGGGTGTCCACGCCATTGTCCCTGGGGTGGATAAATGAGTTACAGAGGGTAGCATAATTGATAAAGTTGGAGGTATTAGGCAACAAAAACAAATGTAGCTTCATGACTATGCATACCATCGAGGACAATCTTGTTGAGGTAAGTTACCAGTAACATGAACAGATTTGGCACATAGACATAGTGAAGTCATTTTCTTTCCTCAACAGAAAGAATCTAAACACGTATAATTGTAGCCAGTGCATGGCACTTAAACCCCTAACAACAAACCTCCTGCTATTTAAATACTCAGTGAGATTACAAATACTTCATTTCGGAAGAAAACAAACTAGCTAATTTCCTTAAAGAGTATATAACTTTGGTGATAGAATATATTAGCAGTGGCCATTGTTGTCTGTAAGGGAACTTGCTTTTCTTCAAAATTAATCAGAATTTTGCATAATGAAACATTTTTTACACTGAAGAATTAAACTTAGTTTTCTCATGGTCTTAGTTAATATGAGTCAGTGAAATTTCAGTTTTTCTGTCTGAATAATTTATTTTCAGTATTTAAACTGTAATTAGTAGGCGTGGAAGAAAAGATTCCTACACTGGGGATATTGTAAGCAGATAGAAATATTACCTGAACTTGCTAGCTACATCCTTATTTGAGGAGGTGGTATCCAAAACAACTGGTGGCATTGGGTCCATCTCTGAAATAGGAAAGAGCAAGTTAGGAGATTTGTAATGGCAAATTGCAGGAGTGGATGTGATGTGACAATAAATGACAAAGGTGCAGGATATTGTTGAGGTGTCATGGCTAATGTAACGTTTTAGTGATATGAGGGAAGTAGGGCAGTAGCTCTGGTTTGGCAAAGTGTGGTGCTGTTCCCTATTTTTACTAAAGGTGAAGAGAAGCATATATTCTAACTAAAGCGGTTTTGTGTTTTTCATCATCTTCATCATCATCACTGTCCATAGGTGGTGTTTGTTATAGAGGACTCTTAGTGAAAGTCATTACAGTTTTATAATGCCTACACTGGTGTTTGTTATAGAGGACTCTTAGTGAAAGTGCTTACAGTTTTATGCCTACACTTTTAACTCATGTCTGGTGTTTTTGTTACAGAACACTGCATGGGTGAATAGTAATGTTTATGTTGTGTATGTTGCTTTTACACACATTTCCTTTTTCATTCATTTAATAAGTAAAGGGTTTTTGATTTAGCAGCAGAAGTCACTGTGGAACAAAGCTAGTTACTTCTTGTGCAGTAAAGAAAACTGAAGATCTTAGTGCTATAAGAAACATGAATTACACATAAAGGTGTACATTAAATTAGTACAAAGCCCCTCCTTAGGATAGTAGAGCCAAACTGTAAAATCACATATGAAACTAGTTTTAAGATTATATTCATGTCAACAGGATCAAATGAACTCTATATAAGGAACAACAATTATTACAGAGTTACTGTGTTTAGGGGCACTGTACACAAGTTTGTTGATCTGGGATTACAGGTAGAGTCAGTCTTTATTCATCTATGTTGAGCTTTTAGTCATATAAACCACATGATCCCCATGAATAAGTTGAGGTAAGTACTTTAGGCCTGAAGGACTATCTGCTGGCAGGTATTAAGGACAGGCTGAAGTGTAAATGGTGACCTACACTTCAGTCCAAGTTAAGGGAGATGTTACTGCATCTTAGCATACAATAGGGAGTGGGTTTCACATAATTGTAGTTAAGGTCTTAATCTCATAGGCACAAGGTACATGGTTTGATTCTGACCTCAGAACATTGGCTAAGCTTAAAATGGCCTTTTAGGACAGTTAGCCTAGTATTCACCTATGAACGTATACTGTTCTGCCTTGACTTTTTGCTGTTTAATCTGTGTATAACGAATATGGTATTACTACTTAAAATCCTTATTTTTATACATAAAACATTATGTAAAAGAAGGCAATTCTTATCATGTCCTACAAAAGGACTTGGATGAATTGAATATTTGGAAGACAATAAAATAAAACCCAATGTTATGAAATCTGTCTCTCTCTCTCTCTCTCTCTCGCTATATATATATATATATATATATATATATATATATATATATATATATATATATATACCTATATATCCATACATCTATAGCTAATCTATATATATATATATATATATATATATACATACAATAATGAATTTCAAACATTTTGAAATGTAATGAATGCCTCACTAAATCTTATTACACACACATGCACCCACAAACCCACACATCCACATGCACACATACATACACACATATACACACACACACACACACACACACACACACACACACACACACACACACACACACACGCACAAACACACACGCAGACACACACACACACACACACGCACAGACACACACACACAAACACACACGCACATGCACAGACACACACACGCACACACAAATGCACACCCACATGCACACACACACACACACACACACACACACACACACACACACACACACAGACACACACACACACACACACACAAATATGTATGTGTGTGTGTCCATGTGCACACACACACACACACACATATATATATATATATATATATATATACACACACACACACGTGTATATAGTTTTCACTGACGTGGTTCTTTGCTTAGGTTTTTGAACTGTTTGGGAAGCAGCAGAAATGATCATAAGCACACCTGATCAGCAAGTGAGATCTGGGTTCAGCAAGGATTGAGATTTTGCCCTTTTTCTCACTACTGCCAATCTCAGAGTTGATATATATGAGTAGCAGCAGATGTGGGAATGCTGGGGGATTAATCCTCACCAAAAACACTTGTTGCAAATGTTTAGTCTTTTTGTAACTATTTGAAATAGAGACCCACTAGAGTGAGTCCCAAAATATGGAAACTAAACGGCCGAAAGAGGAGACTTGTATATGCCAAGTCCAAGATGTCATTTTTCAGAATATTCCCTTTTCTCTGAGGTAAGGTAATCTTGGGGTTGGTATATATAAGTTTACAAGGTGTGGGTTGCTTGCATCCCACATGGGGGGGGGGGGGTGCAAGTTTTATTTTTGAGATTTGCTCTTCTCTGGGATTTCAGTCTTTTTCCACAGATTTTCAGCATTTAAACTGCTGACATTTCAATAGGGAGCCCTTTTTTGGCAGGTTTAGTTTCAATTAGTAGTGTGTTTGATTACTTTGCATTACAATACTAGCAATTTCAGTCATCTGACATATACTCATATCTCTCATTCTTGCTCTCTCCATGCATACACATATATATCGATATAGAGATCTAGAGATAGAGATATACTCAGATTATGCTTCTCCTTTTGTAGTCATAAAATCGAAGTAACAGGTTCTATGATAATAAGAATGAGATCTGTAGAAACCATAGTTTAATTGAATAAAGTATGTTCATTTGTAGAAACCATAGTTTAATTGAATAAAGTATGTTTATTTGTAGAAACCGTAGTTTAATTGAAAAAAGTATGTTTATTTGTAGAAACCATAGTTTAATTGAATAAAGTATGTTTATTTGTAGAAACCGTAGTTTAATTGAATAAAGTATGTTTATTTGTAGAAACCGTAGTTTAATTGAATAAAGTATGTTTATTTGTAGAAACAGTAGTTTAATTGAATAAAGTATGTTTATTTGTAGAAACCGTAGTTTAATTGAATAAAGTATGTTTATTTGTAGAAACCGTAGTTTAATTGAATAAAGTATGTTTATTTGTAGAAACCGTAGTTTAATTGAATAAAGTATGTTTATTTGTAGAAACCGTAGTTTAATTGAATAAAGTATGTTTATTTGTAGAAACCATAGTTTAATTGAATAAAGTATGTTTATTTGTAGAAACCATAGTTTAATTGAATAAAGTATGTTTATTTGTAGAAACCATAGTTTAATTGAATAAAGTATGTTTATTTGTAGAAACCATAGTTTAATTGAATAAAGTATGTTTATTTGTAGAAACCATAGTTTAATTGAATAAAGTATGTTTATTTGTAGAAACCATAGTTTAATTGAATAAAGTATGTTTATTTGTAGAAACCATAGTTTAATTGAATAAAGTATGTTTATTTGTAGAAACCATAGTTTAATTGAATAAAGTATGTTGATCATATGTCCAAAAAGAGTAGACCTGTCCTGTTTCCTTATGTTGAAAGATTAGACTGGGTATGATTTTAACATATCTAGCTCTGACAGACTTTCATTTTGAGTGGCTTTGCATGTAGAAGCGTAACTGGTATTGGTTAATGGCCAGGAGGATGTTTCTCTGAATCCTGATTCCGTTTTGTGATAGTTTTAGTGGTGAAATTAATAGGAGGGTGTCAGTAGACATATTTTAGTCCTCATTCATCTACACCATTATCTCTGGGCCACATAGAGGGCTGATAAGAATATTGTAGGCATTGGGGTAGTAGCCATGGCTGAGTAACTAGATAGCTGCAGGGATTGAATGGTAGGTAGGTCACAGATGGTTGTGGTGACAATTTCAGGAAATGGAAAACTGACTAGTGATACACTGTAGTGGTTTGTCCTAGGTTCACAACTCATCAGTGTATCTGCTTGAGACATATCTGATGGTTTGTCCTAGGTCCACAACTCATCAATGTATCTGCTTAAGACATATCTGATGGTTTGTCCTAGGTCCACAACTCATCAATGTATCTGCTTGAGACATATTTGATGGTTTGTCCTAGGTCCACAACTCATCAATGTAGCTGGTTGAGACATATCTGATGGTTTGTCTTAGGTCCACAACTCATCAATGTATCTGCTTGAGACATATCTGATGGTTTGTCCTAGGTCCACAACTTATCAGTGTATCTGCTTGAGACATATCTGATGGTTTGTCCTAGGTCCACAACTCATCAAAGTATCTGGTTGAGACATATCTGATGGTTTGTCCTAGGTTCACAACTCATCAAAGTATCTGGTTGAGACATCTGAGAAGAAGCAGAACATCATACATACCATACATCATACCAAACATACTCAAAACAACTCTCACTTTAACATCACAGCAAAAGACAACACCACTATATACCCAATTGAACACACCAAATTGCTAGGAGTGTAAATAGATAATAAACTAAAATTTGACATTCACATATCCATGACCATAAAAAGAGTCCACAAAAAACTAGGAGCGTTATACAGAAATAAGCAATTTCTCACCAAAGCAGCAAAGATTTCAATAGCAAATTCCCACTTTATCTCCACCCTACTTTATGCCTCTTCAATATATACCAACCTAAGGCAATGTGATCTAAACAAGCTAGAGACCTGCTACAACAAAATCGCCAAATTCACCACAGGGGCATCCTATCGTAGTCACCACTGTCTCTCACTTGCTGAACTGGGCTGGCTTGAACTCCCTCACCTCCTTCAGTGGTATCATCTCTCACTCGCCCACAAACTAGTAAACCACCCACTAAATGTCCCATCCCTCCAGAATCTACTCCAACTCTATCGTACCACCAGACCACTAAGATCCAGCAACAAAAATCACTTGCAGATCACTAAAGCCAATAACTCTGCTGGTGAAGCACTATTCTCTTGCGCCATAGCCAAATTATGGAACTCACTCCCACCCACAATTACCTCCGTACCATCATGCACCCACTTCAAAACTTTACTAAAAGCGCACCTAAAAACATGCTGGCTATGCCCTTGCAACTCCCACTCTAATAGCATCCACCCACTACCTTTCTTTCCACTCCACTAACTACCTTAATTATAGCAAGCTCAGATGCTCATAAGCCTAGTACTTATTATACAGCAGGAACTTCTCATTGTAACATTTGTTAATGTCTGTTATGTACTTCATGGATAAAGATTCTAGTTGTCTACTGATGTACTATGTTCTTCATCTGTAAATATGTTGTAAGTAATTGCTATGTAAATTGTTAGTCGCTATGTAATCCAATGTAATTACTGTCTGTTTTACTGTGGAGCTTTTCTCCCCGGGCCTCCACTGAAAATGGACCTACATCCAGTCAGACACTCCCGGTCAACAAATTTAAATAAATAAATAAAAATCATCATCAATCTCTTTGCTGATCATGTAAAGGTAGAAGTGTAGTATGAGAGGAAGGGTCTAGAAGGGGCATTTGGAAAGGCTGAACAAGGAGGCAGGAAAGTGGAGGTTGAGGTTTATACCACTATTTGGCTTTGACATTCCTGCTGTGAAGTATCAGAAGGGAGGGGTAGAAATTATGCCAGTCATGCAAGAGAAGGTCCTGGGGGTGTTGGTCATATGTGGACTGATAACCACAGCAGAATAACATGGAGGGGCAGCACCACACAGAATGACAGGGCAGGGGCCACGCCACACAGAATAACAGGGCAGGGGCAGCACCACACAGAATAACAGGGCAGGGGCCACACCATACAGAATGCTCGGGTGTATCCTCTGGTGGATAGATTCCAGAACCAAAGAGATAATTCTTCTACTTTTTAAAATTCATTTTTTTCAAAGCATATGCATCATAATGTAGAACAATAAACATAAAATTGTAACATTTAAATAAATAAACATTGAACTGTGTACAAACAGCATGTCCAGAGATATCACTCATATTTACAGATTGACAGGAATTTCATAAGTCATGCATATGAATTGGAAGGTGTGCTTCAGTCTTTTACACTGACTTATATAATATCGGATCAGATGATTTTCACAGCCATTATACATCTCCCCCATAACAATTCTGATGAAGATTTTCCTACAGCTCTGCGGCAGATCTCTCTCAAGCCACATTCTGTCCTACACCATTAGCTAAATGTCTGGCCTAAAACAGCTGAGATTGTTCAAAGCACAAAAAGATAGACCTAGTAAAACCTTCCCTTTGTAAGAGCCACACTATCTGCACATAAGGCAATATTAACATAACCATCTTTCTGTCTGTGAGCCATAAATCTAGTCATAAGTGTAGAAACCAACAGCAGACCTGTTGGCTATTTTTGTGTCTCACTTGTATAATGATTGTACCCTGATAAGTTCTCAGACCTTATGCAGTAGATCAGATACCTCTGTACCACACACCAGGCACTTTACCTTCAACAAAACCTCCTTTTGTTAATTCATTTTGTATGACCAATAACGTTGATTTTATATATATGTGTGTGTGTGTGTATATATATATATATATATATATATATATATATATATATATATATATATATATATATATATATGTGTGTGTGTGTTTGTATATGTAGAGAGAGAGGTACAGATATATATTTGTATGTATACATACACATAAGCCTGGTTCATAATATTAAATAAAAGGCCGAAGCAGGTGAATTAATTTGAGGCAGTGCCTCACCTCTTACACTCTTGCTATCTTTCTCTACCATCCCCTTTGAAATTTTCAGCTACATTCTCACCAGTTTATCTGCTCTACTTATTCACTTTTCCTCAGAACGTTACACCATTGAGACGTTTTAATTCATTTGAATGATCAACATGAAATGACCGACAAAGATATAGGCAGCTTTTATACACTAGACCCAACCCAGTTCAGCCTTGCCATGCCTACTAAACCTGGTGAATTTCTTGTCACCAAGGCAATGGATGAGGGGAAAATGGTACTTACCTCCCCCTGGACATAGCTAAGGCAGTCAGGGCAATACCTCACTTGGGTAGAGGTGACAAACCCACCATACCAGGAATAAATCCCTGCATAACTCACTGCATTGATAACTGGCTCACAGGTGGGACTAGAAATAAGGAATGGTGAGATCACATCCACTAAGGGACCAGTCACTAGGAGGGTATCTCAGGGCTCCATGCTGGGACCACCTTATTTGGCAACTACTTCTCAGGCTTAAGGCTAATGTCAAGGGCCTTTGGTTGACCAAGTTTGCAGACGACTGCAAGTTGCTAACTGGCATAGATTCCCTCACAACACAAATATCTTATAAGATGCGGTCTAACATAGACAAATGACTGCTGCCAAAATCACGGATTAAAACTCACTGCCAAGAAATGTATTATAGCACCTTTTAGGAAAATTGCCACCCAGGCTAATTACTCCATCAATAAAACACCCCTAAGAGCTTACCTGCAAGACAGGGATCTAGGAATACATGCAGACAGTAATCTGGCCTTTGACAGACACATGGCCGAGGTAATAAGAAAATCAACCTATGTCACTCAACTTATAAGTAAGGGCATGGCATCCAGGTCTAAGGAAGTCATAGTGCCATTTTATTTGGCCCTTATCAGAACAGTCATTGAGAGTAATTCTCCATTCAGCATGTACCTGCCCAGACATATGCAACAGCTGGAAAGCTTGCAAAGGTTTCTTACCAGGATAATCCAGGATATAAACACATTGTTATATACAGATCACATTAAAGCCCTATTTCCATACCCTGTCTCCTACAGGAGAGGTGATCTATACTTAGAATACAACGCATTTTTGGATCCAGCTCCGATGGTCCTTTTGCACATCTACAAAATTAACAGCATCAGGATAGCAGACTTAAATTTGCTTGTGACATAATACATGTTGGTGAGACAGATATGTGTCTCTGAGGGACCAGCATTCTGGAACAGGCTTCCCATCTATGTGAAACAGAGTCCATCCCTAACCTTATTTAAGTGTAACCTTGACCAATGGATGGGAAAACAGAAATTTACCCCCCAATCTGGCTCCTGCGTCCCGGTCACTTTTATCTGCTTTTTTGCATATAGTACTGTATTTAATTTATTTATTTGTGTTTTTCACTGAATATTAACTCAACTGAAGTTGTGACTATCTCTCTACAGAGTACTTTTTAGAATTTCTGTGTAGCCATTGAGAGCAGTGGGGGGTAGTTTCAGCTCATCACTGACATCCTCTCTTGTCTTATATAAGTGGTACATATTGAGTTATCTCTGCTTAATATCAGAGCTTTGGCCAGCTAACATCCACCTGAAATCAGCTGGACGTATAAATGAATTTAAGTACACTTTTAACTGCTCTTTTGCATATAGTACTGTATTTAATTCATTTATTTGTGGTTTTTACTGAATATTAACGCAACTGAAGTTGTGGCTGTCTCTCTACAGAGTTGTTGTTGTTGTGTCTTTCGGCTTTTCCCAATTAGGGGTCGCCACAGCAGAACTCCGGTCCGCTAATGATTGGTAGTTGATTTTTACCTGCAGAGTTACCAGCCCTGACGCACAACCTTCAACAAAGGTATGCCCATTCACGCATGTCTCCACTTAAAAGGCCACATCTGCACTTGTTTCCCATCTTTCCTGTAACTAACCTACTGGGTAGCACTAGAAAGCCTTAAACTGATACAAGCTTTCTAGCTTAGGAGAGAGACTTTGGAGTGATTAAGTATCAGTTTTCTGTACTTTCTTGCTGTACTTAACTGTTTTCCAACTAAACGCAGATTTTCCAGGGTTTATTGTGATTTAAAAGCTTGTTTTTTCACATATTGTACTTATTTGACTGCCTGTACTTTTAAAAAGTTGTTTTTTGTTTAAATAATTTGTTTAACTGTTGTAGGCTACACACTAAAGTGTGATAGCCTTTTCTGATCATTTGTAGTCGTTTAAAGCTTTTTTAAGTGAATTCTTTTACTGTTTTTGTCTTATCTTTTAAAAAAAAAAAAATTCCTTGTTTCCCACCTTTCTAAACTAGTATAGTCCAGTTTTCAGGCTAGTGCTGAATTCAAGGCTGTGATACTAGTTTCTGAGTTGCCCATACCTTACTTGGATAGAAGGAAGTTTCTCTGTTCACCTGTTAGAGAGGAGAGCTTTGAGCAACCTTTCTGTCCCTGGAGGAGTGGTTCCAGCCCAGAAGTAAGTAGTTTATTGGCCATTTTGGGCTAATTTCTATCTCTTTCATTTCCCTACTATAAAAAACACTTTTGCACAGTTTTGCGCACCGGGCAGTGCCAGTTAGCTATGGTTAAATTATTCCCGGCTCCACTAAGTCTCCTCTTCAGTTTTTCCCTTGAAACTAGTCTACCTCTCAATGTAAACACTAAAAAGCATCTTACAGCCCAGCACTTGCTCATACCTAATATCAAGCATTAATATACCCTGACACTGATTGCCCAGCAGGGCAAGGTTCTTTATTCATCCCTCACCAGCCAAGCAACTAAGCAGCTCACCCTACTATTAAGCATGACCAAAGGGCTACTTCAGGTGCACTCTTCAGTCCAGCTGGTGAATCTGGGTATCCTGAGGCAATGTTAAAACTGCCTCATGTACACAGACAACCCTCTCCTCCTACCACAAAACACTAACATATGCGAGAGATGTAATTATACAGCCAAACTGGAAGCTAAGCTGTCTCTACCCAAGACTGGAACAGACAGTCAAGAGGAGAAGGTTAACACTTGCACCACAACTCCAGATGCACACAGATCTACTAAAACAGCACTGGCAAAAAATACACATAAATACACAAAATCATACTAGGAGGCTCTAAATAAAAACCTGCAAAAGCATCAGAGACCTCCAAAGCGGGTTCCGGCATGTAGCTCGCAAGACATTGCCCTGCGAGCTACATTGCTGAAGCAAATTGGCTGCAGCAGCATTTTGCCATAGAGCAATATGGCTGTAAAGCATAGCCGCTACAGCTGTAAACTATGGACAGACGTATGTTAACTGGTGGTGATCATTACAGACAGCTGCTTGGCTGTATTCTAGCTGAAACAGCCGTACTAGATGTGTAACACATTCCATATTCACATTCAAGGACTGCATTTATTTAATTATTTATCATATTGTCAGATGTCTGATAATATAATAAATAAATAATGAAATAAATGCAGTCCTTGAATGTGAATACAGAATGTGTTACACATCTAGTACGGCTGTTTCAGCTAGAATACAGCCAAGCAGCTGTCTGTAATGATCACCACCAGTTAACATACGTCTGTCCATAGTTTACAGCTGCAGCGGCTATGCTTTACAGCCATATTGCTCTACGGCAAAGTGCTGCTGCAGACAGTTGGTTTTGGCAATGTAGCTCGCAGGGCAATGTCTTGCGAGCTACACGTCGGAATCCCTCCAAAGCAGACACCCAAACAACCTGCACTTCCCTTCACAAACCAGACAACACATAAAACACAAAATCAGTGTGCCACACAATCACAGCTCTTAAGGCAAAATAACATACCTAACACATTAGTAATAGGTGACTCTATAGTCAGGCACACTGATGTCCCACTCACTAGGCTGGACAAGCAGAAGGTTACTGTTAGCTGCCTGTCAGGAGCCAGAATCCGCCACATAACACAAGCACTCAGGTCACTCCAGAACAAGTACAAATATGACTCTGTCATTGTTCATGTTGGTGTGAATGACCTAAGATGTACCTCCCTGGACTACATGAAAAGAGACATGGAAGAGCTCTCTGATCATGTAGCCCAGGCTGGCATGCCCCTGACCCTGAGTAGCATCCTGCCCTCACCAAGAATGATACCTCAGTATAAAGAAAAAATTATCAATTTCAACAATTGGCTAAGCTTCTGGTGTCATTCAAAGGGGATCCAGTGTATGTCAGCCTGGGACGACATGCTCGACAAGCCGCATTGCTTCGCAAGAGATGGCTTGCACCAGTCACCCTTAGGCTTTTGAATACTGGCCAAGGCTCTTGCTGCCCCCATAGTGCCTTTTTTAGGGAAGGCTCAAAAGTCAAACCCACCTCTGTAAACAGCACAATTAACAAAAAACTGAGGGTTATGCTACTCAATGCCAGGAGTTTAAATCTCAAAATGCACACGCTCGAAGCACTCCTGAGTATGGAGAACATTGACATCTGTGCAGTAACTGAAACCTGGTTCAAGGCTCCAGAGAGCACCCCAGCACTACCGGGCTACAACTAATACCACACGTTTCGGCCACAGAACACGAACTGAAACATAAAAGGAGGGGTTGTATCCATATTCATCAAGGATACCTACACCTCCAGGTTAGTGGTGCAGCATGATACCTCTGAGATCATCTATGTTTAACTAACATTGGGCAAATCTGCAATGCAAATTGTGGCCTGCTACAGATCACCCTCTATGACCCAGAACCACCACTCCACCTTTCTGGAGATGCTGTAAAACATGAAGGTCCTACCAAACACCCTGATATTGGGCAATTTCAATTACCCTACCATTCACATTAATGGGAAAACTACTTGAGTACAAATTCCCAGTCCCAGTGCTTCCTGGAATTCATCAACTCAAATGCCCTGGATCAGCTGGTAAACTCCCCTACCAGTGATGAAAACATTGGACCTGGTCATCACCAACATCGGCGACAGGTCTTCCACACCGGAGGTCAACCCGTCACTGGTTAGATCAGACTGTAAACTAATCAGTCTGGATGTCCACACCCCACCACTACCCCCAACTAAGGAAACCACAGTAAAAAACTTTTCTAAAGCAAATTTCACTTTACTTAAGACAGAAGTGGTAAGTTTCACAGCCCCCACGCTAAAGGACAATACTGCCCAAGATGCAGAAACCTTTACAAATGCACTCTATGAGCACCTACAAGGGTTCATGGATCATGCCATCCCTAGCAAAACCAAGACTCACTCCTCTAAGAGAAGGAAACCAGTCTGGTGGACCCGTGCAATAAACAGGCTATATAATAGAAGGAGGAAACTAGTTCAGAAAAAAAGCAAATCCCAAGAAGGAAAGACATGCCTGATCAGTATCAGTAAGAAACTGAGGTCCCTCATGAAATCATCTAAGGCTAACTTTGAAAAATAAATAGCCAAGGATTCAAAAGATAACCACAAAGCCTTCTTTAGCTATGTTAAGAATCTAAGTGGCAACTCGCAGATATGCACTGAACTAGTGCAAAATAGCACAAAATACACTGAACCTATTGATATTGCCAACATCCTGGCAGATAGATTCAGTGCAAACTTCATCCTCCTCTCACCTCCAAAAGGGCCCACAACAATACCGGAAAAGTGTAGTGTCCCAAAAATCACAGACGCACAGGTGAAAACAGCCCTTTCAAAAGCCAAAAACACAGTGTCAGTGGGATCAGATGGTGTCCCAGGCTGCATCTTGCATGAACTACAGAACAAACTAACCCCCCCACCTAAACACGCTGTTCAACCTCAGCCTCTCCACAGGCTACGTGCCCATAGAATGGCACACAGCAACGGTTATTCCTCTCCACAAAGGAGGGGCCACAACTGACCCTGGTAACTATCGTCCCATAAGCCTGACTAGCCTGGTCTGCAAGGCTATGGAGCGCATCATCATGGAACTCATTAACAAAGACATTGGGAACCTCCAAACACTTGACCCGACCCAGTTCGGCTTTGTTAAGGGCATATCATGCCTACTAAACCTGGTTGACTTCTTTGAGACAGTCACCAAGGCCATAGATGAGGGAAAGGGGGTTCAGACAGCCTACCTTGACCTTGCCAAGGCTTTTGACACCATCCCCCACTTGGGTATTACAGAAAAACTCATCAGCCTGAACATAAACCTCTATGTCATGAGATGGGTTGCAAAATGGCTTACAGACAGAACTCACATGGTAAGAATAGCAGGCTCCAGGTCCGACTCTAAACCAGTCAGAAGTGGTGTCCCACAAGGCTCGATCCTGGGACCCCTACTGTTCGGCATATACTTCTTAGAAGTACAGGGAAACACAGGAGGACTATGGCTAACCACGTTTGCTGATGACTGCAAACTGGGAGCCATAATTGACTCTCCAGCTGACACGGACATCCTCCAAAAGGGCCTTACTGAGATGGACACCTGGTATCAAAGTCATGGCCTCAAGCTAAATGCCAAAAAATGCATAGTCATCCCATTTGGGAAAAACAAAACGCCCACTAATTACCACATAGGTGGCAGCCCCCTTAATATAGAAGAGGTAATAAGAGATCTGGGTACCCAGGTAGATAGTAATCTCTCCTTTGACAATCATATTGCCAAAGTAGTTATGAAATCCTTCTATGTGGCCCATCTAATTACTAAAGGGTTCACATCTAGAAATAAAGAGGTTATAGTGCCCCTCTACTCGTCACTCATTAGTCCCATCATAGAGTACAATGCCCCATTTGGGATGTACCTCACAAGACACTTCCAACAGCTGGAAAGACCACAAAAGTACCTCATCAGGAGGATTACTGGTCTCAAACATATGTCCTATGCAGCCAGACTGAAAAAACTCCTGCTGTACTCAGTGGCATATCGCTTACTCAGAGGTGATCTTTGCCTGACTTACAAAGCCATGTTCAACTCAGAATTGATGGACATGTTCCACCTAAAGAAATCCAAGTCATTGCGAGCCACAAGCTCTAGTGAGCTAAACCTCACCACAACAATAAATAGAACATGCTGGATGGATAGATTTCTGTCACAGAGACTCCCCATGCTTTGGAACAAAATTCCTAACTACATTAGGCAGAGCCCTTCACTAACACTATTGAAGAGAAACCTTGACGAGTGGATGGGTAACAGAAAATACACCCCTGGGATCACTTCATTGGCACTGCTTGACAGAGGATCAGTTAATTAATCATTGGGGCGGCGAAAGCTGACACACTCTGGCTAGGCTTATAAATGCCCTCAGGCAGATAGCCTAGTACCTACCTATGAACCTATGATAGATAGAGTGCCCAGGCTAACATAGCCTGCCCACATAACCTCTAGAAACTTCCTAACTAACATGTCTTTTCTTAGTAAATGCCCATGATACACAGGGCCACAACTGGGTTGGGTTGCACGGCAAATCTATAAAGGCCCTGGTGGTTGTTAGCCTAGTATATGCCCATGAACCTATGAATTGTCTTTCCCCCATTTTCAGTCTCCCACCTTCTATGATTAGCATTACTGATGCTTCATGTAAGACAGGCTTGATCAAGTATGACTTAAAGGTGATGCTTTCACTCTGCAGGCTCTGGCCAGACAACTCCTTGAGTATGCATGGGGAAAGGACATTAACTTGCTGGTAATAATCTAGAGGAAAGCTACTAGAAATATCTGTCGGACAGAGATGAAGAAGAAGAACAAAAAAAGCATAATGCCATTTCCCCCAAATCTTTAACCCAAATATAGTAAACAAATCCAATTGTAACAATTAAAGCTTTTGAGACTTGTTTTCAACAGTGCATAAAGCCATATATCTGCACAACATTTAAATAATATAAATAAATCAATCACAATGTCCCTGATAAAAACTCATTAAATCTTTATATACTCATTAAAATATTTAGATTAAAACTTATTTCGCCTTTTCTTTAAAAATTGCTTAGTGCTAATATCAGCATTAAGGCCGGCCTTAATTTATGTATGTAAATAAGTGCAATGCTTATAGTCTACAAACTCAGTTTTGTAGTGTGATGTCCTCCTCCTTTAAAATGGGGTGCACCCTCTCTATAGCCCTAAATTTAAAAAAGTGGGTTCATTGTTAGTCTCCAAAATATGCTTGGCTAATGAATTAGTCATAAGGCTTCTGCAAATATTTATTTATTTATTGTTTTTTTTTTTTTTTTAGATTTGTTGACCGGGAATGCCTGACTCAGCCGAAGCCCTTTTTTCAGCATAGGCCCGGGGAGAAAAGCTCCAGTTTATACTGATAAGTTTAGTTATTTATACAATAGTTTAAAAAATAGTAGTGCATGTCAAACAACTAGATAACAGCCATGAAAGTACTTAGTCCGTATTTCCCTGAAAATAAGACCGGGACTTATACTCTTTCCCCTGCCGAAAAACGCATTAGGGCTTATTATCAGGGGGATGCCTTATTTACTCCCTCCATACAACAATCTAAATTTATTCATGTTCAAAAAACAACATTTATTCATGTACACAAATTTACATTTATTTGGCACTTTTCTCTTCTTGGGCAACAGTTCTAAGTAATGGTTTAACAGTTGTGTGAGAATTCTACATAAGCAGTGCAGCAAACATTTCAACTTCAGAATATCTACACCTTGGCTTTCACAGTGCAATATTTCATGCTTAACAGAAGGTGCAGAAAAATCTCAATACATGTGTATTGGAGGAGGGGAATAAAACTGAAAGCAGAATCAATCCATTCCGTTGCCCAAATAATGGAAAAGTTATTCAAATACAGTCATGTCATCTTCTTCTGGAACATTGACATAAGTCTCCAACCCCCAAATTCCAGCCTGAATTTCTTGTGACATTTCCTGTAGAACCATTGGCCCCAATCTGTCATGCCTAGCAATCGAGCTCTCCTTAAATGAGCACTGCTTGTCCATGTAACCTGCTCCTAGTGCATTGGCAACACAGCTGTCAGTGATTTTATCCCATTAATTTTGCACCCAACCTCTTGCAGGCTAGGCTTCATAAAGTTTCTATGCTGATTTCTTTCCATTCCATTTTCAATGTAGTCATTGAGTTCCATCTGCAAATGGTCCTTGAATGGCTTGTTTATTGCAAGAGTCTGGAGATCGTCAGTCCTTCCTGCGGGAATCGTTATTTGATCTATTCTTCTCTGTGCAAGGAATTTCTTCATGTCTTTAGCACGGTGAGTGCTGGCTGAATCCCAGACTAGCAGACCTCTTTCGCCACCTCGCAAAACAAGTGGCAGCATTACATCCACCCACTTCCTTATAACTGCTTGTGTGCACCAGGCTTTTTATGTTTCAAGAATATAAATCCCTGAAACATGTTCAATCTTATCTTTCTTGCCCTTACTAATGATTAAAAGTGGGGTTTTCTTTCCATCTAGATGAATTGCCAAAATACAGGTAACACGTGCACTCTCGTAACCAGTGGAGGGAATGTAGATTGATGGGGCACCCCTCTGATCAATTGTTGTTTGAGATCCTTGGCCCATAAACACTGCAGTTTCATCCATAGCAATCATGTTGGAGAGTTGTTATTTAGAAAAGTCGATACCATCAACAAAGGACTTGAATGCAAGTGCACGTTTAATAACTTCAATATCTTCCAGTTTGAACAGTGTTGTTGATCTTCATAGAGACAGTTTATATCGCCGAAGGAAGCCATCCAGCCAGTGTTGATGCTTTGAATTCTTCTGGGGATATTTCTAACTGGTGCCATTGCAAGGGCAAATGCTTGAATATCAGCCCTGTGCACAGCCAAAGCCTTTGCTCTCCTGTTAGCAATCCATTCACTGATGATGTCTTCCAGCTCAGGAAATAATGGTTGCTGACCTGATTCACACTTGCACTTCTTAGCATTTCCCTCATCGGCCTGTTGACTGAGGTTATCGTATGCTGCATGCCATTTTTGGACCATTTGGAGATCTAACTTCCTCTCTTTGCAGAAAGCTGTCAGATTCTTTCTCTGGGAGTCCTCCACAATTCCTTTCTTGTACTTGATGGAAGACTTATGAGACCGGAGTGGCAACACAAAATGGACACGGTAAAGAAGACACAACCACAGAAGACACAACCACAGCGGTTCGTTATCAAGTGCACATGCTTTACGTGGGTTGGCTGTACTTTGACCAATCAAAGTACACTGCCAGTGTTTATGGGCCAAGGATCTCAACCATCAAGTGTGAGTGATGATTAGGGTTATAGTAAGAATCATAGAGGACTCCAGGGAAAGAATCTTACGACTTTCTGCAAAGAGAAGAAGTTGGGTGTCCAAATGGTCCGAAAATGGTGAGCAGAGTACAATAACCTCAGTCAACGGGTGTCAATAATATTGTTTTATAATTCAACATGTCCATTGTGTGTTTTTGATGATCTTAACTGGGGCTTATTTTTGGGGTTGGGCTTATATTATGACCACCCTGGATAATGATGCTAAGCCTTATTCTCTGGTTAGGTCTTATTTATGAATAAATACGATATATATATATATATATATATATATATATATATATATATATATATATATATATATATATTTTGTGGTCAATAGAACAGGAAAATAATGAGGTATAAGAAAAAGAGGAGAAGTTGGTAAGATGGGTGTTTTCACGGAGGGTTTGAGCAGTGGCAT
>NC_056746.1:31865649-31885649 GCF_019279795.1 Protopterus annectens | reverse complement strand
AGATGTCTTGTGATGTACATACCAAAAGGGGCGTTGTACTCTATAATGAGTCTAATGAGTGGATGCGTAGAGAGGAACAATAACCTCTTTTTTTCTTGTATAAGAAACCTTTTGTGTGCCATGTAGAAGGATTTCCTGACCACTGTAGCAATGTGATTATCAAAGGAGAGACTACTGTCCACCTGTATCCCAAGGTCTCTCATCACACTTTCAGTGTTAAGTAGACTACCGCCTGTGTGGTAGTTCATGGGTACAGAGTTTTTATCAAAGGGGATGACAGTGCACATTTTGGCATTGATCTTGAGACCATGGCTTTGACACCAGGCATCTGTCTCAGTGAGACCCTTCTGTAGGATGTCCACATCATTAGGAGTTATGATTATAGCTCCTAGTTTGCAGTCATCTGCGAATTTAGCCAAAGACCTTCTGTGTTAGCCTGTACTTCAGAGAAGTAGGTACCAAACAGGAGAGGACCCAGGACTGAACCCTGCGGTACTCCACCTGTCACTGGTATGAAGTCTGATTTGGAGTTTGCTACTTTCACAGTGTGGGTTCTGTCAGTAAGCCAGTTGGCAATCCATCTTGTGACATAGGGATTTATACCTAGTTTCGTGAGTTTATCTATAATTCCAGAGTGGGGGATGGTGTTGAACGCCTTGGTGAGATCTGGATAGGCTGTGTGAACCACCTTACCTTCATCTATGGCTTTAGTGACTGCTTCAAAGAAGTCTATCAGGTTTAGGAGACATGATCTGCCTTTTACAAACCCGAACTTTGTGGGGTCCAGAGTTTGGAGATCTGCAATGTCTTTGTTTATGAGTTCCATGATGATACGTTCCATGGCCTTGCAGACCAGGCTCGTCAGGCTAATGGGGCGGTAGTTCCTGGGGTCTGTTGTGCCCACCCCCCTTTGTGGAGTGGGATAACCATCATGGTGTGCCATTCAATGGGCACAAAGCCTGAGGTGAGGCTATGATTGAACATAGTACTTAGGTGGGGTGCCAGTTCATTCTGTAGTTCATGTAGAAGGCAGCCTGGGAAGTTGTCAGATCCCATGGATGCTGTGTTCTTGGCTTTGGAGAGTGTGGTTTTTACCTGTGCAGTGGTGATTACAGGAACTTTTGCATTCTTCCGGTATAAAGATGGGCCCTTTAGGGGGCGAGAGGGGGGGTAAAGTTAGCACTGAACCTATCTGCCAGGATGTTGGTAATATCAGTTGGTTCTGTATATTTAGTGCCATTGTGCTGTAACTCAGAGCAGATCTGAGTGTTGCCATTGAGATTCTTGACATAGCTATAGAATCTTCAGAAACAACGATCACAGATTGTTGGCACTTACCACTGAAAGATGTTCATATATTTGTTAATTTATATTTAATACAATTTATATATAATGCAATTGCTAGATTTGCTACAAATCAAGCCTAACGCTCACACCACTGCCTATCTTTGAAAAGCCTATAGTGGCTAAAATTCCAGCAACAACTCCTGCTGCCTCAACTGCACCTAACTCACTCCATCCTAAACAAACCCTGTCTTGCTTTCTCAACCCTCATCTCTCTCTACACTCCCAGTTGTATACTCTGAAGCTCTGACCAGCACCTCCTGGAAATTTATAAGCCCAATAAAAACATAGGCAAACTCCTCTAAAATCACTCTGTTGCAAATGTATGGATAAACTGCCTCTGTGTTTAAGAGCTATTTCTAACACTAACTGCTTCAAAACATCTGTAAAAGGCAGGCTGTTAAACTTATGGTCATTATTATGCCCCAACCAGACTTAAACTACCCTTCCTTCCAATACACCTAACCTCTCCTTACCCCTAATGATACACAGCATGTCTTCCAGTTTCTACCTCCAACCACATCCTCTCTGCTGCCTTCCACTATATAAATCCTGCTCTAACCTGTAACAATAGGCTGTACTACAAACACATCCTCTCTGCTGCCTTCCACTATATAAATCCTGCTCTAACCTGTAACAATAGGCTGTACTACAAACACATCCTCTCTGCTGCCTTCCACTATATAAATCCTGCTCTAACCCGTAACAATAGGCTGTACTACAAACACATCCTCTCTGCTGCCTTCCACTATATAAATCCTGCTCTAACCTGTAACAATAGGCTGTACTACAAACACATCCTCTCTGCTGCCTTCCACTATATAAATCCTGCTCTAACCTGTAACAATAGGCTGTACTACAAACACATCCTCTCTGCTGCCTTCCACTATATAAATCCTGCTCTAACCCGTAACAATCGGCTGTACTACAAACACATCCTCTCTGCTGCCTTCCACTATATAAATCCTGCTCTAACCCGTAACAATAGGCTGTACTACAAACACATCCTCTCTGCTGCCTTCCACTATATAAATCCTGCTCTAACCTGTAACAATAGGCTGTACTACAAACACATCCTCTCTGCTGCCTTCCACTATATAAATCCTGCTCTAACCCGTAACAATAGGCTGTACTACAAACACATCCTCTCTGCTGCCTTCCACTATATAAATCCTGCTCTAACCTGTAACAATAGGCTGTACTACAAACACATCCTCTCTGCTGCCTTCCACTATATAAATCCTGCTCTAACCCGTAATAATAGGCTGTACTACAAACACATCCTCTCTGCTGCCTTCCACTATATAAATCCTGCTCTAACCCGTAACAATAGGCTGTACTACAAACACATCCTCTCTGCTGCCTTCCACTATATAAATCCTGCTCTAACCTGTAACAATAGGCTGTACTACAAACACATCCTCTCTGCTGCCTTCCACTATATAAATCCTGCTCTAACCTGTAATAATAGGCTGTACTACAAACACATCCTCTCTGCTGCCTTCCACTATATAAATCCTGCTCTAACCTGTAACAATAGGCTGTACTACAAACACATCCTCTCTGCTGCCTTCCACTATATAAATCCTGCTCTAACCTGTAACAATAGGCTGTACTACAAACACATCCTCTCTGCTGCCTTCCACTATATAAATCCTGCTCTAACCTGTAACAATAGGCTGTACTACAAACACATCCTCTCTGCTGCCTTCCACTATATAAATCCTGCTCTAACCTGTAACAATAGGCTGTACTACAAACACATCCTCTCTGCTGCCTTCCACTATATAAATCCTGCTCTAACCTGTAACAATAGGCTGTACTACAAACACATCCTCTCTGCTGCCTTCCACTATATAAATCCTGCTCTAACCTGTAACAATAGGCTGTACTACAAACACATCCTCTCTGCTGCCTTCCACTATATAAATCCTGCTCTAACCTGTAACAATAGGCTGTACTACAAACACATCCTCTCTGCTGCCTTCCACTATATAAATCCTGCTCTAACCTGTAACAATAGGCTGTACTACAAACACATCCTCTCTGCTGCCTTCCACTATATAAATCCTGCTCTAACCTGTAACAATAGGCTGTACTACAAACACATCCTCTCTGCTGCCTTCCACTATATAAATCCTGCTCTAACCTGTAACAATAGGCTGTACTACAAACACATCCTCTCTGCTGCCTTCCACTATATAAATCCTGCTCTAACCTGTAACAATAGGCTGTACTACAAACACATCCTCTCTGCTGCCTTCCACTATATAAATCCTGCTCTAACCTGTAACAATAGGCTGTACTACAAACACATCCTCTCTGCTGCCTTCCACTATATAAATCCTGCTCTAACCCGTAACAATAGGCTGTACTACAAACACATCCTCTCTGCTGCCTTCCACTATATAAATCCTGCTCTAACCCGTAACAATAGGCTGTACTACAAACACATCCTCTCTGCTGCCTTCCACTATATAAATCCTGCTCTAACCTGTAACAATAGGCTGTACTACAAACACATCCTCTCTGCTGCCTTCCACTATATAAATCCTGCTCTAACCTGTAACAATAGGCTGTACTACAAACACATCCTCTCTGCTGCCTTCCACTATATAAATCCTGCTCTAACCTGTAACAATAGGCTGTACTACAAACACATCCTCTCTGCTGCCTTCCACTATATAAATCCTGCTCTAACCTGTAACAATAGGCTGTACTACAAACACATCCTCTCTGCTGCCTTCCACTATATAAATCCTGCTCTAACCCGTAACAATAGGCTGTACTACAAACACATCCTCTCTGCTGCCTTCCACTATATAAATCCTGCTCTAACCTGTAACAATAGGCTGTACTACAAACACATCCTCTCTGCTGCCTTCCACTATATAAATCCTGCTCTAACCTGTAACAATAGGCTGTACTACAAACACATCCTCTCTGCTGCCTTCCACTATATAAATCCTGCTCTAACCTGTAACAATAGGCTGTACTACAAACACATCCTCTCTGCTGCCTTCCACTATATAAATCCTGCTCTAACCTGTAACAATAGGCTGTACTACAAACACATCCTCTCTGCTGCCTTCCACTATATAAATCCTGCTCTAACCTGTAACAATAGGCTGTACTACAAACACATCCTCTCTGCTGCCTTCCACTATATAAATCCTGCTCTAACCTGTAACAATAGGCTGTACTACAAACACATCCTCTCTGCTGCCTTCCACTATATAAATCCTGCTCTAACCTGTAACAATAGGCTGTACTACAAACACATCCTCTCTGCTGCCTTCCACTATATAAATCCTGCTCTAACCTGTAACAATAGGCTGTACTACAAACACATCCTCTCTGCTGCCTTCCACTATATAAATCCTGCTCTAACCCCCAACAATAGGCTGTACTACAAACACATCCTCTCTGCTGCCTTCCACTATATAAATCCTGCTCTAACCTGTAACAATAGGCTGTACTACAAACACATCCTCTCTGCTGCCTTCCACTATATAAATCCTGCTCTAACCTGTAACAATAGGCTGTACTACAAACACATCCTCTCTGCTGCCTTCCACTATATAAATCCTGCTCTAACCTGTAACAATAGGCTGTACTACAAACACATCCTCTCTGCTGCCTTCCACTATATAAATCCTGCTCTAACCCGTAACAATAGGCTGTACTACAAACACATCCTCTCTGCTGCCTTCCACTATATAAATCCTGCTCTAACCTGTAACAATAGGCTGTACTACAAACACATCCTCTCTGCTGCCTTCCACTATATAAATCCTGCTCTAACCTGTAACAATAGGCTGTACTACAAACACATCCTCTCTGCTGCCTTCCACTATATAAATCCTGCTCTAACCTGTAACAATAGGCTGTACTACAAACACATCCTCTCTGCTGCCTTCCACTATATAAATCCTGCTCTAACCTGTAACAATAGGCTGTACTACAAACACATCCTCTCTGCTGCCTTCCACTATATAAATCCTGCTCTAACCTGTAACAATAGGCTGTACTACAAACACATCCTCTCTGCTGCCTTCCACTATATAAATCCTGCTCTAACCTGTAACAATAGGCTGTACTACAAACACATCCTCTCTGCTGCCTTCCACTATATAAATCCTGCTCTAACCTGTAACAATAGGCTGTACTACAAACACATCCTCTCTGCTGCCTTCCACTATATAAATCCTGCTCTAACCTGTAACAATAGGCTGTACTACAAACACATCCTCTCTGCTGCCTTCCACTATATAAATCCTGCTTTAACCTGAATAATAGGCTGTACTACAAACACATCCTCTCTGCTGCCTTCCACTATATAAATCCTGCTCTAACCTGTAACAATAGGCTGTACTACAAACACATCCTCTCTGCTGCCTTCCACTATATAAATCCTGCTCTAACCTGTAACAATAGGCTGTACTACAAACACATCCTCTCTGCTGCCTTCCACTATATAAATCCTGCTCTAACCCGTAACAATAGGCTGTACTACAAACACATCCTCTCTGCTGCCTTCCACTATATAAATCCTGCTCTAACCTGTAACAATAGGCTGTACTACAAACACATCCTCTCTGCTGCCTTCCACTATATAAATCCTGCTCTAACCTGTAACAATAGGCTGTACTACAAACACATCCTCTCTGCTGCCTTCCACTATATAAATCCTGCTCTAACCTGTAACAATAGGCTGTACTACAAACACATCCTCTCTGCTGCCTTCCACTATATAAATCCTGCTCTAACCTGTAACAATAGGCTGTACTACAAACACATCCTCTCTGCTGCCTTCCACTATATAAATCCTGCTCTAACCTGTAACAATAGGCTGTACTACAAACACATCCTCTCTGCTGCCTTCCACTATATAAATCCTGCTCTAACCTGTAACAATAGGCTGTACTACAAACACATCCTCTCTGCTGCCTTCCACTATATAAATCCTGCTCTAACCTGTAATAATAGGCTGTACTACAAACACATCCTCTCTGCTGCCTTCCACTATATAAATCCTGCTCTAACCCGTAACAATAGGCTGTACTACAAACACATCCTCTCTGCTGCCTTCCACTATATAAATCCTGCTCTAACCTGTAACAATAGGCTGTACTACAAACACATCCTCTCTGCTGCCTTCCACTATATAAATCCTGCTCTAACCTGTAACAATAGGCTGTACTACAAACACATCCTCTCTGCTGCCTTCCACTATATAAATCCTGCTCTAACCTGTAACAATAGGCTGTACTACAAACACATCCTCTCTGCTGCCTTCCACTATATAAATCCTGCTCTAACCTGTAACAATAGGCTGTACTACAAACACATCCTCTCTGCTGCCTTCCACTATATAAATCCTGCTCTAACCCGTAACAATAGGCTGTACTACAAACACATCCTCTCTGCTGCCTTCCACTATATAAATCCTGCTCTAACCTGTAACAATAGGCTGTACTACAAACACATCCTCTCTGCTGCCTTCCACTATATAAATCCTGCTCTAACCTGTAACAATAGGCTGTACTACAAACACATCCTCTCTGCTGCCTTCCACTATATAAATCCTGCTCTAACCTGTAACAATAGGCTGTACTACAAACACATCCTCTCTGCTGCCTTCCACTATATAAATCCTGCTCTAACCTGTAACAATAGGCTGTACTACAAACACATCCTCTCTGCTGCCTTCCACTATATAAATCCTGCTCTAACCTGTAACAATAGGCTGTACTACAAACACATCCTCTCTGCTGCCTTCCACTATATAAATCCTGCTCTAACCCGTAACAATAGGCTGTACTACAAACACATCCTCTCTGCTGCCTTCCACTATATAAATCCTGCTCTAACCTGTAACAATAGGCTGTACTACAAACACATCCTCTCTGCTGCCTTCCACTATATAAATCCTGCTCTAACCTGTAACAATAGGCTGTACTACAAACACATCCTCTCTGCTGCCTTCCACTATATAAATCCTGCTCTAACCTGTAACAATAGGCTGTACTACAAACACATCCTCTCTGCTGCCTTCCACTATATAAATCCTGCTCTAACCTGTAACAATAGGCTGTACTACAAACACATCCTCTCTGCTGCCTTCCACTATATAAATCCTGCTCTAACCTGTAACAATAGGCTGTACTACAAACACATCCTCTCTGCTGCCTTCCACTATATAAATCCTGCTCTAACCTGTAACAATAGGCTGTACTACAAACACATCCTCTCTGCTGCCTTCCACTATATAAATCCTGCTCTAACCTGTAACAATAGGCTGTACTACAAACACATCCTCTCTGCTGCCTTCCACTATATAAATCCTGCTCTAACCTGTAACAATAGGCTGTACTACAAACACATCCTCTCTGCTGCCTTCCACTATATAAATCCTGCTCTAACCTGTAACAATAGGCTGTACTACAAACACATCCTCTCTGCTGCCTTCCACTATATAAATCCTGCTCTAACCTGTAACAATAGGCTGTACTACAAACACATCCTCTCTGCTGCCTTCCACTATATAAATCCTGCTCTAACCTGTAACAATAGGCTGTACTACAAACACATCCTCTCTGCTGCCTTCCACTATATAAATCCTGCTCTAACCCGTAACAATAGGCTGTACTACAAACACATCCTCTCTGCTGCCTTCCACTATATAAATCCTGCTCTAACCTGTAACAATAGGCTGTACTACAAACACATCCTCTCTGCTGCCTTCCACTATATAAATCCTGCTCTAACCTGTAACAATAGGCTGTACTACAAACACATCCTCTCTGCTGCCTTCCACTATATAAATCCTGCTCTAACCTGTAACAATAGGCTGTACTACAAACACATCCTCTCTGCTGCCTTCCACTATATAAATCCTGCTCTAACCCGTAACAATAGGCTGTACTACAAACACATCCTCTCTGCTGCCTTCCACTATATAAATCCTGCTCTAACCTGTAACAATAGGCTGTACTACAAACACATCCTCTCTGCTGCCTTCCACTATATAAATCCTGCTCTAACCTGTAACAATAGGCTGTACTACAAACACATCCTCTCTGCTGCCTTCCACTATATAAATCCTGCTCTAACCTGTAACAATAGGCTGTACTACAAACACATCCTCTCTGCTGCCTTCCACTATATAAATCCTGCTCTAACCTGTAACAATAGGCTGTACTACAAACACATCCTCTCTGCTGCCTTCCACTATATAAATCCTGCTCTAACCTGTAACAATAGGCTGTACTACAAACACATCCTCTCTGCTGCCTTCCACTATATAAATCCTGCTCTAACCTGTAACAATAGGCTGTACTACAAACACATCCTCTCTGCTGCCTTCCACTATATAAATCCTGCTCTAACCCGTAACAATAGGCTGTACTACAAACACATCCTCTCTGCTGCCTTCCACTATATAAATCCTGCTCTAACCTGTAACAATAGGCTGTACTACAAACACATCCTCTCTGCTGCCTTCCACTATATAAATCCTGCTCTAACCTGTAACAATAGGCTGTACTACAAACACATCCTCTCTGCTGCCTTCCACTATATAAATCCTGCTCTAACCTGTAACAATAGGCTGTACTACAAACACATCCTCTCTGCTGCCTTCCACTATATAAATCCTGCTCTAACCTGTAACAATAGGCTGTACTACAAACACATCCTCTCTGCTGCCTTCCACTATATAAATCCTGCTTTAACCTGTAACAATAGGCTGTACTACAAACACATCCTCTCTGCTGCCTTCCACTATATAAATCCTGCTCTAACCTGTAACAATAGGCTGTACTACAAACACATCCTCTCTGCTGCCTTCCACTATATAAATCCTGCTCTAACCTGTAATAATAGGCTGTACTACAAACACATCCTCTCTGCTGCCTTCCACTATATAAATCCTGCTCTAACCTGTAACAATAGGCTGTACTACAAACACATCCTCTCTGCTGCCTTCCACTATATAAATCCTGCTCTAACCTGTAACAATAGGCTGTACTACAAACACATCCTCTCTGCTGCCTTCCACTATATAAATCTTGCTCTAACCTGTAACAATAGGCTGTACTACAAACACATCCTCTCTGCTGCCTTCCACTATATAAATCCTGCTCTAACCTGTAACAATAGGCTGTACTACAAACACATCCTCTCTGCTGCCTTCCACTATATAAATCCTGCTCTAACCTGTAACAATAGGCTGTACTACAAACACATCCTCTCTGCTGCCTTCCACTATATAAATCCTGCTCTAACCTGTAACAATAGGCTGTACTACAAACACATCCTCTCTGCTGCCTTCCACTATATAAATCCTGCTCTAACCCGTAACAATAGGCTGTACTACAAACACATCCTCTCTGCTGCCTTCCACTATATAAATCCTGCTCTAACCTGTAACAATAGGCTGTACTACAAACACATCCTCTCTGCTGCCTTCCACTATATAAATCCTGCTCTAACCTGTAACAATAGGCTGTACTACAAACACATCCTCTCTGCTGCCTTCCACTATATAAATCCTGCTCTAACCTGTAACAATAGGCTGTACTACAAACACATCCTCTCTGCTGCCTTCCACTATATAAATCCTGCTCTAACCCGTAACAATAGGCTGTACTACAAACACATCCTCTCTGCTGCCTTCCACTATATAAATCCTGCTCTAACCTGTAACAATAGGCTGTACTACAAACACATCCTCTCTGCTGCCTTCCACTATATAAATCCTGCTCTAACCTGTAACAATAGGCTGTACTACAAACACATCCTCTCTGCTGCCTTCCACTATATAAATCCTGCTCTAACCTGTAACAATAGGCTGTACTACAAACACATCCTCTCTGCTGCCTTCCACTATATAAATCCTGCTCTAACCTGTAACAATAGGCTGTACTACAAACACATCCTCTCTGCTGCCTTCCACTATATAAATCCTGCTCTAACCTGTAACAATAGGCTGTACTACAAACACATCCTCTCTGCTGCCTTCCACTATATAAATCCTGCTCTAACCTGTAACAATAGGCTGTACTACAAACACATCCTCTCTGCTGCCTTCCACTATATAAATCCTGCTCTAACCTGTAACAATAGGCTGTACTACAAACACATCCTCTCTGCTGCCTTCCACTATATAAATCCTGCTCTAACCTGTAACAATAGGCTGTACTACAAACACATCCTCTCTGCTGCCTTCCACTATATAAATCCTGCTCTAACCCGTAACAATAGGCTGTACTACAAACACATCCTCTCTGCTGCCTTCCACTATATAAATCCTGCTCTAACCCGTAACAATAGGCTGTACTACAAACACATCCTCTCTGCTGCCTTCCACTATATAAATCCTGCTCTAACCCGTAATAATAGGCTGTACTACAAACACATCCTCTCTGCTGCCTTCCACTATATAAATCCTGCTCTAACCCGTAACAATAGGCTGTACTACAAACACATCCTCTCTGCTGCCTTCCACTATATAAATCCTGCTCTAACCTGTAACAATAGGCTGTACTACAAACACATCCTCTCTGCTGCCTTCCACTATATAAATCCTGTAAATCCTGCTCTAACCCCCAACAATAGGCTGTACTACAAACACATCCTCTCTGCTGCCTTCCACTATATAAATCCTGCTCTAACCTGTAACAATAGGCTGTACTACAAACACATCCTCTCTGCTGCCTTCCACTATATAAATCCTGCTCTAACCTGTAACAATAGGCTGTACTACAAACACATCCTCTCTGCTGCCTTCCACTATATAAATCCTGCTCTAACCTGTAACAATAGGCTGTACTACAAACACATCCTCTCTGCTGCCTTCCACTATATAAATCCTGCTCTAACCTGTAACAATAGGCTGTACTACAAACACATCCTCTCTGCTGCCTTCCACTATATAAATCCTGCTCTAACCTGTAACAATAGGCTGTACTACAAACACATCCTCTCTGCTGCCTTCCACTATATAAATCCTGCTCTAACCTGTAACAATAGGCTGTACTACAAACACATCCTCTCTGCTGCCTTCCACTATATAAATCCTGCTCTAACCTGTAACAATAGGCTGTACTACAAACACATCCTCTCTGCTGCCTTCCACTATATAAATCCTGCTCTAACCTGTAACAATAGGCTGTACTACAAACACATCCTCTCTGCTGCCTTCCACTATATAAATCCTGCTCTAACCTGTAACAATAGGCTGTACTACAAACACATCCTCTCTGCTGCCTTCCACTATATAAATCCTGCTCTAACCTGTAACAATAGGCTGTACTACAAACACATCCTCTCTGCTGCCTTCCACTATATAAATCCTGCTCTAACCCGTAACAATAGGCTGTACTACAAACACATCCTCTCTGCTGCCTTCCACTATATAAATCCTGCTCTAACCTGTAACAATAGGCTGTACTACAAACACATCCTCTCTGCTGCCTTCCACTATATAAATCCTGCTCTAACCTGTAACAATAGGCTGTACTACAAACACATCCTCTCTGCTGCCTTCCACTATATAAATCCTGCTCTAACCTGTAACAATAGGCTGTACTACAAACACATCCTCTCTGCTGCCTTCCACTATATAAATCCTGCTCTAACCTGTAACAATAGGCTGTACTACAAACACATCCTCTCTGCTGCCTTCCACTATATAAATCCTGCTCTAACCTGTAACAATAGGCTGTACTACAAACACATCCTCTCTGCTGCCTTCCACTATATAAATCCTGCTCTAACCTGTAACAATAGGCTGTACTACAAACACATCCTCTCTGCTGCCTTCCACTATATAAATCCTGCTCTAACCTGTAACAATAGGCTGTACTACAAACACATCCTCTCTGCTGCCTTCCACTATATAAATCCTGCTCTAACCTGTAACAATAGGGTGTACTACAAACACATCCTCTCTGCTGCCTTCCACTATATAAATCCTGCTCTAACCTGTAACAATAGGCTGTACTACAAACACATCCTCTCTGCTGCCTTCCACTATATAAATCCTGCTCTAACCTGTAACAATAGGCTGTACTACAAACACATCCTCTCTGCTGCCTTCCACTATATAAATCCTGCTCTAACCTGTAACAATAGGCTGTACTACAAACACATCCTCTCTGCTGCCTTCCACTATATAAATCCTGCTCTAACCTGTAACAATAGGCTGTACTACAAACACATCCTCTCTGCTGCCTTCCACTATATAAATCCTGCTCTAACCTGTAACAATAGGCTGTACTACAAACACATCCTCTCTGCTGCCTTCCACTATATAAATCCTGCTCTAACCTGTAACAATAGGCTGTACTACAAACACATCCTCTCTGCTGCCTTCCACTATATAAATCCTGCTCTAACCTGTAACAATAGGCTGTACTACAAACACATCCTCTCTGCTGCCTTCCACTATATAAATCCTGCTCTAACCTGTAACAATAGGCTGTACTACAAACACATCCTCTCTGCTGCCTTCCACTATATAAATCCTGCTCTAACCTGTAACAATAGGCTGTACTACAAACACATCCTCTCTGCTGCCTTCCACTATATAAATCCTGCTCTAACCTGTAACAATAGGCTGTACTACAAACACATCCTCTCTGCTGCCTTCCACTATATAAATCCTGCTCTAACCTGTAACAATAGGCTGTACTACAAACACATCCTCTCTGCTGCCTTCCACTATATAAATCCTGCTCTAACCTGTAACAATAGGCTGTACTACAAACACATCCTCTCTGCTGCCTTCCACTATATAAATCCTGCTCTAACCTGTAACAATAGGCTGTACTACAAACACATCCTCTCTGCTGCCTTCCACTATATAAATCCTGCTCTAACCTGTAACAATAGGCTGTACTACAAACACATCCTCTCTGCTGCCTTCCACTATATAAATCCTGCTCTAACCTGTAACAATAGGCTGTACTACAAACACATCCTCTCTGCTGCCTTCCACTATATAAATCCTGCTCTAACCTGTAACAATAGGCTGTACTACAAACACATCCTCTCTGCTGCCTTCCACTATATAAATCCTGCTCTAACCTGTAACAATCGGCTGTACTACAAACACATCCTCTCTGCTGCCTTCCACTATATAAATCCTGCTCTAACCTGTAACAATAGGCTGTACTACAAACACATCCTCTCTGCTGCCTTCCACTATATAAATCCTGCTCTAACCTGTAACAATAGGCTGTACTACAAACACATCCTCTCTGCTGCCTTCCACTATATAAATCCTGCTCTAACCTGTAACAATAGGCTGTACTACAAACACATCCTCTCTGCTGCCTTCCACTATATAAATCCTGCTCTAACCTGTAACAATAGGCTGTACTACAAACACATCCTCTCTGCTGCCTTCCACTATATAAATCCTGCTCTAACCTGTAACAATAGGCTGTACTACAAACACATCCTCTCTGCTGCCTTCCACTATATAAATCCTGCTCTAACCTGTAACAATAGGCTGTACTACAAACACATCCTCTCTGCTGCCTTCCACTATATAAATCCTGCTCTAACCTGTAACAATAGGCTGTACTACAAACACATCCTCTCTGCTGCCTTCCACTATATAAATCCTGCTCTAACCTGTAACAATAGGCTGTACTACAAACACATCCTCTCTGCTGCCTTCCACTATATAAATCCTGCTCTAACCTGTAACAATAGGCTGTACTACAAACACATCCTCTCTGCTGCCTTCCACTATATAAATCCTGCTCTAACCTGTAACAATAGGCTGTACTACAAACACATCCTCTCTGCTGCCTTCCACTATATAAATCCTGCTCTAACCCGTAACAATAGGCTGTACTACAAACACATCCTCTCTGCTGCCTTCCACTATATAAATCCTGCTCTAACCCGTAACAATAGGCTGTACTACAAACACATCCTCTCTGCTGCCTTCCACTATATAAATCCTGCTCTAACCTGTAACAATAGGCTGTACTACAAACACATCCTCTCTGCTGCCTTCCACTATATAAATCCTGCTCTAACCTGTAACAATAGGCTGTACTACAAACACATCCTCTCTGCTGCCTTCCACTATATAAATCCTGCTCTAACCTGTAACAATAGGCTGTACTACAAACACATCCTCTCTGCTGCCTTCCACTATATAAATCCTGCTCTAACCCGTAACAATAGGCTGTACTACAAACACATCCTCTCTGCTGCCTTCCACTATATAAATCCTGCTCTAACCCGTAACAATAGGCTGTACTACAAACACATCCTCTCTGCTGCCTTCCACTATATAAATCCTGCTCTAACCTGTAACAATAGGCTGTACTACAAACACATCCTCTCTGCTGCCTTCCACTATATAAATCCTGCTCTAACCTGTAACAATAGGCTGTACTACAAACACATCCTCTCTGCTGCCTTCCACTATATAAATCCTGCTCTAACCTGTAACAATAGGCTGTACTACAAACACATCCTCTCTGCTGCCTTCCACTATATAAATCCTGCTCTAACCTGTAACAATAGGCTGTACTACAAACACATCCTCTCTGCTGCCTTCCACTATATAAATCCTGCTCTAACCTGTAACAATAGGCTGTACTACAAACACATCCTCTCTGCTGCCTTCCACTATATAAATCCTGCTCTAACCTGTAACAATAGGCTGTACTACAAACACATCCTCTCTGCTGCCTTCCACTATATAAATCCTGCTCTAACCTGTAACAATAGGCTGTACTACAAACACATCCTCTCTGCTGCCTTCCACTATATAAATCCTGCTCTAACCTGTAACAATAGGCTGTACTACAAACACATCCTCTCTGCTGCCTTCCACTATATAAATCCTGCTCTAACCTGTAACAATAGGCTGTACTACAAACACATCCTCTCTGCTGCCTTCCACTATATAAATCCTGCTCTAACCTGTAACAATAGGCTGTACTACAAACACATCCTCTCTGCTGCCTTCCACTATATAAATCCTGCTCTAACCTGTAACAATAGGCTGTACTACAAACACATCCTCTCTGCTGCCTTCCACTATATAAATCCTGCTCTAACCTGTAACAATAGGCTGTACTACAAACACATCCTCTCTGCTGCCTTCCACTATATAAATCCTGCTCTAACCCGTAACAATAGGCTGTACTACAAACACATCCTCTCTGCTGCCTTCCACTATATAAATCCTGCTCTAACCTGTAACAATAGGCTGTACTACAAACACATCCTCTCTGCTGCCTTCCACTATATAAATCCTGCTCTAACCCGTAACAATAGGCTGTACTACAAACACATCCTCTCTGCT
Organism: Protopterus annectens; assembly: GCF_019279795.1. Taxonomy (NCBI): domain Eukaryota; kingdom Metazoa; phylum Chordata; order Ceratodontiformes; family Protopteridae; genus Protopterus; species Protopterus annectens. The sequence goes on along the minus strand of NC_056746.1, from coordinate 31,869,964 downwards.
GCCTTCCACTATATAAATCCTGCTCTAACCCGTAACAATAGGCTGTACTACAAACACATCCTCTCTGCTGCCTTCCACTATATAAATCCTGCTCTAACCTGTAACAATAGGCTGTACTACAAACACATCCTCTCTGCTGCCTTCCACTATATAAATCCTGCTCTAACCTGTAACAATAGGCTGTACTACAAACACATCCTCTCTGCTGCCTTCCACTATATAAATCCTGCTCTAACCTGTAACAATAGGCTGTACTACAAACACATCCTCTCTGCTGCCTTCCACTATATAAATCCTGCTCTAACCTGTAACAATAGGCTGTACTACAAACACATCCTCTCTGCTGCCTTCCACTATATAAATCCTGCTCTAACCTGTAGCAATCGGTTGTACTACAAACACATCCTCTCTGCTGCCTTCCACTACATAAATCCTGCTCTAACCTGTAACAATAGGCTGTACTACAAACACATCCTCTCTGCTGCCTTCCACTATATAAATCCTGCTCTAACCTGTAACAATAGGCTGTACTACAAACACATCCTCTCTGCTGCCTTCCACTATATAAATCCTGCTCTAACCTGTAACAATAGGCTGTACTACAAACACATCCTCTCTGCTGCCTTCCACTATATAAATCCTGCTCTAACCTGTAACAATAGGCTGTACTACAAACACATCCTCTCTGCTGCCTTCCACTATATAAATCCTGCTCTAACCCGTAACAATAGGCTGTACTACAAACACATCCTCTCTGCTGCCTTGCACTATATAAATCCTGCTCTAACCTGTAACAATCGGCTGTACTACAAACACATCCTCTCTGCTGCCTTCCACTATATAAATCCTGCTCTAACCTGTAACAATAGGCTGTACTACAAACACATCCTCTCTGCTGCCTTCCACTATATAAATCCTGCTCTAACCGGTAACAATCGGCTGTACTACAAACACATCCTCTCTGCTGCCTTCCACTATATAAATCCTGCTCTAACCTGTAACAATAGGCTGTACTACAAACACATCCTCTCTGCTGCCTTCCACTATATAAATCCTGCTCTAACCCGTAACAATAGGCTGTACTACAAACACATCCTCTCTGCTGCCTTCCACTATATAAATCCTGCTCTAACCTGTAACAATAGGCTGTACTACAAACACATCCTCTCTGCTGCCTTCCACTATATAAATCCTGCTCTAACCTGTAACAATAGGCTGTACTACAAACACATCCTCTCTGCTGCCTTCCACTATATAAATCCTGCTCTAACCTGTAACAATAGGCTGTACTACAAACACATCCTCTCTGCTGCCTTCCACTATATAAATCCTGCTCTAACCTGTAACAATAGGCTGTACTACAAACACATCCTCTCTGCTGCCTTCCACTATATAAATCCTGCTCTAACCTGTAACAATAGGCTGTACTACAAACACATCCTCTCTGCTGCCTTCCACTATATAAATCCTGCTCTAACCTGTAACAATAGGCTGTACTACAAACACATCCTCTCTGCTGCCTTCCACTATATAAATCCTGCTCTAACCTGTAACAATAGGCTGTACTACAAACACATCCTCTCTGCTGCCTTCCACTATATAAATGCTGCTCTAACCTGTAACAATAGGCTGTACTACAAACACATCCTCTCTGCTGCCTTCCACTATATAAATCCTGCTCTAACCTGTAACAATAGGCTGTACTACAAACACATCCTCTCTGCTGCCTTCCACTATATAAATCCTGCTCTAACCTGTAACAATAGGCTGTACTACAAACACATCCTCTCTGCTGCCTTCCACTATATAAATCCTGCTCTAACCTGTAACAATAGGCTGTACTACAAACACATCCTCTCTGCTGCCTTCCACTATATAAATCCTGCTCTAACCTGTAACAATAGGCTGTACTACAAACACATCCTCTCTGCTGCCTTCCACTATATAAATCCTGCTCTAACCTGTAACAATAGGCTGTACTACAAACACATCCTCTCTGCTGCCTTCCACTATATAAATCCTGCTCTAACCTGTAACAATAGGCTGTACTACAAACACATCCTCTCTGCTGCCTTCCACTATATAAATCCTGCTCTAACCTGTAACAATAGGCTGTACTACAAACACATCCTCTCTGCTGCCTTCCACTATATAAATCCTGCTCTAACCTGTAACAATAGGCTGTACTACAAACACATCCTCTCTGCTGCCTTCCACTATATAAATCCTGCTCTAACCTGTAACAATAGGCTGTACTACAAACACATCCTCTCTGCTGCCTTCCACTATATAAATCCTGCTCTAACCTGTAACAATAGGCTGCACTACAAACACATCCTCTCTGCTGCCTTCCACTATATAAATCCTGCTCTAACCTGTAACAATAGGCTGTACTACAAACACATCCTCTCTGCTGCCTTCCACTATATAAATCCTGCTCTAACCTGTAACAATAGGCTGTACTACAAACACATCCTCTCTGCTGCCTTCCACTATATAAATCCTGCTCTAACCTGTAACAATAGGCTGTACTACAAACACATCCTCTCTGCTGCCTTCCACTATATAAATCCTGCTCTAACCTGTAACAATAGGCTGTACTACAAACACATCCTCTCTGCTGCCTTCCACTATATAAATCCTGCTCTAACCTGTAACAATAGGCTGTACTACAAACACATCCTCTCTGCTGCCTTCCACTATATAAATCCTGCTCTAACCTGTAACAATAGGCTGTACTACAAACACATCCTCTCTGCTGCCTTCCACTATATAAATCCTGCTCTAACCTGTAACAATAGGCTGTACTACAAACACATCCTCTCTGCTGCCTTCCACTATATAAATCCTGCTCTAACCCGTAACAATAGGCTGTACTACAAACACATCCTCTCTGCTGCCTTCCACTATATAAATCCTGCTCTAACCTGTAACAATAGGCTGTACTACAAACACATCCTCTCTGCTGCCTTCCACTATATAAATCCTGCTCTAACCTGTAACAATAGGCTGTACTACAAACACATCCTCTCTGCTGCCTTCCACTATATAAATCCTGCTCTAACCTGTAACAATAGGCTGTACTACAAACACATCCTCTCTGCTGCCTTCCACTATATAAATCCTGCTCTAACCTGTAACAATAGGCTGTACTACAAACACATCCTCTCTGCTGCCTTCCACTATATAAATCCTGCTCTAACCTGTAACAATAGGCTGTACTACAAACACATCCTCTCTGCTGCCTTCCACTATATAAATCCTGCTCTAACCTGTAACAATAGGCTGTACTACAAACACATCCTCTCTGCTGCCTTCCACTATATAAATCCTGCTCTAACCTGTAACAATAGGCTGTACTACAAACACATCCTCTCTGCTGCCTTCCACTATATAAATCCTGCTCTAACCTGTAACAATAGGCTGTACTACAAACACATCCTCTCTGCTGCCTTCCACTATATAAATCCTGCTCTAACCTGTAACAATAGGCTGTACTACAAACACATCCTCTCTGCTGCCTTCCACTATATAAATCCTGCTCTAACCTGTAACAATAGGCTGTACTACAAACACATCCTCTCTGCTGCCTTCCACTATATAAATCCTGCTCTAACCTGTAACAATAGGCTGTACTACAAACACATCCTCTCTGCTGCCTTCCACTATATAAATCCTGCTCTCACCTGTAACAATAGGCTGTACTACAAACACATCCTCTCTGCTGCCTTCCACTATATAAATCCTGCTCTAACCTGTAACAATAGGCTGTACTACAAACACATCCTCTCTGCTGCCTTCCACTATATAAATCCTGCTCTAACCTGTAACAATAGGCTGTACTACAAACACATCCTCTCTGCTGCCTTCCACTATATAAATCCTGCTCTAACCTGTAACAATAGGCTGTACTACAAACACATCCTCTCTGCTGCCTTCCACTATATAAATCCTGCTCTAACCTGTAACAATAGGCTGTACTACAAACACATCCTCTCTGCTGCCTTCCACTATATAAATCCTGCTCTAACCTGTAACAATAGGCTGTACTACAAACACATCCTCTCTGCTGCCTTCCACTATATAAATCCTGCTCTAACCCGTAATAATAGGCTGTACTACAAACACATCCTCTCTGCTGCCTTCCACTATATAAATCCTGCTCTAACCTGTAACAATAGGCTGTACTACAAACACATCCTCTCTGCTGCCTTCCACTATATAAATCCTGCTCTAACCTGTAACAATAGGCTGTACTACAAACACATCCTCTCTGCTGCCTTCCACTATATAAATCCTGCTCTAACCTGTAACA
>NC_056746.1:31725649-31860649 GCF_019279795.1 Protopterus annectens | reverse complement strand
GTATGTTAACACATAATCATACATGATATTTATGTATGTTAACACATAATCATACATGATATTTATGTATGTTAACACATAATCATACATGATATTTATGTATGTTAACATGTATGCCATACAAAGGTGTAAAGAAGAAACTGACATTCAAAAGTAAATTACTTGCTAGCTAGCTTTATGTAATAAGCTAATAAATAGAACAGCTTGATTTATAGTTCTGTCTGAGCAATGACCAATGCTGGGGTGTGGATAGCAGTGTTTTCCAATGAATGGTACTGTTAGACTACAGGGTAAAGCCCAAGTAATATAAAATAAGTGAAACTGAGTACGTTCTGCACACTCCACACCCTCAGCACAAATTATTGTCATAAATACATGCCTTAACATTTTAAAGTTAGCTTTATTAGTTATTTTTACCATATGTTCTGTTCCAGCACAAGAACATGTATTAAAAATAGTTAATCTGTTCAGTGGATCAAGGCCTTTCAGAATGGTAAATCATGTTTAGAGCATGTTTAGACAACCTGTTAGATCTTTGCTGTGGACATCGGCTCGAGGCCTTTCCGAATGGTAGATTATGTTTAGACAACCTGTTAGATCTTTGCTGTGGACATCGGCTCGAGGCCTTTCCGAATGGTAGATCATGTTTAGACAAACTGTTAGATCTTTGCTGTGGACATCGGCTCGAGGCCTTTCTGAATGGTAGATCATGTTTAGAGCATGTATAGACAACCTGTTAGATCTTTGCTGTGGACATCGGCTCGAGGCCTTTCCGAATGGTAGATCATGTTTGAAGCATGTTTAGACAACCTGTTAGATTTTTGGTGAGATCTTTGCTGTGGACATCTGCTTGAGGCCTTTCCGAATGGTTGATCATGTTTAGACAACCTGTTAGATTTTTGGTGAGATCTTTGCTGTGGACATCTGCTCGAGGCCTTTCCGAATGGTTGATCATGTTTAGACAACCTGGTAGATCTTTGCTGTGGGCATGGTGCTTTGACCTGATTTGCAGTTTCACACAGTAATTGATCATTTCCTTTAAAACAGGTTATTACTTAACAAGCTTACTGCAAATATTAAGGTATAAGAAAATTACACAGAAATGCTAGCTAGGTGAAACCCTATGTTTGTCAGTTACCACTCTGGTTCTGTGAAAAATATTGCAAAAAAATCTGAAGTATTTTAAAGTCTGTAGAGCTCATGAGTTGTTTTAAAATAAAATGTAGTATTTACTTCACAATTCTAATCTTTTGGACTGGTATTACAAAGCGCATATGGTTAATTGTATCATGCAATTCAAACTCCTGTTATTCTATTATTACTTACAAAGACTAAAAAATAGACAAAGATATAACATTACGCTGATTATATGAAGATTATTGTAGTAAAAATACACACACATTGTAACAATAAATTTAAATGGCTTATGGCAGGGCAGTTTTCACATCAAATTGATAATAAAAGCAGTCATCCTAGTATTGGTATAACCGAAATGCTTAAATATATAACAAAGTTTTTCTAAAAAAAAAAAACTTGCAATCATGATACATAATATTTCAGATTTTATCAGTAAGTGGTAGATGTTTACATTTCAGACTGACAGCTGCCGTGTTTTGGTTCTGTGCTGTTATATCCTTCCATTATCTGTCTTCCTGTAGACCTACATAATCCATTTTTCAGTTTAGCAGTCCGGATGTGTATTTTCTGTGTGAATTAAAAATGATATCTTATCACATCTGGGTCAGATTCTCGGTCCTTTTTCTAGTTACTCGTTGCCTCACTTCTGCTTTATTAGTATTTTCAGTAAATCTACCAAGTTACACATTTAGTGTTTATCAGAGGAAAAAATCTGAAAAAGGAAAAACTCATCTTTGTGTTAAATGCCTGATCCCTTCACAGCCTGACATGCATTTACTTCCTTAGTTACAGTTGTAAGCATGATTATTATTATTATAATAAATATATTTGTCCTTATCTACACATACCACAGCTCCCATTGTCTTGAAAGCAAACCTACTAACCATTGAATGAGCATGTGAAATATGTAATCACTACTCTGTTTAAAGACAAGTAAAGCGCATCAACATGTTCCCATCTGCAAATTGGAACACGATACCAGTGGGGTCCTTATACTGAAACGATAAGACTGAATCAGTTAGAAATTAAAAGTGATGAATAATAGCAACATTAAATCTAATAATCATTTCCAAAGTCAGTCAGAAGATAAAAAGAGAAGATCTTATTTGTGTTTATTCATTTCTTTGTTGCATCATTTAATAAAATATGCAAAGTCATGGGCAGTTATTTCACTCTAGAAATAGAACATGGCATAAAGCTATGCTTATTAAGGTCAAAGGTCTCTATGCAGCTATGCTTGCCATCATGTGATTCAACAAGTGACAACAATCCTTGGGAAAGAACAACTGGGGCATGTCGTGCACAGTGGCTATATTAATAAAAACAACACTGCCATTCCTATGAAGTCTATTTATAACTGAACCTGAAACAGGCAAATGAGATTTTATAGTACCAAACAGTGTTACTACCTGTAGTGTAATAGTGAGTCGTTGACGGTAAAGTCCTATGAAATGGCAACAACTTTATATCCGACTGAGACATGGCTAGGTTTGTTGTATTTTAGCTGATGTCCAAAACGTCTAGGACTGCCAACATTAGCAGTATATTGCATTCAGACTCCCTCATGGCTACACATTTGCATTCTGTTTGATAAATTTTCATTATAATCTCTCTCCAGTCCCTAAAAATCCTTCCCCTCAAAACCAGTTTGCTTACAGGAGCTTATATCACAACTACTGCATGTCCACCAGCAGGCTTTTATCTCAAACAATATTTTGGATGGCCAGGCAGGTCTCAGAAATGTCCTAAAGACTTTTCATGTGAAGCAATGACAAGAGTAGAGGGGGTACAACTCAACTTGAAGTTTGTAGGACAATTGCTTTCTCACTTTTTTGTTAGTTGTCCAATCAGTTCTATATCAACTCTATACATATCCTAGACGATAGCTTAACAAACTCTTCCCTTATAAAATAATGGGATAATAAAGTAAAACTATCCATTAGAAAGAGTTATGATGGCAGCTTCATACTATACTAAATATACACGGATAGGGATGAATATTTACTGCTGTCCCTCTGCCCTACTTCACTTTTGTTTAGAAATAAATAGGAGATTGTAGATAGTGTGTAGCTTATTGGTTATGCAAACTATCTGTGAATTTTATAACAAATGTGTCCTGTATGTTCTTTCATTCTCCACTGCACTTAAACATTGTTATTTTAGCCCAAAGAAAACTCACTGTGGCAGCTGTAGAAAATTAAAACAACAGATTCCTTTAAATAAGGAGAACTACATATAATACATCATACAGCCATATATGATAAACTACATATCATACCTCATGCAGCCATATATGATAAACTACATATAATACCTCATGCAGCCATATATGGTAAACTACATATAATACCTCATGCAGCCATATATGGTAAACTGCATATAATGCCTCATACAGCCATATATGGTAAACTACATATAATACCTCGTACAGCCATATGTGGTAAACCACATATAATACCTCATACAGCCATATATGGTAAACTACATATAATACCTCTGTGACGACTGGAGAGAGATGGGCAAAGGCTGCCAGCCTAGTCAAATAGAATTTAATATATAAATTTATTTATTTATTTATTTTATTTTACATTTGTTAACCGGGCTAGTCCAGCTGGATATATTTCCATTTTCAGTGGAGGCCCAGGGAGAAAAGCTCCAGTAGTAACACAGAGATAATATAACACTTAAATATATCAAGTACAAATTATACAAAGAAAGGATGTTAAGAAAACATAGGCATGAGTATTAATGAGAGGAAAAACTAACATTAATGTCCTATAGACATACAGAATAAGCTAGTCACTGTGCAGAAAGGATATCTGAGATCAGACACAGTACATTCAGAGGAATCACATTACTAACATAGGGAGTTTAATTACATTACTAACATAGGTAGTTTAATGTAATTACATTACTAACATAGGTAGTTTAATTTAATTACATTACTAACATAGGTAGTTTAATTACATTACTAACATAGGTAGTTTAATTTAATTACATTAATAACATAGGTAGTTTAATTTAATTACATTACTAACATAGGTAGTTTAATTTAATTACATTAATAACATAGGTAGTTTAATTTAATTACATTACTAACATAGGTAGTTTAATTACATTACTAACATAGGTAGTTTAATTTAATTACATTAATAACATAGGTAGTTTAATTTAATTACATTACTAACATAGGTAGTTTAATTTAATTACATTAATAACATAGGTAGTTTAATTTAATTACATTACTAACATAGGTAGTTTAATTTAATTACATTACTAACATAGGTAGTTTAATTTAATTACATTCATAGGTAGTTTAATTTAATTACATTACTAACATAGGTAGTTTAATTTAATTACATTACTAACATAGGTAGTTTAATTACATTAATAACATAGGTAGCTTAATTTAATTACATTACTAACATAGGTAGTTTAATTACATTACTAACATAGGTAGTTTAATTTAATTACATTACTAACATAGGTAGTTTAATTACATTAATAACATAGGTAGTTTAATTTAATTACATTACTAACACAGGTAGTTTAATTACATTAATAACATAGGTAGTTTAATTTAATTACATTACTAACATAGGTAGTTTAATTTAATTATATTACTAACATAGGTAGTTTAATTTAATTACATTACTAACATAGGTAGTTTAATTTAATTACATTACTAATATAGGTAGTTTAATATACTAGAGATAAATACTACTTCTGGAGGGGTGAAGTAATAAAGACTGGTATGAGGAGGCAGTACAAAGACAGCAGTAGAGAAAGCAGAGGAATTAGTCAGGGTTGCAACAGAGACATGCCCAGTGAGTTTTAAGATGTTTTTTGAGCCTTTGTTTAAAAAGCTGCAGGGCAACTGTATAAATAAATGTAAAATAAAGGCTTGTGTTTTTAAATGCAGGAAAACACTGTGAAATGTGGAACTGCAAAATATGTGACATTGCACTCTACTGGCTCAGTGAAGCATGTTGTATCCTTTCATGTTAGAATTCGGCCTAAGAGTGGCTGGATGAATATTTCATGCCCATTGTTTTAAGGCTAAAGTTTATGACCAGAATTTATAGTTTCATAGTTTCATAGTATAGTACTAGGCTATCTGCCCTAGGGCATTTATAAGCCTAGCCATAGTGTACATGGCTTACGCCACCCCATGCAATGATACAAAGTGTACAAAATAAATTTAGTTTATTGTGCCTCTGTCTAGTAATGACACAGAGACAACCCCCAGGGTAAGCCTACAATCACCCATCCACTCATCAAGATTTCTCTTGAAGAGAGTCAGTGAGGGGCTCTGCCTAACATGGACTGAGATCCTGTTCCAGAGTGCGGGAAGCCTCTGGGTTATGAATCTGTCCCTCCAGCATGTCCTATTCATATTTGTACTGAGGTTTACATCTTTAGCTCTCGTGGCTGTGATGGATTTGGATTTTTTTGAGGTGGAGCATGTCCATTAATTCCTGATTGGACATGGCCTTGTACGTCAGGCACAGATCACCTCTGAGCAGGCGGCATGCTACTGAATAGAGCTGGAGCTTCTTTAGTCTGGCTGCATATGAAGTATGTTGGAGACCCTTGATCCTCTTGGTGAGGTACTTTTGGGGTCTCTCCAGCTGCTGCAGGTGCCGGGTGAGGTACATACCAAATGGGGCATTGTACTCAATCATAGGCCTGATAAGGGAGGAATATAGCGGTACAATGACATCCTTAGCTCTGGATGTGAATCCCTTCATGATAAGGTGGGCAAGGTAGAAGGTCTTTCTAACCACTTTGGCGACGTGGGTGTCAAATGAGAGGTCACTGTCAACTTGGGTCCCCAGGTCTCTGATTACTTTTTCCATACTTAATGGATTGCCACCTATGTGGTAATTTGTGGGTACTTTGTTTTTCCCAAAGAGAATGACTATACATTTTTTGGCATTTAGTTTAAGGCCATGACTGTGGCACCAGTCATCCGTTTCTGTAAGGCCCTTCTGAAGGATGCATGTGTCAGCTGGTGTATCGACTATGGCGCCTAGTTTGCAGTCATCTATGAACTTTGTCAGCCACAACCCCCCCCTATGTTTGCCTGCACATCTGAAAAATAAATGCCGAACAAGAGGGGTCCCAAGACAGAGCCCTGTGGGACTCCACTTGTGACTGGCTTAGAATCTGACATAGATCCAGCTATTCTGACTTTGTGGGTTCTGTCCTTTAGCCAGTTTGCAACCCATCTTGTGACATACGGGTTTACTTTTAAGCTGTTGAGCTTGTCTATGATGCCTGAGTGGGGTATTGTGTCGAAGGCTTTTGCCAGGTCCAGGTAGGCTGTATGAACTGCTTTGCCCTCATCGATGGCTCTAGTGACTGTTTCAAAAAAGTCCACCAGGTTGAAAAGGCAGGATCTGCCTTTTACAAAGCCGAACTGGGTAGGGTCAATTGTCTGTAGGTCCCGGATGTCTTTGTTTATGAGTTCCATAATGATCCTTTCCATAGCTTTGCAGACCAGGCTGGTCAAGCTTATGGGGCGGTAGTTTCCAAGGTCTGTAGAGGTGCCTCCTTTGTGGAGTGGGACCACTGTTGCTGTACGCCTGTGTTCAGGGACATATCCTGTAGTAAGGCTAAGATTAAACAGCATTCTTATGTGCGGGTTTAGCTCCTCTAGGAGTTCACGTAGCATGCAACCCGGGACACCATCTGGTCCCATAGATGCTGTATTTTTAGATTTGCTGAGAGCAGATCTCACCTGGACATCTGAGATGTCAGGGAGGTTGCATTCAGCTGGGATAAATATTTCATCTTTTGGAGATGAGGCAGGGGAGAAATTTGCACTGAACCTGTCTGCCAGTATGTTGGCAATATCTGTGGGTTCAGTGTATTTCTTGCCATTATGAACTAACTCTGAGCATATCTGAGGGTTTCTACCCATGTTTCTAACATAACTGAAGAAGGCCTTGTGGTTATCTTTAGTGTCCTTAGCGATTTTTCTCTCAAAGTTGGCCTTTGATGATTTTATGAGCGAACGTAGTTTTTTGCTAGTGCTGATCAGAGATGCCTTCCCTTTATGGGATTTTGCTCTGTCTTGCAGTAGCTTCCTTCTCTTGTTATAAAGTTTGTTTATGGCTGGGGTCCACCAGATAGGATGCATGCCTTTGGTGGAAAGGGTCTTGGTTTTATTTGGGATTGCATGATCCATGCATTCTTGGAGATGTCCGTAGAAAGCATTTGTGAAGGATTCAGCAGTGTGGGATGTAGTTTCCACTGGCCCAGGGGGCTTGAAGGATACCATTTCAGTCCTAATGAGTGTAAAGTTGGCTTTTGAGAAGTTTCTCACTGTGGTCTTTTGTGATGGGGGTGGAGGTGGGATATGAATATCTAGGGTTATTAGTTTGTGGTCTGATCTCACTAGTGAGGGGTATACTTCCGGTGTTGAGCATTTTGTCCCCATGTTTGTGATGATCAGGTCAAGTATATTATTTCCCCTTGTGGGAGAGGTGACTACTTGTTCCATCACATTTGAGTTGATGAATTCCAGGAACCTTTGGGCTAGGGTGTTAGGGCTTGAATAATGTACCCAGTCTATGTTTGGGTAGTTGAAGTCTCCCAATATGATGGTATTTGGTGAGACATTCATATCCTCCAATGTCTTCAGGAAGGCTGAATGGAGTTCCTGAGATTGAGAGTGGAAAGTGCATCGGACACGGATATCCTTCAGAAGGGACTCACGGAAACAGATAGCTGGTGCCAGAGCCATGGCCTGAAGTTAAACGCCAAAAAATGTTTAGTCATACCCTTCGGGAAAAACAAGGTAACCCCGAGCTACCATATAGGTGGCAATACACTAAGCACAGAAGAGGTTATCAGGGACCTGGGGACCCAGGTTGACAGTGGCCTTTCTTTTGACACTCACGTTGCTAAAGTGGTTAGAAAGACCTTCTACATTGCCCACCTGATCATGAAGGGATTCACATCCAGATCTAGTGAGGTCATTGTTCCCCTGTACTCTTCACTTATCAGACCAATGATCGAGTACAATGCCCCATTCGGGATGTATCTCACCCGACATCTGCAGCAATTGGAGAGACCCCAAATGTTCCTCACCAAAAGGATAAAGGGACTCCAAAATCTGTCATATGCTGCCAGATTGAAGAAACTCCAGCTCTATTCAGTCGCATACCGTCTGCTCAGAAGTGACATGTGCCTGACATACAAGGCCATGTCCAACCCAGAATTAATGGACATGCTCCACCTCAAAAAATCCAAATCCACCAAAACCACTAGAGCAAGCGACTTAAACCTTAGCACGGATATAAATAGGGCGTGCTGGAGGGATAGATTTATCACTCAGAGACTCCTATGCTGTGGAATAAAATCCCGGTCCATGTGAGGCAAAGCACCTCGCTGACTCTGTTCAAGAGAAATCTAGACCTGTGGATGGGAGATCGTAGGTTTACCCCGGGAATCATCTCTGTGTCACTGCTGGACAGAGGCACAACAAACTAATGGGCACAGTATTTTTTCATATAAGGGGTGGCGTAAGCCACAAAAATTTGGGCTAGGCTTATAAATGCCTTAGGGCAGATAGCCTAGTATAAACCTATGAACCTATGAACCTATGAGAGGGTGGTCTGTAGCATGCTACAAGTTGTATAGCAGTTTTGCCTATGGTTAGTTGCACATGGATGGTCTCCGATGCTTCGTGCATTGCCACTAACCTGGAGGTGTGGGTGTCTTTGATGAATATGGTCACTCCCCCTCCTTTTGTGGTTCGGCCCAAGTTTTGGGGCCGAAATGCATGATACGAGGTATAACCTGGTAGGGCTGGGGTGCTCACAGGATCCTTGAATCAGGTTTCAGTTACTGCACAGACATCGATACTCTCCATACTGAGGAGTGCTTCGAGAGCCTGCATCTTGAGATTTAGACTTCTGGCGTTGAGCAACATTACCCTTAGTTTTTTTCCTTTTTTGTTTTTTAAGGTGGTGGGTTTGTCTTTTGAGCATTGCCTAAAAAAGGCACTATGGGGGGTGGCAAGAGTCTTAGCCAATATCTGGAAGCCCAGTGGTGACAGGTGTAAGCCATCCACATTTAGATGTGGAAGGTGCTTTTATTGCTTTAGTTTCTGTTGGCATATACATGTGAAATGTCTTGTATCGTTGTAAGTTTCTGAGGAGGTGTTAGATTGCTAAATAATGCAGTTTGTGGCCTAAGAACTCAGACCAGGTGTTAAGATGATGCAATATGAATACTGGGTAAACCTAAGTGTCAAAAATGATGTAATTTTGGGAAGGCCTTAGAGACATGTTTGTTGGTAATGTTTAAATACTATTTCTCACGAGAGACCTGGAAGCTTTTTGATCTGGACATCTAACTTATCAGCACTCTACTTATGCTCACATGTAAGTTTTTAATAATATGATATCTTGTAGGAATAGTTAAAGCTAGTAAAGATTAATTAGGTATTTTTCTTTGAAACCAGACCTGTCCTACTGTATTATTTTAAGTTTCTGTGTGATCTGTGAACTCTTAGATATCTCTGTGGTGTAGTAGTTTTGTCTTGTATTTTAATTATTTATTAAATATTTTTAAAACCTTCTACCCATGGCTGGTTTGTGTAGAGATAAAGTATGCTTCAGAGTACATTATATATTTATAGAGTTTACTGTCTAAGCCCTTCCAAAAAGCCTTAGACTATATAGTCACATTACCATTGGATATTAATATTGCACAGTAATAATTGGTCTCCGTTTTAAGGGTCTTTTAGTAGCTGATATTATTAACTGGGTGGTGGCAGTAATTACTATCATATAGTCTGGGTAAAGGGGCACAGTTGGAGAATCTGTGTCAGCCTTTCCCAGGAGTGTCTATGAAGTTGTATAAATACTTATCTCAATGTGTGTGTGTGTTGTGTCAGCTACTTGGGCAGGGACATGAAACGCTGGTTGGACAAAGAGGGTACTGGAGGTTCTAGCTTGCCCAGTTAGGCTGAGACCTGGACCCTATAGCTGTGCCAGTGGGAAGTCTTATTGGGGACCTGGTGAGCAAGGGAGCAACCAGCCCCAGACTGACTGATCTCTGTGTGCACTTAAGGGAAATTGTACTTCACTGTGTGTATTAGTTATCCTTTCCTCCTCTAGGAGACGACCTCCCTGGTGTTAGTGGTGAGGACTGAGGCTCCTTGATTGCTGGGCCAGGGCACGGTCGTCACAACCTCATACAGCCATATATGGTAAACTACATATAATGCCTCAAACAGCCATATATGGTAAACTACATGCAATACCTCAAACAGTCATATATGGTAAACTGTATATAATACCTCGTACAGCCATATATGGTAAACTACATATAATACCTCATACAGCCATATATGGTAAACTACATATAATTCCTCAAACAGCCATATATGGTAAACTACATATAATACCTCATACAGCCATATATGGTAAACTACATATAATACCTCATACAGCCATATATGGTAAACTACATATAATAGCTCAAACAGCCATATATGGTAAACTACATATACCTCAAACAGCCATATATGGTAAGGTACATATAACGCCTCAAACAGCCATATATGGTAAAGTACATATAATACCTCAAGCAGCCATATATGGTAAACTACATATAATACCTCATACAGCCATTTATGGTAAACTACATATAATACCTCATACAGCCATATATGGTAAACTACATATAATACCTCAAACAGCCATATATGGTAAACCACATATAATACCTCATACAGCCATATATGGTAAACTACATATAATACCTCATACAGCCATATATGGTAAACTACACATAATGCCTCAAACAGCCATATATGGTAAACTACATATAATACCTCATACAGTCATATATGGTAAACTACATATAATTCCTCAAACAGCCATACATGGTAAACTACATATAATACCTCAAACAGCCATATATGGTAAACTACATATAATAGCTCAAACAGCCATATATGGTAAACTACATATACCTCAAACAGCCATATATGGTAAGGTACATATAACGCCTCAAACAGCCATATATGGTAAAGTACATATAATACCTCAAGCAGCCATATATGGTAAACTACATATAATACCTCATACAGCCATATATGGTAAACTACATATAATACCTCAAACAGCCATATATGGTAAACTACATATAATACCTCAAACAGCCATATATGGTAAACCACATATAATACCTCATACAGTCATATATGGTAAACTACATATAATACCTCAAATAGTGATATATGGTAAACTACATATAATTCCTCAAACAGCCATATATGGTAAACTACATATAATACCTCAAACAGCCATATATGGTAAACAACATATAATAGCTCAAACAGCCATATATGGTAAACTACATATACCTCAAACAGCCATATATGGTAAGGTACATATAACGCCTCAAACAGCCATATATGGTAAAGTACATATAATACCTCAAGCAGCCATATATGGTAAACTACATATAATACCTCATACAGCCATATATGGTAAACTACATATAATACCTCATACAGCTTATATGGTAAACTACATATAATACCTCATACAGCCATATATGGTAAACTGCATATAATACCTCAAACAGCCATATATGGTAAACTACATATAATACCTCATACAGCCATATATGGTAATCTACATATAATACCTCATACAGCCATATAAGGTAAACTACATATAATGCATCATACAGTCATATATGTACGATTAATATATACTGGAATGTGCTCATTAATTAGCTCCATTTTATAGAAGGCTCATAAAAGCTCTTCTGCCTAATTAAGACCTGTACATTTCTCACTTTTGTGAAATTATAAGAGGATCACAGTAGTGAAGTAGGGATTCCCATGGTGCATTGTTTAAGGGGTGAAGCCATATAACAGATCTACTCAACTGATGCTCTTTACTAGAGCTGTCCACCCAAGGCAAAATTAATCCTAATTCCTTCTAATTTAGTGAACAGCATAGCTCAGCCTTGTTTTTGGTTGAGAAAAGGCATCTGAGTTCCACCTTCCAAATGTCTAAGAGGAGGATATATCATTAGTTCGGGGTGTAGACTGAGAGTTTTTGGATATAAAATTGGTTAGCATTACTGTCCTTTCACACTCTATGTATTCCATGCATTTAAGTGGGAGTTTAGCATACCCTGAATTCTGTTTATGATGGAGTATTCTATTTAGCTTAGATATGCAAAAATATGTCTGGTTCTGAGTAGCTAACTCTAAATGGATATGAATTTAAAGAGTTCAGTAGGATGGCTAAAGGAATGTTAAAGTGTGATCGATTGGACTGGATTCATTCAATACCACATATCCCTGGGAAACACTTTGAAAAGACAGCTTAAGATAATTAGGTCATTTGCAAACAAAAAAAAAAAAGCAAAATCCTAATCATTCCTAACCTAGCCATCTTGGTGTTGATACTATCAACACATTCTTGAGGGAGTTAAACTGCCAGTAGAAGTAATGGCTTCTAGCAGACAGCTTAGTTTTGCTTTGTATCCCTACTTATGGAAAATACTTTTTAAGGAAACAGGTCTGCTGCACCATAGAATATTGTTTACATGAATTTTATCAAATTCTACTAAGAGCTGTATTCTCTAATGGCATGAAACTGACACAGCCATGAAATAGTATCAGATACCCTGCAAGCATTAATACAGTACTCTGCATTAACATCACTGTCTCCGTGGTGATACAGGGGCACTACCATTAGCTTCCTGCTCTTGTCCACCTGGTACCTTTAGAATAGTGCCTCACGTGTTTCTGCCCGGAATATATCTGCAATGGTCTTGATGGATAAGGGATGGTAAGAAAGATGTTAGGCCACTAGCTGAAATGCCCAGATTAGGTTAGCAATGCAGAATTAATAATGATATAGATATGTGTGGTCCAGCGAGGTCCCCATTCTTGTCAAATTTAAGCACCAAGAGACAGAATTTCCTGATTCATGGAGGGAATGCATGTATCCCTGAATATAATTCACTTTTTTTTAATAATAAACAATTTAACATAAGAGCAGCTTAAGATACAGCTCTGATGGCAATCTATCGTGGTCTGGAATGTTGTAAGGTTTCTGCCATGTAAACTTCAGGATTACCGCTATCTTTGTTACAGGGCAGAGACTTTCTCTAAGGCCTAATCTAATGAGACTGATTGTTTTTTGTTTTGTTTTTTTTTAAAGTGGGCAGATGTATTGGGAGCGAGGGCTCCATCTGAGCCCTAAAAATCTATCAAAATGGTCCCAAAATATTATTAGAATATCTGCCTTTCCATAAATGTTTGGCTTTGTTTGAGGGTGTATTGTAGGCATTTTCACCTGGACTAGTTTGCAATACCTGTTAAGATATCTATAAACCTAAGGCACGCAGATTAAAAATAAGTAAGGGGTTTGTCCAAGGCCAGATCTTGGATCCACCAAGAATAATCATGTATTATTTTGTCAACATATGACGGTGCACAACTGAAATGTCTGAATCAGTGGGAGGTTGCAAGCTTAAAACACAGACTCCCCCAAAACTGCAAAATATGTTCACATATGTATTTCTTTTTTTTTTGCTGAGAGCTAGACCCTTCAGCACATGTGACATGAGCCCAAGGCTCTACACCCCCCCTTTATATATTCACTGTATTATATTTACTACAAGAGCTGCTGAAGCTCAGTAAAAAGGAATTCGTAGGGAAACAGAAGACTGACCTTATTCTCCTACTCCAAGTCCAGTACACCTCAAACAGGTGCACAAGTTGTGACCAAGCGCGGTAGGGAAACAGAGGACTGACCTTATTGTCCTTCTCCAAGTCAAGTGCACCTCAAACAGGTGCACAAGGTGTGACCAAGCGATTGCCCAAGCATTACAACATTAGCAGGAAAAAAATTATTTTTCTGCTTCAGCATTTCAATATTTAACACAGCAGGGCACAACGAAGTGTAGGTTTCTGTCACAGCTGTTTTAGAAATAAGATTCTGATTATGAATTCCCAGTGCCATCTTAAAAATCTGATAGTTCATTTTTCTTTCAGATAGCTCACATCTTAGCCATTTGTAGAAAGTCTTGTAAATGTCCCATTTCCTACGATAATATTCTCAATGGATGTACTATTTAGGTTACAGGTGTGAGTATCTGCAATGCTTCACTTTCCCAGAGTAAGTAGGGAGAACTGCCCCTTTTCTGTTATATGAAAAAGTTATTTATAAGCTCAATGAACTTGTTTTGATGTCTGGTCTACTACAGCGGTAGAGCGTTAGCCTCTACTGTTTATATGCACAAGCAGGAGACATGAGTATAATGTAATTCGTGGGCTCCCAAACTTCCACCTAGATGGTTATAAGTCTTAAATCTTTCTGACTAGTTAAGTGAAACCATGGTGGGGGCTAAGTAAGAACATATCTTTCTTACTAATCTTCCTAATGTGGATATCTGTGGCAGGTGAAGTGTGTTTATACCTAAGAGGATAAAATAAAGTTTCTGTCCCCAACTTGCAATCTTGTTTATTTACCAGGTAAGTTAATGGGACAGCTAAGCCTCCTATTTAGTTACACATAAACGCACACATGCACACACAGTCATATGCACACGTGCACACACACACATGCATGCAAGTACATAGTATGTAACCTCAGTCTGTGAAAAAACAAAAATAGCGAGAAATACAGGAATAGTCACGATCAACACCACGGACCTTATACACAAGTTTATTGAGTTAGCGCGTTCGGAGGGAGCAATGTCTCTCCTTCTTCAGACAAAAGTAAAAGCCATTAAACTGTAGGCTTAAATAGGACAATCCATTGGCTAATTACATTAATTAGTAAACACAATCCACATGTATTTAAAGAACTCCTGACATTAAATATGTGTGTGTGTGTGTGTGTGTGTGTGTGTGTGTGTGTGTGTGTGTGTGTGTGTGTGTGTGTGTGTGTGTATATATATATATATATATATATATATATATATATACACACACACATCTTTTACAACCATAACAATTCCCAAACTAGATGCTTGGTTTTAAAACACATTAAAATTGAGTGTTAAACAATATATTACAAATACCATTATGTTTAGCTATTTGTTGTTTATTACAATCGTGCTCTAAGAACTGAATTTTAACTGAATGAACAAACAATTTGCAAGATAATGAAAGTCTTTACCCAAAAAGTAGAATAAAAGGCTTTGCAAAAAATAAGACTAAAGTCACCTTCTTATAGTGAGATGTTTGAGTATACTACTAATAGAAACTGATTTGTTTACACCAGGATACATGTAACCAGCAGTTCTAATCTGCCAAAAAAGTTCTTCCATCTCCAAACGAACCTGCCATGGTCCGCCCCTTATATTAATATCAATATGTTGAAGGATACTACATTTGAAATTATGGGCTGTATTTTCCATTATGTCCTAGCCAGAGCATTGGTGGAATCTTTCTTGCTGATGGCATAATAATGCTCATAAATGCGCTGCTTTAGTCTCCTTTCTGTTTTCCCTATGTAGAAAGTGGCACATTTATCACAGCAGGCAGCATATACAACACTTCTGGTATCACAAGTGTATTTACCTTTTATATTGAAAATTCTGTCCTTCATTTTAATTTTAGAACCAACATAAACATGTTTGCACTGGCTACAGGACCCACACTTGGCCATCCCTGTGTTTCTAATATGCTTGTTAGAATGCTTAAATTCAAGTATAGATTTGAGATTTTGCCCACGCCTGTATATGATTTGAGGTTTTGCTCCAAACATATTAAACAGGACCCTGTCCCCAATAATGAGGGTCCAGTTTATCCCTAATTCCAGGTACAAGAGTGTTATATACAGGAAGCCCACTTATTCTAACGATTTCCTACGTTTCACCAGCTGTCATCCTTTCCATCAGAAAAAAGCGGTCATAAAAGGACAAATGGTGAGGGCGGCTAGGATGATCTCTGATGAAAAAGTCTTCATAGAGGAATGTGACCATTTAGCAACCATGTTCACCAACAGAGGCTATCCGTCCACATTGATTGTTAATATTTCATCTGAAGTAGTTAACAAACAACAAATGGGTCATTTGAAACCAATTTTGTGCAATTTTAATAGGCAGAACCAACTTGGCTCAGATAAGGAAATTGCACCCAAACACCAGCTTTGTGATCAAAACTTCAAGACAAGTTTTTTATGTACCTTTAGTCTCGCTCACTCACCAATTAGAGAGCTAATTTACAGAAACTGTACCCTCATTATTTTAAAGTTATCTGAGTCTCCAGTTTGAGAGACACAAATATGCAAAATAAAATTAAGACACAAACTCTTGGTAGCATTCCTTCTCTACTGTCCCTTGTTTGTTTATTTCTTTTTTCTTTTTACATATTACAGACCTACAGATTTACATAGACAATGTTTTCACACATTTAAATAATCATAAGCCTGTTTACTTGGTCTTAGTTTTTGCTGTCGTTTCATTGTTTGAAGTGGCTGCATTGCGTTTACACAGAATATACGGATTTGTTGCACATTTTGTTGATGGTTTGCTTAAGCTGAATTATGCTACAGTCAGTTTGTACATTGCTGAAAATAATATAATTGTTACTGTTTCGCTTGTTCATGGTTGTGTGACATCGGAGTTTTCCTACATAAGTTAGGAGAGTTGTAGTGTGTACTTTGTGTAATATTTTGAGAGTGGGGTATTACTTTGTGTAATATTTTGTGAGTGGGGTATTACTTTGTGTAATATTTTGAGAGTGGGGTATTACTTTGTGTAATATTTTGAGAGTGGGGTATTACTTTGTGTAATATTTTGTGAGTGGGGTATTACTTTGTGTAATATTTTGAGAGTGGGGTATTACTTTGTGTAATATTTTGTGAGTGGGGTATTACTTTGTGTAATATTTTGAGAGTGGGGTATTACTTTGTGTAATATTTTGAGAGTGGGGTATTACTTTGTGTAATATTTTGTGAGGGGGGTATTATTTTTGATTTATTTTCCATGTATTGCATATGAAGAGTTTCTACTCTGTGACATTCTGACTATGCAGATGTGGTTGTTGTTGTATGTCATGCACCTTGCGGCTAACCACTCAAATTGACAGTTTCTTTTAGTTTGTAGATTGTGTCATCACACAAGCACTTTGTTGAGGAAGGTAGTTTTTTCAGTGTACGTACACGAGAGGAGCATCAGTAATGTTCATTCTGATTCATTTTGCGATTGTTGATTAAGCAGATTCACATTACCTACTGACTGAAGGGAGATTAGAAAAATACTAACACACTTGTGTATACATGTAAGTGTGTGTGCGTGTGTGCAGTATTAGTTAAAGTAACCAACAATTCTTAATGTCAATATCTTTGGCTGACAAAACAGATGGTTGAAAGGCGTTAGGGATCAACAACCCCCCCGGGGTTAGAGAATATGCCCCTTACCCAGAGACTGGACAATTTAGGACTTGTAATGACTAATTATCAGAGGGGTGTGGAGGGTGCATTCTTAGAACACATGCATAAGCATGTCAACACATAACAAGATTCATATGCACACAAACACACACACACACACACACACACACACACACGTTCATTCACACTGCTCTATTTGTCTGTGATTTGACATCACTGCTCACTAATGTTACACGTGAAGCAGGGACTGTGTATCCTGTGATTGCCTAACATAGATGGCCTGTCCCTCCACAGACAGAGGGCAGTATAGGTGGTGCACTGTAATCACTGATGACAGCACTGTGCCACTTGACTATGCTGTCAGCAGGCTGCCACCTTTGTCAGGCAGCAATGTTCCACTGCCCGATTCAGGTCCTGTCCTGCCTTGCCTGAAGCCATACCTGTAGCATCACAGCAGACAGGGAGAAAAACAGCTGCATGTTTAAATTAACATATGTGACAAACCCACACCCCTTTACTACAACATCAGTGTCTGTGACATATTACTAACACTATGAAAACATGCACACCTTGGGCTATAGGACACGGTAGTGACATCCCTGATGTACCTGCAGGACAGGTATTGTGATGTTTACTATGGGCAAACTCATCACAGTGGGGCACTGCCATATCTTAGTAGTAACATACGGATTCAGCGACCTGCATCCTCAACAGACGCACATGGCATTACACTCATAGTCACTCTCACATTCAAGGCCCCTCAAGGTATTAATGCCTAGCTCTCACATTCAGGGCTCCTCAGGATATTAGCGCCTAGCTCTCACATTCAGGGCTCCTCGAGGAATTAGCACAGGGCTCTTCAGGGTATTAATGCCTAGCTCTCATATTCAGGGCCCCTCAGGGTATTAATGCCTATCTCTCATATTCAGGGCTCTTCAGGGTATTAATGCTTAGCTCCTAATGCCTAGCTCTCACATTCAGGGCTTCTCTGGCTATTAATTCCTAGCTCTCACATTCAGGCCTTCTCAGAATATTAGCATCCTTTTGCTAACACTGGTCGGAGAAACAATAACCCCTCAGTATCTCTGAGGGTGATCTGCAATGGTGGTCCTCTAGTCATGTGGTGGTCCTCTAGTCATGTGGTGGTCCTCTACTCATGTGGTGGTCCTCTAGTCATGTGGTGGTCCTCTCTTCTCATGTGGTGGTCCTCTACTCATGTGGTGGTCCTCTACTCATGTGGTGGTCCTCTAGTCATGTGGTGGTCCTCTAGTCATGCCCATTCTCACTCTTGCAATGACCTGAGCTTTTATGCAGGTATGATGGATTATGTCAGAGACCATGCAGAAGATCTGCATTACTGTTCTGTTTACCTGGAAATAGCATTCATATCGTTCACTAGGTTCTGCAATGAGTGTTTCCTGAAAGTCTTATCTGTGCTCAAAACTGCACATGCCCTGGTTGTGTAGGGCCTGGAACAGTATCTCTGTCTCTGCTGTGCTGCACTTCTCCAGCCGCTGCCATTATTTGGATGTCATTGGAATACCTGTGCACCTGAACATAAGTGTGTGGTCAGTGTCTGGGCACAAACATTTTACCCACCACTTATTACTGCCCACTGCCCATGGTGCAGCTGTGACTGCCTGCTCTACAGTGTTCTCACAGGTTGTGACCCCTCAGGAACCCTTGGAGCCAGTAGGTAAACAGATTATGATGTAACATGTGGCCCTATAAACTGTGTGTGTATGTAATCCCGTAGCCTCCAGGCAACAGTGAAGTGTGTCCCACCTGCACATTTCTGTAGCTTCATCCATATAGCAGGTGTGCCTTGCACAGCCTGCATCCCCTTCCTTGTATTTGCAGTTGGTCCTCTGTACCAGAGTGCATTCCTTCAAACACAGCCTCTATGCCTTTGCTGCCAGACAAAATGGCTACTCTAACAATCTCTCGCATTATGTGGTCCCACACTTGAACTGAGAATATACTGGATCTGTGCCATTTATGTACTCATCCCCTCTCAAACAACATTGTTAGTCTGTGTTTATGCGGGTTGCTGTTGAATGCATATGATATGCATCACTGATGCCCTTTCTGTGTCCCCACCTGATAAGTCTGTGTCTTGTTACTACACATGCTGTGCTCAGTTGATTTTATTGTCCTTACAGACAGTCACTCTCTCCCTCTCTCTCTCTGCAATTTTATGTAAAAAAGTGTTCTGCATGTATGCAATAGGACTAGCCATACGTTATGGTCAAACTGCTACTATGCTAGGACTAGCCATACGTTATGGTCAAACTGCTGCTATGCTAGGACTACCCATACGTTATGGTCAAACTGCTACTATGCTAGGACTACCCATACGTTATGGTCAAACTGCTACTATGCTAAAGGGAGACTTTGAGTGTTTCTTAATTACATGTTTAATGAAGCACAATTTCAGTTCTGTGTTTCACTTTGGGGCCCAAGCCTTCCTGTGTCCTAGACCCACACTTATTTAGGCTGTGGCTTTTTTCTCTATCTTTTTTATCTGACATGTTCTACAGTCTGTATGCAGAAAATAAGTAATGTGATTGCATCTGTTACAGACAGGGCATGTCTGCAAAAGAACTTGACTAAATTAACCATTTGGGCACAGGAGAATAATATGCTGATAAATTTATTGAACATTAAGCATATGAGATTTGAGAGACATAAATTGAAAGGTGAATATTTAATACAGCAGACAGTGACTGAAACTGCAGATTCATTTGAGGACCTGGGTATATCAGTAGATCCAGCTTTGAGTTTTTTCTAATCATATCAACCAATTAGTTAATAATAGTTATAGAACTGTAGGTGTATAAAAAGATTTATAAAGTCTGGGAAATCATAATTGATGAAATCATTGTAATTTACATTACACAACCAAAAAGTATGGAATAACAATATGGAAACCTTATAAGAAAATATGTGAAAATGTAAGGCATTATGAAAGACTAAAGTATCTGAATTTGTATAGGGTCGCATGTAGATATTTACAAGCAAATCTTATTCAGGTATATAGGACATTTAGAGACAACTACCTCGGTGAATGTTTGGCATTATCAAAGAATAGAAGATACAACCTTTGTAGAAGATTCTATAGGAATGAGAGGTGTACTGATTGGTTCTCTGAGATAATAGCTGATGCATGGAATAGATTATGAAATTACATTCAAGAATGCACTATCTTAGATATTTTTAAAAAATAACTAGGACACTTCTTATAGGAATGATTGTGTTTGGTATATTTGCAGGTTAGAAAGTGGGGATGTCTGGATCTACACAAATAAGCACAACTTGAGTTTGGGTAAAAAGAGTGTTGCACTGCAGTCTCTCCACATGCATATTACCATTAACAAGGTTCTAGATCATATCCTATCAAGCTGTAGGTCACCTTCCATGACCCATATAACCCACAGCTCTTACTCTGGATGTACTGGAGACACTCCCCAATCAACCAAATACCATACTCATGGGCAAAGGTAATTACTCCTCTATAAACTGCGAATGCTACACAACCTCAAATTTGTTGGCACAGATATTCCTGGACTTTGTAAATACAAACACCTTGGACCAGATAGTACATATGCCCAGTAGAGGTGTGAACACATTGGACCTGATATTCACAAATATGGGAGAATGCTGCACCCCATCCCCCACCCCCAGTGTCATGTCCTCTCTGGTAAGGTCAGTCAACAAAGCTGTTTCCTTCAAAATAAAAATCAGTTCTGTAACCCCAGTAAACCCTTTAACAGTTAAGGTCAACCTCAAGGTAAGCTACCTCTTATTAAGTGATAGTTCATCAAAATTCCATGCCCTTCCAAACTCAGATGGCCTAGCAGTTTATGCAAAAATTTTTACAGAAACTCTGTACAACCATGTCAACAGCTGCATAAAGGCTGCTTTGCCTATCAGATGTAAGTCCAAAACAAATTAAAAAAATAAACCATCCTGGTATAATCCAAAATTAAATAGATTGTACAACAAAAGAAAAAAAAAGTCATAGCTATAATTAGGACGTCCAACACCCAAAAAGGTGAAATCTCTCTCATCAAGGTGAATAGACAACTAAAAAGGCTAATTAAGCAAATCAAAGTCAATTCTGAAGAAAAGATAGCTTCTGAAACCAAGAATAACCATAAGACCTTCTTTAATTATGTCCAAAAGTTTAAAGACAGTACACAGCATACATATTCCTGCCAGATTTGTATAGCCCTGTTTTGCCTGCTTAACACATCACTGCCACGTTTTGTTAAATAGTGTAATCACTGTACACTTTTCATCACTTGCATGTCCGGTATATCTTTTAAACGCATTTGTAAATGTGACATTGACTTGACTCCTCCCAGTTATTCCTGACAGTGTCATCTTAGTGCCAGGTTAATGGACCTTGGCATACCACTTAATTATTACACTATTAGTGCAAGAAATCTGGACAAAACCTAAAATAATGAGGTGGGGGCAAAGCCCCCAAAATAGGGACATATTTTAAATATTGCTATTATAAACTTAGGAAGTTGCTAGAATAACATTATTTGTGTTAGAATGCATTTTTCTAAAGGAAATGAAGTCTGAAACTCAAATGTATGTCATTATGTAGTGACTTCAATCCTCAGATTTGACAAAAAAACACAAACTTTATTAGGAACAGACCAATAATGAGTCAGAAATCTGGACATTCTGCAAAAATCTGGACATTTCAGAGGTATGGACCTTGTGTGTACCAATGCAGTTAGGGCCATTTTTCTGTAGTAAATCAGCATTTTGTACCACCGAGTGCCTCTTAGATCTGTGATTACTACTGCATAGGTGGTCACTGACTTGTCCAACTGCCATTTCATAATGCATTTGTGCCCATGTCACTGTCCATCACAGTACCAGGTAAATCTGCAGAGCCTGGGCATGATGACACCCGTGCAGGTGTGTACGACTACACTTGTTTTTCATATGTTGTGATTCAGCACTAACACAAGGATTACATGTCCATTGCTTCTTCCTGTCAGTACTGTAAGATATGTTTTATGTCTTGTTGTGCCAAATTGTGCCATGCATACTGGCATTTGCCAGAGCGAATACAATAACTTGACAAACACTTTTATTTTTCGCAGGCAACACATTTCTTTGTGTAGCTTATTTCTTTGTCCCTATCTACCTTACTTCATTGTCCATTGCCCACACACTGGTTGCTATGCAGGACCCGTGCCACTCTCCTATTCAGAAGTGATAGGGACATATCTGTTCACATCAACCACTGTTATTCACTGGTCCTCTGATAGGAGCGTTCAGACATTGATATCAGCACTGCTCTGCTGGCTGCATTTTGTCCTTCCAGGGCCTGTCATTGCACCACATTGTGCTGGCCATTGATGTTTTTTTTGGTCATGTTCTCTTTCTTTCTTTCTGTCACCACCTCCTCTGTTTGGAGGGGGTGGAGCATCATCTCCTTATTAGAGAGCTGTACTGGTGTTATTCACAACTGAGGTGGCTTGATGGTGACTGGTGAATTTGCACAGTGGCACAGCCCCGCACCACCAGACTACCAGTGGCTGTGTCCTCCCATGACTTCATCTAAAGAAGTGATTGATGTCTGGCAAAGTTCCAGTCTGAGGTAGCTGTACAGGCAGTTGTCACTCCCATACACACACACACACACACACACACACACACACACACACACACACACACACACACACACACACACACACACACATACATGCATATGCACATACAGATATTTCAACACAGGCATTGATACCCTTCTAGACTACCAATATAACAAAACACTTGTTCCCATAATAAGTGTCGAGGCTGTTCTTAACTCGTACCTGCTTTAATGTAATTTGGTAGTCTAGTCCATGCATTGCTTTAGTTTTGCATAATTTACCTGATTTTTCTTGTGTTTCTGCCCTATCTCTCTCGTACCTATAAATTGTCCAGGTTTCAGTCTTTGTACTTCTCAACCTCTTAGCTCAAGAAAATTGGAAAACTGTAGCATATATTAATAAAAGGAAGTCCAGGGGACTTTTTTCTTTTGGTGCATGCTTGATTTTACAGTGGACACACTGGTTGGGCTGACCAATCCTCGTGCATGTTCTCGAATGTTAATGATGAGTCATTGTATAATTATGCAGAACTCTGAGACATATCTATGCATTACGGACTTCAGCAAGGCCAAGCTTCACCGTCCTGGCCATGCTATTTATCACAGTGTATCGCATTGCCGAGATTTCTGAAAATTTGTGAGATGGTACATTCACAGCCGCAGGCATTTCCGAGTTAGTATTTTCTAGCATGTAAAAGTTCTTTAAATATATATATATATATATATATATATATATATATATATATATATATATATATATATATACAGTTGAATGAAATATCAATGTCTACTTGTAGCATTTTCAGTTTGTTACTTGAAAAAATAGTTAAATTATAAATAAACACATAGGAGGTGCTGTGAAGATCTGTAACACTGTAAGGGGAAAACTTTGTTAATCTTGCTTCTTCTAATAGAATGTTCTGGCTTTCCTTAAACTCTTGTTACTCAAAACATAGAAAAATGCACTTGTAAATAAACATACAGGTTTTATGGGGTAAATTTAAAGGAAAGGGCCATCACCGAGGACAATGTTACATGCATACTCACCCTATGGCTGAGTCATCCCAAATTCAGAAGCACCGTGCATGTGGAACTTGTCCTAAGAATGTCATGTTGAACATTTGAAAAACAAAGATTAAGCAAGAACAATATTGTGATCCAGTGATGAGATTTATAAATTAAGATGTTTGGCCTTCCAGCATATGTTGTTTTTAAACCACCATCTGAATATGATTTGTTATTTTAGCTTGTGTAAAAATGTACTATTATAGTTCTGAGCAAAACCACATGCTGAATTTTGGAATGACAATTAAATATGTAACATGAATTAAATGGTCAAGGCTACATGGCATCCCTTAGGCATATTTTTCAAAAATTCCAACATGTGGTACTGCTAAATGATTAAACCCGACCATAAATAAAAATCTCTCAAAAAATCTGCAGCCCCGTTGGTATTTCAAAATAAAAACTGTATAATTTCATTACTGTAAGGCATAATATATTGTCAACATTTATTCATCTTAAAAGAGTAAATAACTAAATAAATACAGCTCATAATTTTGTCTCCCAAGGTTATATACATGCAAAAGTAGAAACCTTTCAATGATTAATGTCTCCTTTGTTGCTGTTAAAAGTGTTTTTCTTTTTACTGATTCTGTATTTCTTCAATATTACATTTTCTGTGACCCTGCATTACCTTTTTGAAAAAGTGGTTGGTCATGTCACGTCTATCTTCTCCAAGCTTTAACCAAGGACTTTGACACAACCCCCCACTCAGGCATCATTGATAAACTCACTCAGCTGGGTATCAACTTATATATTGTCAGGTGGGTTGCAAACTGACTCACTGATAGAACTCTATAGTCAAAATAGGGAACTTCACCTCCTCCTCCTCCAGCAGACCAGTAACCAGAGGTGTTCCAAGGGATCAGTTCTGGGATCCCTACTGTTTGGAATCGACTTCTCCGAAGTACAGCCTAAAACTAAAGGACTGTGGTTGACAAAGTTTGCTGATGACTGCAAACTGGGAGTGATCATTGAAACTCCTAGCAATGTCAATATCCTGCAAAAAGGTCTTACACAGACTAATGACTGGTGCAAAGTCATGGTCTTAAACCTAATGCAAAACAAAAAAAATACATAATCATCCCTTTCAGCAAGGATGATGTTCCTGCAAACTACCACATCAATAGTAATACACTAAGCACACAGTAAGTGGTGAGAGATCTAGGCATACAGGTCAACAGCAACCTTAAGTTCGATTACCATGTCTCCACAGTGGCAGGAAAGGCATTTTATATTGCTCATCTCATAAGTAAGGGCATTGCCTCCAGAAAAAAAAGAGGATATAATACCTCTGTACTCTTCCCTCATCAGGCCAATAACAGAGTACGATGCTCCCTTTGGTATCTTCCTTCCCAAGCAATTGCAGTAAGGTTTATTACAAAGACAATTCAGGGTCTTCAAGATCGGTCTTATGTAGACAGACTGAAATCATTGTCACTTTACTCTGTGCCATACAGACTTCTCAGAGGCAACCTGTGCCTTGCATGTACAGCAATCTCTGACCCAGCTTTAGTGGAAATGCTGCACATTCGCAAGTCAAATGGCACATGGGTCACTCACTCAAAGGACCTTAATCTGGTATGTGACATCAACAGAACTTGCTGGAGAGACATATTTATCTCACATAGGTTGCCCCAGCCTTGGAACAAGTTTTCTATTCATGTTAAACAAAGTCCCTCGTTGGCCCTATTTACATGTAATTTGGATGATTGGATGAGTAAATGGAAATTCACTCTGAGGTTTCACGTGTCCCTCTTGGACTGGGGCAGTAGGTGATGATTTTAGTGTCTGCTTCAACCAGACATCCTTGAGAACATGGATTGAACTTGGCTAGGCTTGTAAGGGCCGTGGGGCCGTTAGCATAGTAACCTCCTATGATCCTATAAGATATATTTCTTTTTATTTAAAAGGTAATACAGTTGTTATTCATATATATATATATATATATATATATATATATATATATATATATATATATATATCAAATATACCAGTACATTTAAAGGGGATCTTTCAAAGACGTTTGATAAAGGGAAGTTTATCTGGCCTTGCCAGTGTGCTAATTTCCTTTCTGTTTGGTTATGTTCTTTATAGGTTCATAGGAGGTTACTAGGCTAATGGCCCAAGGGCCCTTACAAGCCTAGCCATATTTATACCAAGTTGCCCCAGCTATCAATAGTTAAGTGAGGAAGCTTAGGGGAGGTATGAGTCTATGGTTAACTACCATAGCAGCCTACAAAGCCTAAAATAGCTCTCTATAATTTATTGCATGTATTCATATATATATATATATATATATATATATATATATATATATATCATTGTCCCGGAGTCTTCCTGCAGTCAATATTAAAATTGTGTTACTTGCTCTTTTACTAAACAGTGTTACAGATTTTGACTTGCTGCCTGCTACTAGTTACTTGGAATATTAATTGTAGTAGTCCACTTTTCCAATATCTAATAAACTAGTAACATAATCATTTTCTGCCCCTCTTTCATTATGACAGAACTTGTGCAGTTGTAACTGTTGTGATCTGCACAGACTTTGTTCCCTGCCTTCCTGGAAATATGATTTTAAAATATCAGTGATACTCCAGATCATTTGTCTGGTATGATAGCAGCTTTGTGCTTTCTGTTGACAATGTCGCTGCCTGTGTAGCCTCGTATCCCTTTACTCCTCTCTTCTGCCTCCACCCCCTTCATTTTATACTCATGAATACCTCAGTCATCCAGCTGCATGCAGTTCACTGTGTCATGCCCTAATCTAAGATGTCATGTAGTTGTTCATTCTTCCATTTACACCAATTTTTTCCTCTTGCTATCGTGTTAGTATACCACATCACACCTTCCAGAAGAATCCAATGATCCATCAAGTGCAACTATTTCTTTCTTAATATCTGTCCATCTAATGTCCCTTCAGTTTATAAGACAATACGGACAATAGTAGGTAAGAAAGGCAGGGAACCCTAAGATACCCAGCCATATGCATCTTTAACTAGATACACACAAACGTTATTGACACCCTTTACAAACACTAATTGTGCTTATGTCACAAATTGTTAGGAGTCATATATGATGACCCTGATGTAAAGTTGTGTCTATCCAGTCAATCATCAATGCTAGCCTCAAAGGTAGCCGTGGTCGTGCCTTGCTTGAACAGTGTTAACTGATTTCATAGGTTAGGAATATATTAAGAACCAATCCTTTTACTCAGATTTAAAATTTATTTCTTGGTGTAAATTTAAGTCCCTAATACAGGTGGCTGTAATTACAGAGCACACAGAAAGCTACTGAGTATAAATATAACTGAAGGATTTAATGATTTAAATTTTGTTAAAAATCTCTGTGGCCTTTCCGCCTGAGTAAGATGCTTCTGTTTGCACATACCCAAGGGGTACTTTTCAATGATGAGTATAATATGGGAAGAGTATAGCAGTCACATGACTTCATTGGACACTAACAATATTAGCCTGATATTAAATGGGCCAGACAGAAGGATTTATAGACTATGACTGAAACATGATGAGCAAATGAGAGCGGTAGACAGATAGACAGAGATTGAGACATTTGTCCATATAAGTACCCAGGTCTTTTGCAGGCATATCTGTCTACATAGGAATGTCAGTTATAGGAGAATGGGGCAACCCTTGGCTGAATGTTACTATGCTGCACTTTTCTGCTTTAGCTTGAGAGCATTTTCAGTATACCATGTACATGCATATTCTAGCCCTTGTTGGAGCAGTTTAGTATCAGTATATAAGCAGATAGCAGTGCCCAGCTTGCAGTCATCAGTAAAAATGTTCAACCACTTAGATGTTTCAAAAAAAAATGCCAAACAAGAAACAGTCCAGCACTGATCCATCTGATACCAAAGAAGTTACAATTTTATGTTCAGAGAGGGTACCAGCAACTTTAAGAACACTGGATCTGTTGGATATACTGTTTGCAATCCAGTGGATAATGCAGGTGTTTACATTAGCCTGTCTAATATTTTAATAATGCCAACATAAGGGAATAGTCTCAAAAGCCATAACCAGGACAACAGAAGCAGCACACACAAACTGACCACTGTCCACAGCCTTTTTAATCTTTTCAGAAAAGTTTACTAGCTTCAGAGTTGTGGATCTGCCATTCAAAAACCAGACTCATTGAGGCCTAGATCAGTTAAATTGCCTATGTCTGCGTAAACCAGCAATTATGATACTTTCCATTGCCTTGTGTATAAGGCTGGTGAAGCTAATTGGCCGCTAATTGCCTGTATTTGTAGAGAGTTCACCCTTATGTAGGGGGGTCACAGAGGCTGTTCTCCATTTATCAGAAACAAACCTTGTCTACAGTCTAAGGCTGATTTATTTTATTAGAGGTTTGTGTGGTGCATTCATGGCATTGTAAAGAATGCAGTCCGGTATTTTACCTGGTCTCACAGATGCATTATTTCTAGCCTTTGATAGGGATTCGAACACATGTTTCTAAGCAGTTTTAGGGGACACTACATTTTCAGGAATAGTGGGGACAACAATGTGGAGAGATGGGATAAAGTTAGTAATAAATTAGTCTGCTAAAATATTGGTTAGATCCTTGGGATTGAAATGTGCATTATTATTGTTGTTGTTGTTATTATTGTTGTTGTTATTATTACTATTACTATTATTGTTATTATTATTGTTATTATCATTATTATTATTATTATTATCATTATTATTATTGTTGTTATCATTATTGTTATTGTTATTATTATAGTTATTATTGTTATTATTATAGTTATTATTGTTATTATTATTGTTATTATTATAGTTATTATTATTATTATTATTATTATTATTGCTGTTATTATTATTTTTGTTATTGTTATTATTGTTATTATTATTGTTATTATTGTTATTATTATTATTATTATTATTATTATTGCTGTTATTATTATTTTTGTTATTGTTATTATTGTTATTATTATTGTTATTATTGTTATTATTATTATTGTTATTATCATTATTATTATTGTTATTATTATTGTTATTATTATCATTATTATTATTGTTATTATCATTATTATTATTGTTATTATTATTGTTATTATTATCATTATTATTATTGTTATTATCATTATTATTATTATTATCATTATTATTATTGTTGTTATCATTATTGTTATTGTTATTATTATAGTTATTATTGTTATTATTATAGTTATTATTGCTATTATTATTGTTATTATTATAGTTATTATTATTATTATTATTATTATTGCTGTTATTATTATTTTTGTTATTGTTATTATTGTTATTATTATTGTTATTATTGTTATTATCATTATTATTATTGCTGTTATTATTGTTATTATTATTATTGTTATTATCATTATTATTATTGTTATTATTATTGTTATTATTATCATTATTATTATTGTTATTATCATTATTACTACTACTACTAATGAGCTCATTGCATTGTTCACATCATTCTTTAATTTCCTGCCATAACTGAAAAAAGGTTTCAATTTCTTTGGTATCTGTTGCAGCCTTCACTTCATACTCTGCTTTACATTTTCTAACGGTGCTCTTAAATTGTGATCTGCTACACCACTCATCAGCAGCTATCAGATTAGTGTGGCATTCACTGTCTGTCTACTATGAAAGCATGCCTTGGGGGACACAGGCATGCAGCTAGGCCCTCCCATGACCAGTGGGTCATGGAGAAGTAGCCCGCTACCGCAGGGTAGGAATTAGGTGAAGATGGAAGGAACCCATCATTAAAATGATAGCCTTCCCTGACTCTCTCTTCTAAAGACAAATCAAGGGTTTATTGAATCCTGCCTCAGCGTGAGAATGAATGAGACATAAGCCTTTTGCCCTAATTGGAAATGAGTGGGCTGAATCTTTATTGAAATGAGGAATAAATGAGTTAATAAGGTTATGGAGTCTTGATAGTCAGGGGTAAGAGTGTATACAGATTCAATAAGCAAATGAACAAAGGCAATGAACTTGAAAGCTTGTACAACAGTCAAAGAAATGGGATAGGAAATTAAATGTGAATGTTCATTTATATTCAAAGAAAAAAGATAAAAATTAATATTCCTAACAAAGAACATTTGGCAGAACAAAGGTGGCAATTGATACTGATAGAAAGTAATAGCTAGTGATGACAGCTGCAAGTCTTGGTACTTGATGGCTTTTATAATGGCTTTTGGGATGAAAAGAAACATCAGATGAAGATAAGTATATACGATTCTACTTTATTTAACCGAAAGCTGATTCCAGCGAATGCGAATCCATCGACACAAATGCATCGAACCGCGAAATAAGCAAACACACAAAACCACGAAATTACCGCGAAAATCGAAATGTGGAAGTGTTTTGGTTGACCCGTCTGAGCTACAGATCTTTAAGGTAAGTGTGCGATAGTTACAGACATTAGGGTGCGGGTTAAGGTAAGTGCATAGATAGGTAATGTAATATGGATAATGTATTTAACGTTTAGTGTAGGGTTTGAGGTAGGGGTTTGGTTAGTGTATGTGTGTGGTTTATTTATTTTGTTTGGGTATAGCTCCGTAGGTAATTGCGGACCTTAGGGTTAGGAAGGGGTTAAGGAGAGTGCATAGATAGTGGTGTATGTGGGGTTTAGTGTAGAGTTAGAAGTAGGGTTTTGGTTGGTGTATGTTTGTGGTTTATTTATTTTGTTTGGGTGGGTAGTGTGTTTTGGGCGGTGGGGTTGGCCGAGTATGACAAATCGGTATATTGAGTTTCACAGTTTTGTGAGTTCGCTCATTTCACGGTTCGATGTATATGTGTCGATGGATTCGCATTCGCTGGAATCAGCTTTCAGTTAATTAAAGTAGACCCGTATATACATAGTTAAGGATGTTTTATATATTCTAAATGGAGATAAGTAGAAGTAGTAAGGAATGGTTTACTTATTCCTAATTGGAATTTTCAAATGATAAAAGAAAATACTACTACTACTACTACTACTACTAATAATAATAATAATAATAATAATAATAATAATAATAATAATTGAAAAATACAGAGAGAAAAGAAAGGTCAAAAGTCAAAAATATATTTCAAAACACCAAGTAAGAAGATGCATTGGGTAACCAAAAACGGGTGTTATAAATTAATTGAATAAGGCAGCCAAGGAAGAGTGG
Source organism: Protopterus annectens (assembly GCF_019279795.1). Lineage (NCBI taxonomy): Eukaryota > Metazoa > Chordata > Ceratodontiformes > Protopteridae > Protopterus > Protopterus annectens. The sequence goes on along the minus strand of NC_056746.1, from coordinate 31,829,292 downwards.
ATAGAAATATTGAACTACCAGTTGATTCTGAAAACTTACATTACCAATATTCATAAAAAGTGTCATAATAGACCCAGTTTTTAATCATTCAGACATATTGAATGCTTCTTGGGATTTTTTCCTAGGGAGATTGAAAAGTGATTTATGGGATGAGAATTTGAGATTTTTAATAATGGATATTATTGACTTATTTACCAGCATTACTAAGGCAGAAGGCTTGGCTTTATTTCATGAAAGCCTGGTAAATTGTGAGTTTCTTAGCAGTAAGGACATTCATTTTGCTATGCACCCTATGATGATGGTCTTAGAAAATAACTTTATTTGTATGAAGGTGAGATTTATAGACAAATCAGGAGTGTGGCAATGAATGCAGCATGTGCACCAAAAGTTTTGAAAAGTTAGGAAACTACAATCATTTTTGCTTATAATTTTATAGATTTTGTAAAGTGTATCTTAGATTTTTAGATGATACATTTATTTTATGGAATGGTCCTGATGAAATGATAAGCAATTTTATTAACTTTATAAACAATTCAACAACATTCCACAATTCAACAACAGTCCATACATCACTTTAGTAAAGATAAGATTAATTATTTCGATACCAACATCACCCATGGTGAAAGAGGTTTTAGTTCCAACATTTACAGGGAACCCACTTCCAGCAATAAATATTACATTATAATAGTTGCCACCCTTTTACATGTACAAAGGTTAAATTAAGGGACAATGTATTAGCGTTGTTTGTATGGTTTCATTGAAAAACATTTTGTTACTTTAAATTGAAAAAATTGATTAACGTGTTTATAGACAGAGGTTACCATAGAAAATTAGTAACTAATATTGATAATGAGATTGTAAACAATTGGGGTAAAAATTTAAATAACTCTTGGGGTTAAGTTCACTGGATTTATAGAACCACACAATGATAGCCTTACACAGACTAACAGCTTTGACAGAACACAGGGATTCCAAGATTCCACAGATCACAGATTATTAAAGGATTTGTTAGGAATAATTGTAATTTTTTCAAGTGTTATCCCATGGCCTTATGGTGGTTGGAGAGGAACCACATTTTATATATAAAATGGTCAACAATATGAAAAGTTTTTTAGAAAGAGAAATGAAGTACAATAAAAAATAAAACCCTAAAAGGGAGTAAACAGTGTGGAGGTTGTAGATATTCTATGGACATTTTTGAAGGTGATTCCATGAATTTAAGTTATAATAGTAAAATGCTAGTTAAACTTAAAGATGGGAATTGCAGTTCCAAACTGATCTTGTATGTTGTGAAAAATACACAGCATACCCTGGTTTCTATACAGGGAAGATGGAAAGGCAGATGATAAGAAGAATTTATGAACATAAATATGATATTCAAAACATATGTACTTCTAATGCTTTATATAAACATTCACAGTTATGTCTGAATTTTAAATGTTTTAAATTTGACATAATAGACAGAATTGATGCCACCTGTGTGGGGATGGGGAATGTTGGGACAAATCTTAACACAACACCCCCAGGTTTTAATGAAAATGTGATTATATTACCCATTCTTAATTTAAGAGCAGCTAAGCTTTGAATGACATGATGGCACACATCTGCTCATATTCTTTAAATATATATACACATTTTTATCATGCATATAATCTTATTTTCACACATATTTATATATTATGTTTTAATGTATTTTAATATGGATGGTATAAGTAGCTTGTAGTAGATTGTATCTATTTTATTGTATTAAACATTGTATTTGGTGACTGAACAGCAATTGGTTGGCTATAATTCACTGTATTTATGAATGGGCATTTTATATAATATATATTTATTTGGTACAACTTTGCATTTTACTGGTCATTTGATTTATTATTTAATTATTCAGGAAGGATGTTATTTTAATAGATGAAGTGCGGTAGAGTAATTAGTTCTGATGAAGTCTTAGATCTGGTAAAGACAAATATGCTTCATGTTTTTCTTTGATAATAAATGTAAATTTTGTATTTATTAAAACATCCTGCAGCATCCTTGGATGTTCTGACTCCTTGTTTTGTGGACCGATTTGCATATATAATGTTTAGTTATATATCTGTAAAAGAGTTTTAAATGTACTAAAAATTTTATATAGCCCAGCAAAGCCAAATATAGTGTATGAAGCAAAGGGGAAGTATCCCTGAAAGTTTTTTATAAAAGGGAGTAAAGAAATGTTGCATTCTGCCACTGGTTATTTTTAATCTGCATACATGAAGTGATTTGAAAGGAATTTAGCTATAAATAAGGACATACCAATAGTAAGAAAATAAAAAAATATCAACAATAGGTTTTAATCATTTATTCATTTCAGTGATATAGTAATTTTTGATACTGAGTTTTCAGCTAATAAATGTTGAAAATATATAGTTGAATTAGCTTAAAAATTAGTATCTTCAACTGTAAATTGATGGTCTTCAAGTAAGAAGGGCTACAAAGTTTAAATACATGGACAAACTTTAGAAGAAATTCAGAATTATAAATATTTTGGCCTCATAATTTTGTATTATGTTACCAGGAAGGCACATTTACAGCACTTAAAATTGCAGTATGAGAAAAGTATCCACCGTAGCAATTCAATTGATCTTATGGAGGGGATCAAATGACCTCCTTGATAGCAACTTTAAACTCTAGCATGAGTGATCTCTTAATAAAATAGAGGATATAAAAGTTCATACACTTCTTCATCATGTAATCAAGTTATCAAAATCCTTTTCAGCCATGTACCTAAGCAAAGAATCTGTTCATTGAAGAGACAATTATATGAATTTTTACAAAAGAGTTCAAAATCATCAGATTATTGGAATTAATGTACAGACACTGCATTAGAAAAAAGGCAGTGTAATTGTAATATAACAGCAAGCATCCAAAGGAAGGTAAAGTACTAGAAATTAATGAGTTAAAATATGTATGAAATTATTTTAAAATATCTACAGGAGTGACTCCTACTTATCCTTATTAAAATATTTTTTTACTTATTTATTTGACATTTGTTTACTAGGAAAGTCTGACTGGGCCAGAAAGTGTCCATTTTCAGTGGAGGCCTGAGGAGAAAAGCTCCACAATCACAATATTTTCAAAAATCATTTACAGACATTTTAAATCACTAAGTATCATGTTACAATACAAAACATAGCAGTGAACATGTTGTAATGAGGAAAACATAGAATATATGTTTCATAGTAGAGTGCAATGGAAAACAATAACATGAGTTGGAGAAAATATGTGGGGAAAGCTCATTAGTCATGTTATTTGTTGCATAAATTGGTATGTGATAAAACAGAGTTGAGACAAACTGAATAAGGCATTTAAGAGAGATATTAGAATAACATTATTGGAAACAGTGAGGAGAGATTGCGTGATGTTCATATCCTGGTCATGGACATAAGAAGAATGAAGAGGAAAGACGATTATAAGAAGAGGGCAGGGTAAGATCTCTTCAGGTAGATTAGGTAAGTAGAGAGGAAAGAAAAAAATGTAGAAGAAAGGTCTGCAGAGATGAAGTAGATAAGGTAATGAAGTGGGAAAAACAGAAAAAAGGAGTATGATAGGCGTTTGGAGAGAGCCGTGAAGTGTGCCTTAGTTTGAAGGGGGTGCGTGAAGTATAGTGAGTGAGTAAGTACAACCAAGTAAAATATTAGTGCAAAATAATAAACAATTAAACATATAATAGCCAGATGTGTGAAATAGTTATATACTTTTTATGCATTGCTCTGGAGCATATTTTAAAGAACATATTCTTGTTCCAAAAACATTAAAGAAATTGCAATCGATACTGTTATGGTACCTATCTTTGCTAATTTGGTTCTGGCAGAATGGAGGAAGACTGGGAGATGTGAATTATTCTATAAGGTTTTGCTTTATAAACATTTTATTGATGATATTCTTATACTACAGAATCATAACAAGAAAAACATCCAGTTACAAAACTGGAATTGCATCATTGAATGTTTACATACTGCATAAACTATGTTACATATTCATTTCAATTTTCTGGATGCTGAGATGTTCTGGCAGTAAAATATATCACAAGCCTACTTCCTGGAGCACCTATTTGCATTCTAGCAATTTTCCCCCAACTTACATTAAGAACAATTGAACTAAAAGTCATTTTGTTCCTGTAACTAGGGTGACCAATAACATGATTTTTAAATGGAAATAACACTTTAAGTATTTTATTTTTTTACAAACGTTATAGCAATCCACCAGAGAAAGAGGAGGAAGCAATCTGGTATATAGTGGACTACAGAGCTACACCTCCCCAAAACTTAAAAGTGAACAACTTAATAATACCTAACCAAACAAGCCAGAATATCTACCGCAACTTCCCGACTAATCTCAACCCTACTCTATGTATCACCCATACTCACAAATCTTCGACAATCAGGCCTAAAGAAACTCAAAGCCTGCTACAATAAAATTGCAAAATTTGCATCAGGGGACTCCCACCGCAGTCACCACTGTGTCTTCCTTAGAAACCTAGACTGGCTTGAACTCCCTCAACTCCTACACCCTAACTCAACTTACCTTTGCTCATAAACTTGCAAACCACCCTCTTAAAATTCCCTCACTTCATACACTTCTCCAGACCTACCAATCCTCCAGACCTACCAATCCTCCAGACCTCCTGCAACAAAAATCTACTCCAAGTCACCAAACCTAACAACTCTGCAGGGGAAGCGCTATTCTCCTACTCCATATCCAAAATATGGAACTCACTTCCCACTGCCATAACTACCCTCCCTTCCAGCAGTCTCTTAAAAAATGCTCTTAAAGCACGCCTAAAATCTCACTGGCTATGTCCTTGTCCATATCCCAACTAACCCCCCCCCTTTCTCCAGTACCACTAATTAGCTGCCAGCTCTACTATTAGCTGTCAACAGGTTGTTAGTACTTCATTACTATTTCATATCCTTTAACTAGCAGATGATTGCAGTATGATGTTTACTCTTTTCTCTATGTGAGAAATTAATACTACTAGGCAAATGTCTTGCACCTTATATTGTTATTATACTCTGACATATGTCATTACCTGTCAGACTGTGTCTTTGCTATAAATACACTGACTTTTTTTCCTCTGAAATGCTAGATTATACTCTTATATTATGCGAAATTTTGCTTGTCTGAATATATGGAGCCTCCCTTGTGATATTATAATCTGATATATAGGTCATTTCTCCTGTTGAACTGAGTCTTTATTATAATTATACTGTTTCTTTTTTCATCTGATATACTAGATTGTACTCTTATATTATGTAAATCTCATATGTCTGAATATATGGAGCTTTTCTCCATGGGACTCTGCTGAAAATGGGCATATACCCAGTCAGACTTTCCCGGTCAACAAATGTAAAATAAATAAATAAAATAAATGCCTGTCAATTCTGAATTCAATCATTGAGTTTGTATTACAGTTACCATGGAGAGTGAATGGAAAAAAAAAAACTTGCATATACGAAGTACGAGATGGTCATTGCTTGGAATGTAGTCTTTTCTCCAATGTATGGCAATCTCAGACTTGGTGTATATACATGCAGGGGTTTTAAAGGACAAGAGCAATCTTTGGAATTCACTTCTCTGGGTTTTCAGCCTTTTTTTCAACTTGTTGGCACTCGGCATTTTGAGTGACATTTCAAGAGAACAAAGTGACAGCACTAGTGAGAACCATATATTAAACCATATAGTACTTTTATATGTGGCATGTATAGCACTAGTGAGAACTGCATAGCCTGAAACCATATAGTACTTCTATATATGGCATGTAAAGCACTAGTGAGAACTGTATAGCCAGAAACTATATAGCACTTTTATACATGGCATGTATAGCACTAGTGAGAATTGCATAGCTTGAAACCATATAGCACTTTAATATGTGGCATGTATAGCACTAGTGAAAACTGCATAGCCTGAAACCATATATTACTTTTATATGTGGAATGTATAGCACTAGTGAGAACTGTATAGCCTGAAACAATATAGTACTTTTATATGTGGCATGTATAGCACCAGTGAGAACTACATAGCCTGAAACCATATAGCACTTTTATATGTGGCATGTATAGCCCTAGTGAGAACCATATAGAACTTTTATATGTGGCACATATATAGCACTAGTGAAAACTGAACAGCCTAAGACCATATAGTACTTTTACATGTGGCATGTATAACACTACTGAGAACTGTATAGCATGAAACCATATAGTACTTTTATATGTGGCATGTATAGCATTAGTGAGAACTGTATAGCCTGAAACCATATAGTACTTTTACATGTAGCATGTATAGCAATAGTGAGAACTGTATAACCTGAAACCATATAGCACTTTTATATGTGGCATGTATAGCACTAGTGAGAACTGTATAGTTGGAAACCATATAGCACTTTTGTTTGTGACATGTATAGCACTAGTGAGAACTGCATAGCCTGAAACCATATAGTACTTTTATACATGACATGTATAGCACTAGTGAGAACTGTATAGCCTGAACCCATATAGCAATTTTATATGTGGCATGTACAGCACTAGTGAGAACTGTATAGCCAGAAACTATATAGCACTTTTATACGTGGCATGTATAGCACTAGTGAGAACTGTAAAGACTGAAACCATATAGAACTTTTATTCATGGCATGTATAGCACTACTGAGAACTGTATAACCTGAAACCATATAGCACTTTTATATGTGGCATGTATAGCACTATTGAGAACTATATAGCCTGAAACCATATAGCACTTTTATATGTGGCATGTATAGCATTAGTGAGAACTGTATAGCCGAAAACCATATAGCACTTTTATACATGGCATGTATAGCACTAGTGAGAACTGTATAGCCTGAAACCATATCATACTTTTATATGTGGCATGTATAGCACTAATGAGAACCATATAGCCTGAAACCATATAGTACATTTATATGTGGCATGTAAAGCACTAGTGAGAACTGCAAAGCCGGAAATCATATAGTATAATTATATGTGGCACGTATAGCACTAGTAAGAAATTTATAGCCTGAAACTATATAGTACTTTTATTTGTGGCATGAATAGCACTAGTGAGAACTACAAAGCCTGAAACCATATACTACTTTTATATGTGGCATATATAGCACTAGTGAGAACTGTATAGCCTGAAGCCATATAGTACTTTCATATATGGCATGCATAGCACTGGTGAGAACTGCAAAGCCTGAAACCATGTACTATTTTATATGTGGCATATATAGCACTAGTGAGAACTGTATAGCCTGAAGCCATATAGTACTTTTATATCTGGCATGTATAGCACTAGTGAGAAACGCATAGCCTGAAACCATATAGTATTTTTATACGTGGGATGCATAGCACTAGTGAGAACTGTATAGCCTGAAATCATATAGTACTTTTATGTGTGGCATGTATAGGAATAGTGAGAACTGCATAGCCACAAACCATATACTACTTTTATATGTGGCATGTATAGCACTAGTGAGAACTGTATAGCCTGAAATGATATATCACTTTTATACATGGCATGTATAGCACTAGTGAGAACTGAATAGCCTGAAACCATACAGCACTTTTATATGTAAAAAACTAAGAGCTCTCATAAAATCATCCAAGGCAAATTTTGAGAGAAAAATCGCCAAGGACTCAAAAAACAATCATAAGGCCTTCTTTAGCTATGTTAGAAACCTAGGAGGAAACTCCCAGATATGCTCAGAATTAGTTCAAAATGATGTGAAGATTACTGAACCTACACACATTGCCAACATACTGGCTGACAGGTTCAGTGCAAACTTCTCCCCCCCCCCAAAAGGAGAGATATCTATACCAGAGGATTGTAGCCCCCCAAACATCTCCAACGCCCAGGTGAGAACTGCTCTCTCTAAAGCAAAAATCACAGCATCCATGGGACCGGATGGTGTCCCCGGCTGTGTGCTCCACGTACTCAATGAGGAATTAAACCCGCAGTTAGGACAGCTGTTTAATCTTAGCCTCACCTCAGGATACGTACCCAAGGAGTGGCGCACGGCGACTGTGGTCCCACTTCACAAGGGCGGTGCCTCCACCAACCCTGGAAATTACCGTCCCAATAGCTTGACAAGCCTTATCTGCAAAGCCATGGAGAGGATCATAATGGAACTCATAAATAAAGACATAGGGAACTTGCAGACTTTGGATCCAACCCAGTTTGGCTTTGTCAAAGGCAGATCATGCCTTTTAAACTTGGTTGACTTTTTTGAGACAGTCACCAAGGCCATTGATGAGGGAAAGGCAGTTCATACAGCCTACCTTGACCTGGCAAAGGCCTTCGACACAATACCCCACTCAGGTATCATCGAAAACTCATCAGCTTGAATGTAAACCCATACATCACAAGATGGGTTGCAAACTGGCTAAGTGACAGAACCCACAGGGTCAGAGTTGCTGGAGCCATGTCAGACTCAAAGCCTGTCACAAGTGGTGTCCCACAGGGCTCAGTCCTGGGTCCACTCTTGTTCGGCATCTACTTTTCTGAAGTACAAGCAAACACAGGAGGGTTATGGCTGACAAAGTTTGCAGATGACTGCAAACTGGCCATAGTCGAAAACACATCTGACACAGATATCCTTCAGAAGGGCCTCACAGAAACGGATAACTGGTGCCAGAGCCATGGCCTAAAGTTAAATGCCAAGAAATGCATAGTCATACCTTCGGGAAAAACAAGGTTACCCCTAGCTACCATATAGGTGGCAATCCACTGAGCACAGAAGAAGTCATCAGGGATCTGGGGACCCAGGTTGACAGTAGCCTTCGCTTGACACTCATGTTGCTAAAGTAGTTAGGAAAACCTTCTACATTGCCCACCTGATCATGAAGGATTCACATCTAGATCAAGGGAGGTCATCGTCCCCTGTACTCATCACTCATTAGACCTATGATTGAGTACAATGCCCCATTCAGAATGTATCTGACCCGACACCTGCAGCAGCTGGAAAGGCCCCAAAAGTTCCTCACCAAAAGGATAAAGGGTCTCAAAAATATGTCTTATGCTGCCCGACTGAAAGAACTCCAGCTCTATTCAGTCTCATACTGCTTGCTCAGAGGTGACCTGTGCCTGACATATAAGGCCATGTCAAACCCTGATTTGATGAATATGCTTCACCTCAAAAAATCTAGATCCCTCAGAACCACAAGGGCGGGAGACTTAAACCTTGACACGGTTATTAATAGAACATGCTGGAGGGACAGATTCATCACCCAGAGACTCCCGATGCTGTGGAACAAAATCCCGGTACATGTGAGGCAGAGCACCTCGCTGGCCTTGTTCAAGAGGAATCTTGACCAATGGATGGGGGATCGCAGATATACCCCAGGGATTACTTCAGTGTCACTGCTTGACAGAGGCACAGCAAAATAATAGGCATAGTTTTATTCAAACTAAAGGGGTAGCGAAAGCCAAATAACTATGGGCTAGGCTTATAAATGCCCTTGGGCAGATAGGCTAGTATGAACCTATGAACCTATGAACCTATGAATACATAGCACTATTGAGAACTGTATCGCCTGAAACAATATAGTACATTTATATGTGGCACATATAGCACTAGTGAGAACTGCATAGCCTGAAAGCATATAGTACTTTTATATGTGGCATGTATAGCACTAGAGAGAACTGCATAGCCTGAAACCCAACCATATAGTACTTTTATATCTAGCATCTATAGCACTAGTAAGAACTGCATAGACTGCAACCATATTCTACTTTTATATGTGTCACATATAGGACTAGTGAGAACTGCACTGAAACCATATAGTACTTTTATATGTGGCATGTATAGCACTTGTGAGAACTGTATAGCCTGAAACCATATAGCATATTTATATGTGGCACGTAAAGCACTAATAAGAACTTCATAGCCTGAAACCATATAGTACTTTTATATGTGGCATGTATAGCACTAGGGAGAACTGCAAAACCTGAAACCTAACCATATAGTACTTTTATATCTGGCATGTATAGCACTATTAAGAACAGCATAGCCTGCAACCATATTGTACTTTTATATGTGGCACGTATAGGACTAGTGAGAACTGCGTAGCCTGAACCCATATAGTACTTTTATATTTGGGACGTATAGCACTACTGAGAACTGCATAGCTCGAAACCATATAGTACTTTTAAATGTGGCATGTAAAGCACTAGTGAGTACTGTATTGACTGAAACCATATAGCACTTTTATATGTGGCATGTATAGAACTAGTAGAGAACTGCATAGCCTGAAACCATATAGTACTTTTACATGTGGCATGTATAGCACTAGTGAGAACTGCATAGCCTGAAACCATGTAGAACTTTTATATGTGGCATGTATACCACTAGTGAGAACTGCATAGCCTGAAACCATATCTTACTTTTATATGTGGCATGTATAGAACTAGTGAGAACTGTTTAGACTAAAACCATATAGCCTTTTTTATGTGGCATGTAAATTAGTGAGAACTGTATGTCCTGAAACCATATAAAACTTTTATATGTGGTATGTACAACACTAGTGAAAACTGCATAGCCTGAAACCATATAGTACTTTTATGTATGGCATGGATAGCACTATTGAGAACTGTATAGCCTGAATCCATATAGTAGTTTTGTATGCGGCATGTATAGCACTAGTGAGACTGTATAGCCTGAAAGCATTTAGTACTTTTATATGTGGCATGTATAGCACTAGTGAAAACTGTATAGCCTAAAACCATATAGTACTTTTATATGTGGCAAATATAGCTCTAGTGTAAACTGTATAGCCTGAAATTATATTGCACTTTTATATGTGGCATCTATAACATTAGTCAGAATTGTATAGCCTGAAACCATATATCACTTTTATATGTGGAATATATAGCACTATTGAGAACTGTATAGTCTGAAACCATATATTACATTTATATGTGGCACATATAGAACTAGTGAGAACTATATAGCCTGAAACGATAAAACCTTTATATGTGGTATGTACAACACTGGTGAAAACTGCATAGCCTGAAACCATATAGTACTTTTATGTATAGCACGGATAGCACTATTGAGAACTGTATAGCCTGAATCCATATAGTAGTTTTGTATGCGGCATGTATAACACTAGTGAGACTATATAGCCTGAAACCATTTAGTACTTTTATATGTGGCATGTATAGCACTAGTGAGAACTCTATAGCCTGAAACCATATAGTACTTTTATATGTGGCATGTACAGCACTAGTGTGAACTGTATAGCCTGAAATTATATAGCACTTTTATATGTGGCATGTATAGCACTAGTCAGAACTGTATAGCCTGAAACCATATAGTACTTTTATATGTGGCATATATAGCACTGGTGAGAACTGTATAGCCTGAAACCATATAGTACTTTTATATGTGGCATGTATTGCACTAGTGAGAACTGTATAGCCTGAAACCATGTAGTACTTTTATGTGTAGCATGTATAGCATTAGTGAGAACTGTATAGCCTGAATCCATATAGTAGTTTTGTTTGCGGCATATATAGCACTAGTGAGACTGTATAACCTGAAAACATTTAGTACTTTTATATATGGCATATATAGAACTAGGGAGAACTGTATAGCCTGAAACCATTTAGTACTTTTATATGTGGCATGTATAGCAATAGTGAGAACTGTATAGTCTGAAACCATATAGTACTTTTATATGTGGCATGTATAGCATTAGTGAGAACTGCATAGCCAGAAACCATATAGTATTTTTGTATGTAGCATGTTTAGCACTAGTGAGAACTGTATAGCCTGAAGCCATATAGTACTTTTGTATGTGGCATGTATAGCACTAGTGAGAACTGCATAGCCTGAAACCATGTAGTACTTTTATATGTGGCATGTATAGCACTAGTGAGAACTGTATACCCTGAAACCATATAACATATTTATATGTGGCACATATAGCACTAGTAAGAACTGCATAGCCTGCAACCATATTGTACTTTTATATGTGGCACGTTCATAGGTTCATAGGTTCATAGGTTTATACTAGGCTATCTGCCCTAAGGCATTTATAAGCCTAGCCCAAATTTTTGTGGCTTACGCCACCCCTTATATGAAAAAATACTGTGCCCATTAGTTTGTTGTGCCTCTGTCCAGCAGTGACACAGAGATGATTCCCGGGGTAAACCTACGATCTCCCATCCACAGGTCTAGATTTCTCTTGAACAGAGTCAGCGAGGTGCTCTGCCTCACATGGACCGGGATTTTATTCCACAGCATAGGGAGTCTCTGAGTGATAAATCTATCCCTCCAGCATGTCCTATTTATATCCGTGCTAAGGTTTAAGTCGCTTGCTCTAGTGGTTTTGGTGGATTTGGATTTTTGAGGTGGAGCATGTCCATTAATTCCGGGTTGGACATGGCCTTGTATGTCAGGCACATGTCACCTCTGAGCAGACGGTATGCGACTGAATAGAGCTGGAGTTTCTTCAATCTGGCAGCATATGACAGATTTTGGAGTCCCTTTATCCTTTTGGTGAGGAACTTTTGGGGTCTCTCCAATTGCTGCAGATGTCGGGTGAGATACATCCCGAATGGGGCATTGTACTCGATCATTGGTCTGATAAGTGAAGAGTACAGGGGAACAATGACCTCACTAGATCTGGATGTGAATCCCTTCATGATCAGGTGGGCAATGTAGAAGGTCTTTCTAACCACTTTAGCAATGTGAGTGTCAAAAGAAAGGCCACTGTCCAGCTGGGTCCCCAGGTCCCTGATAACCTCTTCTGTGCTTAGTGGATTGCCACCTATATGGTAGCTTGGGGTTACCTTGTTTTTCCCGTTCGGTATGACTATACATTTTTGGCGTTTAACTTCAGGCCATGGCTCTGGCACCAGCTATCTGTTTCCGTGAGTCCCTTCTGAAGGATATCCGTGTCCGATGCACTTTCCACTATGGCGCCCAGTTTGCAGTCGTCTGCAAACTTTGTCAGCCAAAGTCCTCCCATGTTGGCCCGTACTTCTGAGAAGTAGATGCCAAACAATAGGGGGCCAAGGACCGAGCCCTGTGGGACACCACTTGTGACCGGCTTGGAGTGTGACACAGCGCCAGCAACTCTAACCCTGTGGGTTCTGTCCTTAAGCCAGTTTGCAACCCATCTTGTGACATATGGGTTTACATTTAAACTGGTAAGTGTTTCTACAATACCAGAGTGGGGTATTGTGTCGAAAGCCTTTGCAAGGTCAAGGTAGGCTGTATGGACTGCCTTTCCCTCATCAATGGCCTTGGTGACTGTTTCGAAGAAGTCGACCAAGTCCAAAAGGCATGATCTTCCCTTGACAAAGCCAAACTGGGTCGGGTCCAATGTCTGCAAGTCCCCTATATCTTTGTTTATGAGCTCCATTATGATCCTCTCCATAGCTTTGCAGACTAGACTTGTTAAGCTTATGGGGCGGTAATTACCAGGGTCCGTAGAGGCGCCGCCTTTGTGGAGTGGGACCACAGTTGCCGTACGCCACTCCTTGGGCACTTATCCTGTGGTAAGGCTGAGATTAAACAGCTGCCTTATGTGCAGGTTTAATTCCTCATTTAGCTCGTGTAGCACACAGCCGGGGACACCATCCGGTCCCATTGATGCTGTGTTTTTAGCTTTAGAGAGAGCAGCTTTCACCTGCGCATTTGAGATGTCCGGGAGGCTACACTCGGCTGGGATAGTTATCTCTCCTTTAGGGGGGGAGAGGGGGGTGAAGTTTGCACTGAACCTGTCTGTCATTATGTTCGCAATGTCTGTGGGTTCAGTGATTTTTGTATCATTTTGGACTAATTCTGAGCATATCTGGGAGTTTCCACCCAGGTTCCTAACATAGCTGAAAAAGGCCTTATGATTGTCCTTTGAATCCATGGCAATTTTTCTCTCAAAATTGGCCTTAGTTGATTTTATGAGTGCTCGTATTTTTTTACTAATAATGATCAGGGGTGACTTCCCTTTTATGGATTTTGTTCTATCATGTAATAGCTTTCTCCTCTTATTGTAAAGTTTGTTAATGGCTGGGGTCCACCAGGCTGGACGTTTGCCCTTTGTGGAAAGGGTCTTGGTTTTATTTGGGATTGCCTGATCCATGCAGTCCTGGAGGTGTTCATAGAAGGCATTTGTAAGGGCTTCCGCAGCTTGGGTTGTGGTTTCCTCTGGCTCAGGGGCCTTGAAGGATACCACACCAGTCTTGAGTAGTGTGAAGTTTGCTTTAGAGAAGTTCTTCACTATGGTCTTTTTTGTTTGGGGTGGGGGGATGTGGATTTCCAGTGAGATTAGTTTATGATCAGATCTAACCAATGAGGGATATACTTCCGGTGTGGAGCATTTTGTTCCCATGTTTGTGACAATGAGATCTAGTATATTTTCTCCTCTTGTGGGAACAGTGACTAGCTGTTCCATGGCATTTGAATTTATGAACTCCAGGAACCGTTGGGCTAGAAAGTTAGGGCTTGAGTAATGTTCCCAGTCTATATTCGGGTAGTTGAAGTCACCCAATATGATGGTGTTTGGAGATGCATTTATACCCTCCAGTGTCTTCAGGAAGGCTGTGTGGGGTTCCTGAGTTTGAGAGGGTGGCCTGTAGCATGCTACAATTTGTAGAGCAGTTTTGCCTATGGTTAGTTGCACCTGGATGGTTTCCGAAGCTTCGTGCGTTGCCACCAACCTGGAGGTGTGGGTATCCATTATGAATATGGATACACCCCCTCCTTTTGTGGTGTGGTCCAGGTTTTGGGGCCGGAACGCATGATATGAGGTAAAACCTAATAGTGCCGGGGTGCTCTCAGGAGCCTTGAACCAGGTTTCAGTTACAGCACAGACATCGATGTTCTCCATACTGAGAAGGGCCTCGAGTGCGTGCATTTTGAAATTTAGACTTCTGGCATTGAGCAGCATTACCCTCAGTTTCTTCCCATTTTTGTTTTCTAGGGTGGTAGGTTTAGAATTTGAGCCTTGCCTAAAAAGGCACTATGGGGTGGCAAGAGCCTTAGCCAATATCCGGAATCCCAGGGTGACAGGTGCAAGCCGTCCTTATGGCAGCGTGGCTTGTCAAGCATGTCATCCCAGGCAGACAGACACTGGATCCCCTTTGAATGACACCAGACATTAAGCCAATTGTTAAAGCTGATCATCTTGTCTCTATATTGTGGCATCATTCTTGGTGAAGGAAGGATACTGCTCAGGGTTAGGGTCATACCTGCCTGGGCTACATAATCAGAGAGCTCCTCTATGTCTCTTTTCATGTAGTCCAGGGAGGTACGTCTCAGGTCGTTCACACCAGCATGGACAATGACTGTGTCATATTTGTACTTGCCTTGGAGTGACCCGAGTGCTTGTGTTATGTGGCAGATTCTAGCGCCCGATAGGCAGCTTACTGTGAGCCTCTCCTTGTTCAGCCTGGTGAGTGGGACGTCAGTGTATCTAACTATGGAGTCACCTATGACAAGTATGTTTGGTGTTGTATTTGGCCTTAAGGGCTGTGACTGCTTTGCACACTGCTTTTGTGGTTTATGTGTTGCTTGTGGGGTGTCTTGAGGTAGCAGTTGTTTGGGTGTCTGCTTTGGAGGCCTCTGCTGTTTAGGTAAATTTTTACTCAGAGCCTCCGAGTATGTCTTTGTGTGTTTATGTGTTTGATTCAGTGGAGTGGTAGCATTATGTGAGGCTGGTTTTGTGGTGTGTGTAGTTGCCTTCTCCTCCTGTCTGGTCTTGCCAGTCCTGAGTTGAGAGAGCTCAGCCTCCAGTTTGGCTAAATAGCTGCATCTCTCGCAAGTATTTGTGTTATGTGGGAGGAGGAGAGGGTTGTCTGTGTACATGAGGCAGTTATAACATTGCCTCAAGATTCCCAGATTCACCAGCTGGACCGGAGGAGATTGACAACTGACCTTTGGACATGCTAGAATAATATTGGGAAATCCTTAATTGAAAACAAGGGCCAGTGGGGAGTGAGGGTGTAGTGCTTTTAATTTTTAGTACTGACTTATATAATTGCTTTAGTGAGCAAGTGCCAGGTAACTTGAGTGCAATGTGTTAGAAGTAACTAAATGCAAAACGACAAACAGTAACTTTCTTTCAAGTGAAACAAGGAAATAAGTACAGTAAGCAATGCAGATATCACTAGTGATCCACAGAAGCGCTGAGAAGTTGCGTATTAGGTGGAATTAGCTTCCAGGGAAATAACAAGCAAACAAACAACAAGCATATAAACAAAGCTAGATTCAGCAGGCCTGGATCTAGTCTATGCTAGAGCAAACAAGGTGTACCAATTTCAGTAAGATACAGTTCAAATATTCAGGCACTATAAACCTTTAACCAGAAATTCCCAGCTCAGAAGGGCAGAGTCCAGCCTCTTCTCCCACAACAGTGCAGACCACAAACCTTCTTAATGTAAAATAACTGACCTGAAGCCCAAGTGCCTAAACCAGAACTAATACACTTGGACACTGGGCTCTCAATCAGCAGTTCCCAACTTAGAAGGATGAAAGCTACCTGTCCTGCCACTACAGTGCTTGCCACAAACCTTCCTAATGTAAAACAACTGGTCTGAAGCCCGAGTGCTTAATCCAAAAGACTTGAATGATAGCTACACTTTAATCAAGTTACAACCAAGCAGTAATAAATACCATTGAATACTTTAGAGAATGTCTGGATTAGTGCTCAAGTTACACAAACAAAGCTAGCTCCAGTAGGCCCGAATCCAGTCTATGCCACAGCCAACAAGGCGCACCAACTTCAGTAAGAAACAGTTCAGATATGCATGCACTATAAGCCTTTAACCAGAAATTCCCAGCTCAGAAGGGCAGAGTCCAGCCTCTCCTCCCACAAGAGTGCAGACCACGAACCCTCTTAATGTAAAATAACTGGCTTGAAAGCCCAAGTGCTTAAACCAGAATAAATACACTTTTAGAATAACAAACACTGAGCCCTCAATCAGCAGTTCTCAACCTAGAAGGATGTAAGCTACCTGTTCTGCCACAACAGTGCAGACCACAAACCCTCTCAGTGCAAAACAACTAACTGGTCTGAAGCCCAAGTGTTTAAACCAAAAGGCTTAGAATGAGTTACACCAAGCAGTAATAAATACAAATGAGTATTTTAAGATGATGCAAAAGTAAAAAGAAGTAGGTAGAAACACAAGTTCAGTAAAAGCAGATGAAATTTTTTTTTTTTTTTTTTTTTTTTTTTCTGAACAAGTGCTGAGATCAAAGAAACAGATTTGAGTGCTGAAACTAGAAAACTGGCTAGTTATAAGAAAAAAAAAACAAGCTAGAAGGCTTCCCTCAAACACAGAAGGGCTTGGGGCTCAGAAGCCTACAAATAGTCTGTACCACTTAAAAAGAAAGGCAGGAAATAATCTTAATTTTTTTTTCTATTTCCCAGATGCTCTCTTTGTACACAGTAGGAGTGCCTGAAATCAGAATATGATCTCACTGCACTCAGTTGAGTGAGCAAATGAGATGGGCCCAGAGGCAGGCTGAGGGGTGGGCAGTTTCAGTGCGACTAAGATTAACACCAAAACAAAAACAGGGCGGAAACCATATAATACTTTTATATGTGGCATGTATTGCACTAGTGAGAACTGTATAGCCTGAAACCATATAGTACTATTATGTGTAGCATGTATAGCATTAATGAGAACTATATAGCCTGAATCCATATAGTAGTTTTGTATGCGGCATGTATAGCACTAGTGAGACAGGACTAGTGAGAAATGCATGTCCTGAAACCATATAATACTTTTACATGTGGCATGTATAGCACTAGTGAGAACTGCATAGCCTGAAACCATGTACCACTTTTATATGTGGCATGTATAGCACTAGTGAGAACTGCATAGCCTGAAACCATATAGTACTTTTATATGTGGCATGTATAGCACTGGTGAGAACTGTATAGCCTGAAACCATATAGGACTTTTATATGTGGCATGCACAGCTCTAGTGAGAACTGTACAGCCCGACACCATATAGTATTTTTTTATGTGGCATGTATAGGACTAGTGAGAACTGTTTAGCCTGAAACCATATAGTACTTTTATATGTGGCATGCACAGCACTAGTGTGAACTGTATAGCCTGAAACGATATAGTACTTTTATATGCGGCATGTATAGCACTAGTGAGAACTGTGTAGCCTGAAACCATATAGTACTTTTATATGTGGCATGTATTGCACTAGTGAGAACTGTATAGCCTGAAACCATATAGTACTATTATGTGTAGCATGTATAGCATTAATGAGAACTATATAGCCTGAATCCATATAGTAGTTTTGTATGCGGCATGTATAGCACTAGTGAGACAGTATAGCCTGAAAGCATTTAGTACTTTTATATGTGGCATGTATAGCAATAGTGAGAACTGTATAGCCGGAAACCATATAGTACTTATATATGTGGCATGTTTAGCACTAGTGAGAACTGCATAGCCTGAAAACATGTAGTACTTTTATATGTAACATGTATAGCACTAGTGAGAACTGTATAGCATAAAACCATATAGCACTTTTATATGTGGCATGTATAGCACTAGTGAGAACTGTGTAGCCTGAAACCATATAGAACTTTTATATGAGGAATGTGTAGCACTAGTGAAAACTGCATAGCCTGAAACCATACACTATATTTATGTGTAGCATGTATAGTACTAGTGAGAACTGTTTAGCCTGAAACCATATAGCACTTTTATGGGTGGCACGTACAGCACTAGTGAGAACTGTATTGCCTGACACCATATAGTACTTTTATATGTGGCATGTATAGCACTAGTGTGAACTGTATAGCCTAAAACCATATAGTACTTTTATATGTGGCATGTATAGCACTAGTGAGAACTGAATAGCCTAAAACCATATAGTACTATTATATGGGGCATGTATAGCACTAGTGAGAACTGCGTAGCCAGAAGCCATATAGTACTTTTGTATGTGGCATGTTTAGCACTAGTGAGAACTGTATAGCCTGAACACATATAGTAATTTTATATGTGGCATGTATAGTACTAGTGAGAACTGTATTGCCTGCAACCATATAATACTTTTATATGTGGCATGTTTAGCAATAGTGACAACTGCATAGCCTGAAACCATATAGCACTTTTATATGTGGCATGTATAGCAGTAGTGAGAACTGCATAGCCTGAAACCATGTAGAACTTTTTTATGAGGAATGTGTAGCACTAGTGAAAACTGCATAGCCTGAAACCATACACTATTTTTATGTGTGGCATGTATAGTACTAGTGAGAACTTTTTAGCATGAAACCATATTGCACTTTTATGTGTGGCACGTAAAGCATTAGTGAAGAACTGTATAGCCTGATACCATATAGCACTTTTATATGTGGCATGTATAGCACTAGTGTGAACTGTATAGCCTGAAACCATATAGTACTTTTATATGTGGCATGTATATCACTAGTGAGAACTGCATAGCCTGAAACCATATAGTACTTCTATATGTGGCATGTAAAGCACTAGTGAGAATTGCATAACCTGAAAGCATATAGTACTTTTGATTGTGGCATGTATAGCACTAGTGAGAACTGTATAGCTTGAAACCGTATAGTAGTTTTGTATGTGGCATGTATAGCACTAGTGAGAACTGCATAGCCTGAAACCATATAATACTTTTATATGTATCATGTATAGCACTACTGAGAACTGTAGAGCCTGAAAGCTATAGTATTTTTATATGTGGCATATATAGCACTAGTGAGAACTGTATAGCCTCAAACCATATAGTATGTTTATATGTGGTATGTATGGCACTGGTGAGAACTGTATGGCCTGAAACCATATAGTACTTTTATATGTGGCATGCATGGCACTAGGGAGAACTGTAGAGCCTGAAACCATATAGTACTTCTATATGTGGCATGTGTAGCACTAGTGAGACTGTAAAGCCCGACACCATATAGTTTTTTTATATGTGGCATGTATAGCACTAGTGAGAAATGTATAGCCTAAACCCATATAGTATTTTTATATGTGGCATGTATAGCACTAGTTAGAATTGTATCATCTGACAAACATATACCACTTTTATATGTGACATGTATAGCACTAGTGAAAACTGTATAGCCTGAAACCATATAGCATATTTATATGTGGCACGTATTGCACTAGTGAGAACTGTATAGCGTGAAACCATATAGCATATTTATATGTGGCACATATAGCACGAGTAAGAACTGCATAGCCTGAAATCATATACTACTTTTATGTGTGGCATGCACAGCACAAGTGAAAACTGTATATCCTGAAACCATATGCTACTTTTATATGTGGCATGTATAGCCCTAGTGAGAACTGCAAAGCTTGAAACCATATAGTACTTTTGTATATGGCATGTATAGCACTAGTGAGAACTATATAGCATGAAACCATATAGTACTTTTGTATGTGGCATGTATAGCACTAGTGAGAACTATATAGCATGAAACCATATAGTACTTTTGTATGTGGCATGTATAGCACTAGTGAGAACTGTATAACGTGAAACCATATAATACTTTTATATGTGGCATGTATGGCACTAGTGAGAACTTTGTAGCCTGAAACCATACAGTACTTGTATATGTGGCATGTGTAGTATTAGTGAGATTGTAAAGCCTGACACCATATAGTACTTTTATATGGGGCATGTATAGCACTAGTAAAAAACTGCAAAGCTTGAAACCATATTTCACTTTCATATTTGGCATGTATAGCACTAGTGAGAACTGTATAGCCTGAAACAATATAGCACTTTATATGTGGAATTTATAGCACTAGTGAGAACTGTATAGCCCTAAACCATATAGTACTTTCATATGCGGCATGTATAGCACTTGTGAGAACTGTATAGCCTGAAACCATATAGCATATTTATATGAGGCACATAAAGCACTAGTAGAACTGCATAGCCCTAAACCATATAGTACTTTCATATGCGGCATGTATAGCACTTGTGAGAACAGTATAGCCTGAAACCACATAGTACTTTTATATGAGGCATGTATAGCACTATTGAGAACTGTATAGCCTGAAACCATATAGTACTTTTACATGTGGCATGTACAGCACTAGTGATAACTGTATAACCTGAAACCATATAGCACTTTTATATGTGGCATGTATAGCACTAGTGAGAACTGTATAGTTGGAAACAATATAGCACTTTTGTTTGTGGCATGTATAGCACTAGTGAGAACTGCATAGCCTGAAACTATATAGTACTTTTATACATGGCATGTATAGCATTAGTGAGAACTGTATATCCTGAACCCATTTAGCATTTTTATATGTGGCATGTACAGCACTAGTGAGAACTGTATAGCCAGAAACTATATAGCACTTTTATAAGTGGCATGTATAGCACTAGTGAGAACTGTAGAGACTGAAACCATATAGAACTTTTATTCATGGCATGTATAGCACTACTGAGAACTGTATAACCTGAAACCATATAGCACTTTTATATGTGGCATGTATAGCACTATTGAGAACTGTACAGCCTGAAACCATATAGAACTTTTATATGTGGCATGTATAGCATTAGTGAGAACTGTATAGCCGAAAACCATATAGCACTTTTATACATGGCATGTATAGCACTAGTGAGAACTGTATAGCCTGAAACCATATAGTACTTTTATATGTGGCATGTATAGCACTAGTGAGAACTGTATAGCCTGAAACCATATAGTACTTTTATATGTGGCATGTATAGCACTAGTGAGAAATGCATAGCCAGAAACCATAAAGAGCTTTTATATGTGGCATGTATAGCACTACTGAGAACTGCAAATCCTGAAACCATATAGCTTATTTATATGTGGCACGTATGGCACTAGTAAGAACTGCATAGCCTGAAACAATATATTACTTTTATATGTGGCATGTATAGCACTAATGAGAACCATATAGCCTAAAACCATATAGTACATTTATATGTGGCATGTATAGCACTAGTGAGAACTGCATAGCCTGAAACCATATAGCACTTTTGTATGTGGCATGTAAAGCACTAGTGAGAACTGCAAAGCCGGAAATCATATAGTATAATTATATGTGGCACATATAGCACTAGTTAGAAATTTATAGCCTGAAACTACATAGTACTTTTATTTGTGGCATGTATAGCACTAGTGAGAACTGCAAAGCCTGAAACCATATACTACTTTTATATGTGGCATATATAGCACTAGTGAGAACTGTATAGCCTGAAGCCATATAGTACTTTTATATCTGGCATGTATAGCACTAGTGAGAACTGCAAAGCCTGAAACCATATACTACTTTTATATGTGGCATATATAGCACTAGTGAGAACTGTATAGCCTGAAGCCATATAGTACTTTTATATCTGGCATGTATAGCACTAGTGAGAAATGCATAGCCTGAAACCATATAGTATTTTTATACGTGGGATGCATAGCACTAGTGAGAACTGTAAAGCCTGAAACCATTTAATACTTTTATGTGTGGCATGTATAGCAATAGTGAGAACTGCATAGCCACAAACCATATACTACTTTTATATGTGGCATGTATAGCACTAGTGAGAACTGTATAGCCTGAAATGATATATCACTTTTATACATGGCATGTATAGCACTAGTGAGAACTGAATAGCCTGAAACCATATAGCACTTTTATATGTGGAATATATAGCACTATTGAGAACTGTATCGCCTGAAACGATATAGTACATTTATATGTGGCATGTATAGCACTAGTGAGAACTGCATAGCCTGAAAGCATATAGTACTTTTATATGTGGCATGTATAGCACTAGTAAGAACTGCATAGACTGCAAGCATATTGTACTTTTATATGTGTCACGTATAGGACTAGTGAGAACTGCATATCCTGAAACCATATAGTACTTTTATATGTGGCATGTATAGCACTTGTGAGAACTGTATAGCCTGAAACCATATAGCATATTTATATGTGGCACGTAAAGCACTAATAAGAACTTCATAGCCTGAAACCATATAGTACTTTTATATGTACCATGTATAGCACTAGTGAGAACTGTATAGCCTGAAAACATATAGTACTTTTATATGTGATATGTATAGCACTAGAGAGAACTGCAAAACCTGAAACCTAACCATATAGTACTTTTATATCTGGCATGTATAGCACTATTAAGAATAGCATAGCCTGCAACCATATTGTATTTTATATGTGGCACGTATAGGACTAGTGAGAACTGCGTAGCCTGAAACCATATAGTACTTTTATATTTGGGACGTATAGCACTACTGAGAACTGCATAGCCCAAAACCATATAGTACTTTTAAATGTGACATGTACAGCACTAGTGAGTACTGTATTGACTGAAACCATATAGCACTTTTATATGTGGCATGTATAGCAGTAGTGAGAACTGCATAGCCTGAAACCATATAGAACTTTTTTATGAGGAATGTGTAGTACTAGTGAAAACTGCATAGCCTGAAACCATACACTATTTTTATGTGTGGCATGTATAGTACTAGTGAGAACTTTTTAGCATGAAACCATATTGCACTTTTATGTGTGGCATGTAAAGCATTAGTGAAGAACTGTATAGCCTGATACCATATAGCACTTTTATATGTGGCATGTATAGCACTAGTGTGAACTGTATAGCCTGAAACCATATAGTACTTTTATATGTGGCATGTATAGCACTAGTGAGAACTGCATAGCCTGAAACCATATAGTACTTCTATATGTGGCATGTAAAGCACTAGTGAGAACTGTATAACCTGAAAGCATATAGTACTTTTGATTGTGGCATGTATAGCACTAGTGAGAACTGTATAGCTTGAAACCGTATAGTAGTTTTGTATGTGGCATGTATAGCACTAGTGAGAACTGCATAGCCTGAAACCATATAATACTTTTATATGTATCATGTATAGCACTATTGAGAACTGTAGAGCCTGAAAGCTATAGTATTTTTATATGTGGCATATATAGCACTAGTGAGAACTGTATAGCCTCAAACCATATAGTATGTTTATATGTGGTATGTATGGCACTGGTGAGAACTGTATGGCCTGAAACCATATAGTACTTTTATATGTGGCATGCATGGCACTAGGGAGAACTGTAGAGCCTGAAACCATATAGTACTTGTATATGTGGCATGTGTAGCACTAGTGAGACTGTAAAGCCCGACACCATATAGTACTTTTATATGTGGCATGTATAGCACTAGTGAGAAATGTATAGCCTAAACCCATATAGTATTTTTATATATGGCATGTATAGCACTAGTTAGAATTGTATCATCTGACAAACATATACCACTTTTATATGTGACATGTATAGCACTAGTGAAAACTGTATAGCCTGAAACCATATAGCATATTTATATGTGGCACGTATTGCACTAGTGAGAACTGTATAGCGTGAAACCATATAGCATATTTATATGTGGCACATATAGCACGAGTAAGAACTGCATAGCCTGAAATCATATACTACTTTTATGTGTGGCATGCACAGCACAAGTGAAAACTGTATATCCTGAAACCATATGCTACTTTTATATGTGGCATGTATAGCCCTAGTGAGAACTGCAAAGCTTGAAACCATATAGTACTTTTGTATGTGGCATGTATAGCACTAGTGAGAACTATATAGCATGAAACCATATAGTACTTTTGTATGTGGCATGTATAGCACTAGTGAGAACTATATAGCATGAAACCATATAGTACTTTTGTATGTGGCATGTATAGCACTAGTGAGAACTGTATAACGTGAAACCATATAATACTTTTATATGTGGCATGTATGGCACTAGTGAGAACTTTGTAGCCTGAAACCATACAGTACTTGTATATGTGGCATGTGTAGTATTAGTGAGATTGTAAAGCCTAACACCATATAGTACTTTTATATGGGGCATGTATAGCACTAGTAAAAAACTGCAAAGCTTGAAACCATATTTCACTTTCATATTTGGCATGTATAGCACTAGTGAGAACTGTATAGCCTGAAACAATATAGCACTTTATATGTGGAATTTATAGCACTAGTGAGAACTGTATAGCCCTAAACCATATAGTACTTTCATACGCGGCATGTATAGCACTTGTGAGAACTGTATAGCCTGAAACCACATAGTACTTTTATATGTGGCATGTATGGCACTAGTGAGAACTGCATAGCCTGAAAACCATATAGTACTTTTATATGTGGCATGTATAGCACTAGTGAGAACTGTATAGCCTGAAACCATATAGCATATTTATATGAGGCACATAAAGCACTAGTAGAACTGCATAGCCCTAAACCATATAGTACTTTCATATGCGGCATGTATAGCACTTGTGAGAACAGTATAGCCTGAAACCACATAGTACTTTTATATGTGGCATGTATAGCACTATTGAGAATTGTATAGCCTGAAACCATATAGTACTTTTACATGTGGCATGTACAGCACTAGTGATAACTGTATAACCTGAAACCATATAGCACTTTTATATGTGGCATGTATAGCACTAGTGAGAACTGTATAGTTGGAAACAATATAGCACTTTTGTTTGTGGCATGTATAGCACTAGTGAGAACTGCATAGCCTGAAACCATATAGTACTTTTATACGTGGCATGTATAGCACTAGTGAGAACTGTATATCCTGAACCCATATAGCATTTTTATATGTGGCATGTACAGCACTAGTGAGAACTGTATAGCCAGAAACTATATAGCACTTTTATAAGTGGCATGTATAGCACTAGTGAGAACTGTAGAGACTGAAACCATATAGAACTTTTATTCATGGCATGTATAGCACTACCGAGAACTGTATAACCTGAAACCATATAGCACTTTTATATGTGGCATGTATAGCACTATTGAGAACTGTACAGCCTGAAACCATATAGAACTTTTATATGTGGCATGTATAGCATTAGTGAGAACTGTATAGCCGAAAACCATATAGCACTTTTATACATGGCATGTATAGCACTAGTGAGAACTGTATAGCCTGAAACCATATAGTACTTTTATATGTGGCATGTATAGCACTAGTGAGAACTGTATAGCCTGAAACCATATAGTACTTTTATATGTGGCATGTATAGCACTAGTGAGAAATGCATAGCCAGAAACCATAAAGAGCTTTTATATGTGGCATGTATAGCACTACTGAGAACTGCAAATCCTGAAACCATATAGCTTATTTATATGTGGCACGTATGGCACTAGTAAGAACTGCATAGCCTGAAACAATATATTACTTTTATATGTGGCATGTATAGCACTAATGAGAACCATATAGCCTAAAACCATATAGTACATTTATATGTGGCATGTATAGCACTAGTGAGAACTGCATAGCCTGAAACCATATAGCACTTTTGTATGTGGCATGTAAAGCACTAGTGAGAACTGCAAAGCCGGAAATCATATAGTATAATTATATGTGGCACATATAGCACTAGTTAGAAATTTATAGCCTGAAACTACATAGTACTTTTATTTGTGGCATGTATAGCACTAGTGAGAACTGCAAAGCCTGAAACCATATACTACTTTTATATGTGGCATGTATAGCACTAGTGAGAACTGTATAGCCTGAAATTATATATCACTTTTATACATGGCATGTATAGCACTAGTGAGAACTGAATAGCCTGAAACCATATAGCACTTTTATATGTGGAATATATAGCACTATTGAGAACTGTATCGCCTGAAACGATATAGTACGTTTATATGTGGCATGTATAGCACTAGTGAGAACTGCATAGCCTGAAAGCATATAGTACTTTTATATGTGGCATGTATAGCACTAGTAAGAACTGCATATACTGCAAGCATATTGTACTTTTATATGTGTCACGTATAGGACTAGTGAGAACTGCATATCCTGAAACCATATAGTACTTTTATATGTGGCATGTATAGCACTTGTGAAAACTGTATAGCCTGAAACCATATAGCATATTTATATGTGGCACGTAAAGCACTAATAAGAACTTCATAGCCTGAAACCATATAGTACTTTTATATGTACCATGTATAGCACTAGTGAGAACTGTATAGCCTGAAAGCATATAGTACTTTTATATGTGATATGTATAGCACTAGAGAGAACTGCAAAACCTGAAACCTAACCATATAGTACTTTTATATCTGGCATGTATAGCACTATTAAGAATAGCATAGCCTGCAACCATATTGTACTTTTATATGTGGCACGTATAGGACTAGTGAGAACTGCGTAGCCTGAAACCATATAGTACTTTTATATTTGGGACGTATAGCACTACTGAGAACTGCATAGCCCAAAACCATATAGTACTTTTAAATGTGACATGTACAGCACTAGTGAGTACTGTATTAACTGAAACCATATAGCACTTTTATACGTGGCATGTATAGAACTAGTAGAGAACTGCATAGCCTGAAACCATATAGTACTTTTACATGTGGCATGTATAGCACTAGTGAGAACTGCATAGCCTGAAACCATGTAGAACTTTTATATGTGGCATGTATACCACTAGTGAGAACTGCATAGCCTGAAATCATATCTTACTTTGATATGTGGCATGTATAGAACTAGTGAGAACTGTTTAGACTGAAACCATATAGCATTTTTTATGTGGCATATATAATTTGTGAGAACTATTTGTCCTGAAACCATATAAAACTTTTATATGTGGTATGTACAACACTAGTGAAAACTACATAGCCTGAAACCATATAGTACTTTTATGTATGGCATGGATAGCACTATTGAGAACTGTATAGCCTGAATCCATATAGTAGTTTTGTATGTGGCATGCATAGCACTAGTGAGACTGTATAGCCTGAAACCATTTAGTACTTTTATATGTGGCATGTATAGCACTAGTGAGAACTGTATAGCCTGAAACCATATAGTACTTTTATATGTGGCAAATATAGCACTAGTGTGAACTGTATAGCCTGAAATTATATTGCACTTTTATATGTGGCATCTATAACATTAGTCAGAATTGTATAGCCTGAAACCATATAGCACTTTTATATGTGGAATATATAGCACTATTGAGAACTGTATAGTCTGAAACCATATAGTACATTTATATGTGGCACGTATAGAACTAGTGAGAACTATATAGCCTGAAACGATATAGTACTTTTATATGTGGCATGTAGAGCACTAGTGAGAACTGCATAGCCTGAAAGCATATAGTACTTTTATATGTGGTATGTATAGCACTAGAGAGAACTGCATAGCCTGAAACCCAATCATATAGTACTTTTATATCTGGCATGTATAGCACTAGTAAGAACTGCATAGCCTGCAACCATATTGTACTTTTATATGCGGCACGTATAGGACTAGTGAGAACTGCATAGCCTAAAATCATATAGTACTTTTATATGTGGCAAGTATAGCACTAGTGAGAACTGTAAAGCCTGAAACCATATAGCATTTTTATATGTGGCACGTAAAGCACTAGTAAGAACTGCATAGCATGAAACCATATAGTACTTTTATATGTACCATGTATAGCACTAGTGAGAACTTATTAGCCTGAAACCATATAGTACTTTTATATCTGGCATGTATAGCACTATTAAGAACTGCATAGCCTGCAACCATATTATACTTTTATATGTGGCATGTATAACACTAGTGAGAACTGCATAGCCTGAAACCATATAGTATTTTTATGTGGCATGTATCGCACTAGTGAGAACTGTATAGCCTGAAACCATATAGTACTTTTATATGTGGCATGCATGGCACTAGTGAGAACTGTATAGCCTGAAACCATATACCACTTTAATATGTGGCATGTATAGCATTAGTGAGAACTGTATGTCCTGAAACCATATAAAACCTTTATATGTGGTATGTACAACACTAGTGAAAACTGCATAGCTTGAAACCATATAGTACTTTTATGTATAGCATGGATAGCACTATTGAGAACTGTATAGCCTGAATACATATAGTAGTTTTGTATGCGGCATGTACAACACTAGTGAGACTGTATAGCCTGAAACCATTTAGCACTTTTATATGTGGCATGTATAGCACTAGTGTGAACTGTATAGCCTGAAATTATATAGCACTTTTATATGTGGCATGTATAGCACTAGTCAGAACTGTATAGCCTGATACCATATAGTACTTTTATATGTGGCATGTATTGCACTAGTGAGAATTGTATAGCCAGAAACCATGTAGTACTTTTATATGTGGCATATATAGCACTAGTGAGAACTCTATAGCCTGAAACCATTTAGTACTTTTATATGTGGCATGTACAGCACTAGTGTGAACTGTATAGCCTGAAATTATATAGCACTTTTATATGTGGCATGTATAGCACTAGTCAGAACTGTATAGCCTGAAACCATATAGTACTTTTATATGTGGCATATATAGCACTAGTGAGAACTGTATAGCCTGAAACCATATAGTACTTTTATATGTGGCATGTATTGCACTAGTGAGAACTGTATAGCCTGAAACCATGTAGTACTTTTATATGTGGCATATATAGAACTAGGGAGAACTGTATAGCCTGAAAACATTTAGTACTTTTATATGTGGCATGTATAGCCATAGTGAGAACTGTATAGTCTGAAACCATATAGTACTTTTATATGTGGCATGTATAGCATTAGTGAGAACTGCATAGCCAGAAACCATATAGTACTTTTGTATGTAGCATGTTTAGCACTAGAGAGAACTGTATAGCCTGAAGCGATATAGTACTTTTGTATGTGGCATGTATAGCACTAGTGAGAACTGCATAGCCTGAAACCATGTAGTACTTTTATATGTGGCATGTATAGCACTAGTGAGACTTTATATGTGGCACGTACAGGACTATTGAGAACTGCATAGCCTGAAACCATATAGTACTTTTACATGTGGCATGTATAGCACTAGTGAGAACTGCATAGCCTGAAACCATGTAGCACTTTTATATGTGGCATGTATAGCACTAGTGTGAACTGCATAGCCTGAAACCATATAGTACTTTTATATGTGGCATGTATAGCACTGGTGAGAACTGTATAGCCTGAAACCATATAGGACTTTTATATGTGGCATGCACAGCTCTAGTGAGAACTGTACAGCCCAACACCATGTAGTATTTTTGATGTGGCATGTATAGGACTAGTGAGAACTGTTTAGCCTGAAAGCATATAGTACTTTTATATGTGGCATGCATGGCACTAGTGAGAACTGTATAGCCTGAAACGATATAGTACTTTTATATGTGGCATGTATAGCACTAGTGAGAACTGTGTAGCCTGAAACCATATAGTACGTTTATATGTGGCATGTATTGCACTAGTTAGAACTGTATAGCCTGAAACCATATAGTAGTTTTGTATGCGACATGTATAGCACTAGTGAAAACTGCATAGCCAGAAACCATATAGTACTTTTTTATGTGGCATGTTTCGCACTAGTGAGAAGTGTATAGCCTGAAGCCATGTAGTACTTTTATATGTGGCATGTATAGCACTAGTGAGAACTGCATTGCCTGCAACCATATAAGACTTTTATATGTAGCATGTTTAGCAATAGTGAGAACTGTATAGCCTGAAACCATATAGTACTTTTATATGTGCTATGTATAGCACTAGTGAGAACTGCATAGCCTGAAAACATGTAGTACTTTTATGTGTAACATGTATAGCACTAGTGGGAACTGTATAGCATAAAACCATATAGAACTTTTATATGAGGAAAGTGTAGCACTAGTGAAAACTGCATAGCCTGAAACCATACACTATATTTATGTGTGGCATGTATAGTACTAGTGAGAACTGTTTAGCCTGAAACCATATAGCACTTTTATGGGTCACATGTACAGCACTAGTGAGAGCTGTATAGCCTGACACCATATAGTAATTTTATATGTGGCATGTATAGCACTAGTGTGAACTGTATAGCCTGAAACCATATAGTACTTTTATATGTGGCATGTTTAGCACTAGTGAGAACTGAATAGCCTAAAACCATATAGTACTATTATATGTGGCATGTATAGCACTAGTGAGAACTGCATAGCCAGAAGCCATATAGTGCTTTTGTATGTGGCATGTTTAGCACTAGTGAGAACTGTATAGCCTGAACACATATAGTACTTTTATATGTGGCATGTATAGTACTAGTGAGAACTGTATTGCCTGCAACCATATAATACTTTTATATATGGCATGTTTGGCAATAGTGAGAACTGCATAGCCTGAAACCATATAGCACTTTTATATGTGGCATGTATAGCACTAGTGAGAACTGCATAGCCTGAAACCATTTAGAACTTTTTTATGAGGAATGTGTAGCACTAGTGAAAACTGCATAGCCTGAAACCATACACTATTTTTATGTGTGGCATGTATAGTACTAGTGAGAACTGTTTAGCCTGAAACCATATAGCACTTTTATGTGTGGCATGTAAAGCATTAGTGAAGCACTGTATAGCCTGATACCATATAGGACTTTTATATGTGGCATGTATAGCACTAGTGTGAACTGTATAGCCTGAAACCATATAGTACTTTTATATGTGGCATGTATAGCACTAGTGAGAACTGCATAGCCTGAAACCATATAGTATTTCTATATGTGGCATGTAAAGCACTAGTGAGAACTGTATAACCTGAAAGCATATAGTACTTTTATTTGTGGCATGTATAGCACTAGTGAGAACTGCATAGCCTGAAACCATGTAGTACTTTTATATGTGGCATGTATAGCACTAGTGAGACTTTATATGTGGCACGTACAGGACTATTGAGAACTGCATAGCCTGAAACCATATAGTACTTTTACATGTGGCATGTATAGCACTAGTGAGAACTGCATAGCCTGAAACCATGTACCACTTTTATATGTGGCATGTATAGCACTAGTGAGAACTGCATAGCCTGAAACCATATAGTACTTTTATATGTGGCATGTATAGCACTGGTGAGAACTGTATAGCCTGAAACCATATAGGACTTTTATATGTGGCATGCACAGCTCTAGTGAGAACTGTACAGCCCAACACCATGTAGTATTTTTGATGTGGCATGTATAGGACTAGTGAGAACTGTTTAGCCTGAAAGCATATAGTACTTTTATATGTGGCATGCATGGCACTAGTGAGAACTGTATAGCCTGAAACGATATAGTACTTTTATATGTGGCATGTATAGCACTAGTGAGAACTGTGTAGCCTGAAACCATATAGTACTTTTATATGTGGCATGTATTGCACTAGTTAGAACTGTATAGCCTGAAACCATATAGTAGTTTTGTATGCGACATGTATAGCACTAGTGAGACAGTATAGCCTGAAAGCATTTAGTACTTTTATATGTGGCATGTATAGCAATAGTGAGAACTGTATAGCCTGAAACCATATAGTACTTTTATATGTGGCATGTATAGCACTAGTGAAAACTGCATAGCCAGAAACCATATAGTACTTTTTTATGTGGCATGTTTCGCACTAGTGAGAAGTGTATAGCCTGAAGCCATGTAGTACTTTTATATGTGGCATGTATAGCACTAGTGAGAACTGCATTGCCTGCAACCATATAAGACTTTTATATGTAGCATGTTTAGCAATAGTGAGAACTGTATAGCCTGAAACCATATAGTACTTTTATATGTGCTATGTATAGCACTAGTGAGAACTGCATAGCCTGAAAACATGTAGTACTTTTATGTGTAACATGTATAGCACTAGTGGGAACTGTATAGCATAAAACCATATAGAACTTTTATATGAGGAATGTGTAGCACTAGTGAAAACTGCATAGCCTGAAACCATACACTATATTTATGTGTGGCATGTATAGTACTAGTGAGAACTGTTTAGCCTGAAACCATATAGCACTTTTATGGGTCGCATGTACAGCACTAGTGAGAGCTGTATAGCCTGACACCATATAGTAATTTTATATGTGGCATGTATAGCACTAGTGTGAACTGTATAGCCTGAAACCATATAGTACTTTTATATGTGGCATGTTTAGCACTAGTGAGAACTGAATAGCCTAAAACCATATAGTACTATTATATGTGGCATGTATAGCACTAGTGAGAACTGCATAGCCAGAAGCCATATAGTGCTTTTGTATGTGGCATGTTTAGCACTAGTGAGAACTGTATAGCCTGAACACATATAGTACTTTTATATGTGGCATTTATAGTACTAGTGAGAACTGTATTGCCTGCAACCATATAATACTTTTATATATGGCATGTTTGGCAATAGTGAGAACTGCATAGCCTGAAACCATATAGCACTTTTATATGTGGCATGTATAGCACTAGTGAGAACTGCATAGCCTGAAACCATTTAGAACTTTTTTATGAGGAATGTGTAGCACTAGTGAAAACTGCATAGCCTGAAACCATACACTATTTTTATGTGTGGCATGTATAGTACTAGTGAGAACTGTTTAGCCTGAAACCATATAGCACTTTTATGTGTGGCATGTAAAGCATTAGTGAAGCACTGTATAGCCTGATACCATATAGGACTTTTATATGTGGCATGTATAGCACTAGTGTGAACTGTATAGCCTGAAACCATATAGTACTTTTATATGTGGCATGTATAGCACTAGTGAGAACTGCATAGCCTGAAACCATATAGTATTTCTATATGTGGCATGTAAAGCACTAGTGAGAACTGTATAACCTGAAAGCATATAGTACTTTTATTTGTGGCATGTATAGCACTAGTGAGAACTGTATAGCTTGAAACCGTATAGTAGTTTTGTATGTATCATGTATAGCACTATTGAGAACTATAGAGCCTGAAAGTTATAGTATTTTTATATGTGGCATATATAGCACTAGTGAGAACTGTATAGCCTCAAACCATCTAGTATGTTTATATGTGCTATGTATGGCACTGGTGAGAATTGTATGGCCTGAAACCATATAGTACTTTTATATGTGGCATGCATGGCACTAGGGAGAACTGTAGAGCCTGAAACCATATAGTACTTGTATATGTGGCATGTGTAGCACTAGTGAGACTGTAAAGCCTGACACCATATAGTACTTTTATATGTGGCATGTATAGCACTAGTGAGAAATATATAGCCTAAACCCATATAGTATTTTTATATGTGGCATGTATAGCACTAGTGAGAATTGTATCATCTGACAAACATATACCACTTTTATATGTGGCATGTATAGCAGTAGTAAGAACTTCATAGCCTGAAACCATAAACTACTTTTATATGTGACATGTATAGCACTAGTGAGAACTGTATAGCCTGAAACCATATAGCATATTTATATGTGGCACGTATTGCACTAGTGAGAACTGTATAGCGTGAAACCATATAGCATATTTATGTGTGGCATGTATAGCACGAGTAAGAACTGCATAGCCTGAAATCATATAGTACTTTTATATGTGGCATGAATAGCACTAGTTAGAACTGCATAGCCTGAAACCATAAAGTACTTTTATATGTGGCATATATAGCACTAGTGAGAACTGTATAACCTGAAACCATATAGTACTTTTATGTGTGGCATGCACAGCACAAGTGAAAACTGTATATCCTGAAACCATATAATACTTTTATATGTGGCATGTATGGCACTAATGAGAACTGTGTAGCCTGAAACCATACAGTACTTGTATATGTGGCATGTGTAGTACTAGTGAGACTGTAAAGCCTGACACCATATAGTACTTTTATATGGGGCATGTATAGCACTAGTAAAAAACTGCAAAGCCTGAAACCATATTTCACTTTCATATTTGGCATGTATAGCACTAGTGAGAACTGTATAGCCTGAAACAATATAGCACTTTTATATGTGGAATTTATAGCACTAGTGAGAACTGTATAGCCCTAAACCATATAGTACTTTCATATGCGGCATGTATTGCACTTGTGAGAACTGTATAGCCTGAAACCACGTAGTACTTTTATATGTGGCATGTATAGCACTATTGAGAACTGTATAGCCTGAAACCATATAGTACTTTTATATGTGGCATATATAGCACTACTGAGAACTGTATAGCTTGAAACCATATAGTACTTTTATATGTGGCATGTATGGCCCTAGGGAGAACTTTATAGCCTGAAACCACATAGTACTTTTATATGTGGCATGTATGGCACTAGTGAGAACTGCATAGCCTGAAACCATATAGTACTTTTATATGTGGCATGTATAGCACTAGTGAGAACTGTATAGCCTGAAACCATATAGCATATTTATATGTGGCATGTAAAGCACTAGTAGAACTGCATAGCCTGAAACCATATAGTACTTTTATATCTGGCATGTATAGCACTAGTAAGAACTGCATAGCCTGCAACCATATTGTACTTTTATATGTGGCACGTATAGGACTAGTGAGAACTGCATAGCCTGAAAACATATAGTACTTTTCTATGTGGGACGTATAGCACTACTGAGAATTGCATAGCCCAAAATCATATAGCACTTTTAAATGTGGCATGTATAGCATTAGTGAGTACTGTATTGACTGAAACCATATAGCACTTTTATATGGTGCATGTATAGAACTAGTGAGAACTGCATAGCCTGAAACCATATAGTACTTTTACATGTGGAATGTATAGCACTAGTGAGAACTGCATAGCCTGAAACCATGAAGCACTTTTATATGTGGCATGTATAGCACTAGTGAGGACTGCATAGCCTGAAACCATATAGTACTTCTATATGTGGCATGTATAGAACTAGTGAGAACTGTATAGCCTGAAACCATATAGTACTTTTATATGTGGCATGTATAGCACTGGTGAGAGCTGTATAGCCTGAAACCATATAGTACTTTTATATGGGGCATGCACAGCACTAGTGAGAACTGTATAGCCCGACACCATATAGTATTTTTTATGTGGCATGTATAGCACTAGTGAGAACTCTATAGCCTGAAACCATATAGTACTTTTATATGTGGCATGCATGGCACTAGTGAGAACTCTATAGCCTGAAACCATATCGCACTTTTATATGTGGCATGTATAGCATTAGTGAAAGCTGTATTGCCTGAAACCATATAAAACTTTTATATGTGGCATGTACAACACTAATGAAAACTGCATAGCCTGAAACCATATAGTACTTTTATGTATGGCTAGATAGCACTATTGAGAACTGTATAGCCTGACTCCATATAGTAGTTTTGTATGCGGCATGTATAGCACTAGTGAGACTGTATAGCCTGAAACCATTTAGTACGTTTATATGTGGCAAGTATAGCACTAGTGAGAACTGCAAAGCCTGAAACCCAACCATATAGTACTTTTATATCTGGCATGTATAGCACTAGTAAGATGTGCATAGCCTGCAACCATATTGTACTTTTATATGTGTCACGTACAGGACTAGTGAGAACTGCATAGCCTGAAACCATATAGTACTTTTATATGTGGCACGTATAGCACTAGTGAGAACTGCATAGCCCGAAACCATATAGCACTTTTAAATGTTGCATGTATAGCACTAGTGAGTACTGTATTAACTGAAACCATATAGCAGTTTTATATGTGGCATGTATACAACTAGTGAGAACTGCATAGCCTGAAACCATATCGTACTTTTACATGTGGCATGTATAGCACTAGTGAGAAATGCATAGCCTGAAACCATATAGTACTTTTACATGTGGCATGTATAGCACTAGTGAAAACTGCATATTCTGAAACCATGTAGCACTTTTATATGTGGCATGTATAGCACTAGTGAGGACTGCATAGCCTGAAACCATATAGTACTTCTATATGTGGCATGTATAGAACTAGTGAGTACTGTATAGCCTGAAACCATATAGTGCTTTTATATGTGGCATGCACAGCACTAGTGAGAACCATACCTCTCAACCTGGAAACATCAAAAATCTGGACAAGGCCCATGAAAAATAGGTACAAATCTGTATGCTGATTAACATCTAATTTGCATACATAATTATGTAACCCCACCCACTCCAATGGAATTGTGGGGTACTACCTTTCGAACGCAAATTGAAGAACAGACAACCAAAACATGGCACCAGACCAGAGTCCCCCTGCAGCCATTCCAGTGTCCTGTTACTTGGCTATTTTGCCCCATTTACCATAAACACTAATGTATGCATACTGCTTTACTTCTACAATGATTTGAATTTTATTTTTACATTTTACAGCACAACAATGCATAAACAGTAAAAGACATCATCTGGTAAACAAAACAATACTGTCTCACAATGAAAATAGGCTTGACATTGAACTTTGCCCTTGAAACTCACATTCATTGAAACAGCATTGAAATCCACACCACATCCAAAGAAAATGCATCTGACCAGTGGTGGATAAAGATTACCTTTGGGCTGTTTTCAAATCATTGGCCCCTTGCACAGAAAACAAGATAACATACATGTGTTCTTTTCTTTATACACCTTCCTGACTTTATTAAATTATATTCTTTGTATAATACAACACACATGTTAGAGCGCATTTTAAATTTATTGTTTGAACATTTTACCAGTAATCTGTGCTGTAGGCAATGAAACAAAACACATGAACCAATAATGACAAAACTGTTCTATTCAGAACTTTTCCATCATAAAATTCTGCTTCCACACCCACACTATAAATAGAATGACAGTAGTGTAAGCCATAGGTATCTTGCACAGCATTTCGCACTTATTTTCAATTTCATTTTTTTGGGGGGAGGGGGACAAAAGGTCAAAAACCAGGGACACATTTTAAACATTGCTTGTATAATTTTGTAAAGTTGCTAGAATAAAATGTTGTGCTACCATCATGCATTTCACTGGCAGGTTTTGAACCCAGGACTCTATGCACTACATTCAGAACAACATACCACAATCCCACATCAGCAGCTGCCTGAAAAACAGGAAGACAATAGCCATCATTTAGTGAATTAATTTCTCACTTCTCAACATAGCTCTTAACCTCAACACAAAAAAACATGGGCAAACAACAAAGCCAATAATGGGGGAATACAAATTCAGTTCTCACTTTTCACTCACCATACCTCTAAACTCTTAGCACAAAAAAAAGTGTTCTTACTTCTCATCATAGCTCTCAAGTCTCAACTCAGTCAGAAATGGTGGTGGCTAGGGATAGTAGGCTCTTTATACCCTGTACTAAAGGTACCTCTAGCCACCAAGTGTATTATATAAACAATCCTGATGCCAGGAACTGTGGTTTTTATAGGTGTCTTATTGAAGCAAATAATAAGCACCTTTAGCAAATTCTACTTTTACTGGAACAGTGGAACCACACATTGAGAACAGGAATGATAATAAACTGCAGGACTGTATCGCGTTTAACCCGTGCTACGCTACCTCTCTGCACACACATGCACATCCAAAATATTTTAGCATCTGCATCAATCGATTTAAGCAGCCTTCATTCAGTAACCTGAGTACTACATGCTGCCCCCATAAACAAGATCTATATCACAGTAGATGGGGCTTAAAATAACTTTGCATGCTAAACTGGCAGCGGTACATCTAACGTTTCCGAAATAAATGTTCTTAGCACAACCTGGTAGATCACCTGCTCTTTTTTTTTTGAGCTATGATGATAGAACTCGTTTTGCCTTCGTCCAACAAAACTTTCAGTGGATCCTCCGCCCATGGGGATGAGTTTTGATAGCGACTCCTCCACAAGCTACAAGAGACTAAAAAGTATGGTAGTTGTTAAAACTTCGTTCTGTGAATGATCATTTGTATTATGCCTGATAGGTTTGTGCTGTGTAGTAGTGGAGAATACCGTTTGATTTATGTGATTAAGAGTAGCAGAAGCTGCCTAATTCCAGCTCTTGGTTGCAGCTGAGAACTAAAAAAAATGACATGTAAAAAACCTGGAGGGAATTGCCAACTCTATGGTGACTGGTAGACAGCTGGGCACTTTGGTGCCGTCTGAGGAATCACTACTCTTGCAATTTGTTGGAAGGGATATGCTATTGTAAGTAAAACCTAACCATAGGAAAACAGCTCCAGAGTGTCAGAAAGGGTTGTTTTGTTTTGGTCCCCAGTGTGACAACACCCGCTAGTGACTTTCAACATGGCGTAGCTCGGTGATCATCCCGACTCCCAGTCCTGAGGCAAATATCATCTCGTGAAAAACGGGCTAAGGAGGGCAGGGCTGAGTGAAGCAGGATCAAAAACATGTTGCAGTAGATCCCCACCAAGCGGGAGAATATGGGGGCATTTTCACACACACACACACACTTACCCTGAGTAGTGCTCGGCCTCTTCTGTTCCATCCTTGCTCCTCTGGGCTCGCTGTACCCCCAGCTGCCATTAATCCCGGCCAGTTCAGGGCTTGCTTGCGATGTATCTCCTGGCCCCTTCAGGGCTCGCTGACTGTATTCCCGCCGTTAACTTAACCGTCAGCTGGAAATGATGATGCGAGCTCCTTGAGCTCAATTCCGACTGGCTGGTAGCCTGACGGTGCTGACGTCATTATGCACGTGATGACGTCAGCTCCGACAGCGCGAAAATTTAAAAAAAAGAAAAGTAAAATCGGAAATGAAGGGGTGCCACTCGGGAATCATGGCACCTCTTCATTTGCACCCCAAAACTTGGTAAAAAATGAGTAATTTGGAACGGTTGGGAGGTCTGGTGAGAACTGTATAGCCCGACACCATATAGTATTTTTTATCTGGCAAGTATAGCACTAGTGAGAACTGTATAGCCTGAAATCATATAGAATTTTTATATGTGGCATGCACAGCACTAGTGAGAACTCTATAGCCTGAAACCATCTAGCACTTTTATATGTGGCATGTATAGCACTGGTGAGAACAGTATAGCCTGAAACCATATAGTACTTTTATATGTGGCATGCATGACACTAGTGAGAACTGTATAGCCTGAAACCATATAGTACTTTTATATGTGGCATGTTTAGCACAAGTGAGAACTGTGTAGCATGAAACCATATAGTACTTTTATATGTGGCATGTATTGCACTAGTGAGAACTGTATAGCTTGAAACCATATAGTACTTTTATGTGTACCATGTATAGCATTAGTGAGAACTGTATAGCCTGAATCCATATAGTAGTTTTGTATGCAGCATGTATAGCACTAGTGAGACTGTATAGCCAGAAAGCATTTAGTACTTTTATATGTGGCATGTATAGCACTAGTGAGAACCCAATAGCCTGAAACCATATAGTACTTTTAAATGTGGCATGTATAGCAATAGAGAGAACTGCATAGCCAGAAACCAAATAGTACTTTTGTATGTGGCATAATTAGCACTAGTGAGAACTGTATATCCTGAAGCCATATAGTACTTTTGTATGTGGCATGTATAGCACTAGTGAGAGCTGCATAGCCTGAAACCATATAGTACTTTTATATGTGGCATGTATAGCACTAGTGAGAACTGTATTGCCTGCAACCATATAGTACTTTTATATGTAGCATGTATAGCACTAGTGAGAACTGCATAGCCTGAAAACATGTAGTACTTTTATATGTAACATGTATAGCACCAGTGAGAACTGTATAGCATAAAACCATATAGCACTTTTATATGTGGCATGTATAGCACTAGTGAGAACTGTATAGCCTGAAACCATATAGAACTTTTATATGAGGAATGTGTAGCACCAGTGAAAACTGCATAGCCTGAAACCATACACTATTTTTATGTGTGGCATGTATAGTACTAGTGAGAACTGTTTAGCCTGAAACCATATCACACTTTTATGTGTGGCATGTAAAGCACTAGTGAGAACTGTATAGCCTGATACCATGTAGTACTTTTATAAATGGCATGTATAGCACTAGTGAGAACTGAATGGCCTGAAACCATATAGTACTTTTATATGTGGCATGTACAGCACTAGTGAGAACTGAATAGCCTAAAACCATATAGTACTTTTATATGTGGCATGTATAGCACTAGTGAGAACTGTATAGCTTGAAACCATATAGTAGTTTTGTATGTGGCATGTATAGCACTAGTGAGATTGTATTTTCTGAAACCATATAGTACTTTTATATGTGGCATGTATAGCACCAGTGAGAACTGTAGAGCTTGAAAGCTATAGTACTTTTATATGTGGCATATATGGCACTAGTGAGAACTGTATAGCCTCAAACCATATAGTATGTTTATATGTGGTATGTATGGCACTGGTGAGAACTGTATGGCCTGAAACCATATAGTACTTTTATATGTGGCATGTATGGCACTAGGCAGAACTGTATAGCCTGAAACCATATAGTACTTGTATATGTGGCATGTATAGCACTAGTGAGAAATGTATAGCCTAAACCCATATAGTATTTTTATAAGTGGTATGTATAGCACTAGTGAGAATTGTATCATCTGACAAGCATATACCACTTTTATATGTGGCCTGAAGAAGTTTGCTGACAGAGCAAACAAAAAGCACTTAATCTTATTAAATCTTTTTGGCTTTTACTGGTCTGCATTGGTTTTGCTGCTACCCGACTTGTTTACTAGTTTAGTTTTGTGTTTACATTTTTTTTTATATTTATATGTGGCACGTATTGCACTAGTGAGAACTGTATAGCCTGAAACCATATAGCATATTTATATGTGGCATGTATAGCATGAGTAAGAACTGCATAGCCTGAAACCATATAGTACTTTTATATGTGGCATATATAGCACAAGTGAGAACTGTATAACCTGAAACCATATAGGACTTTTATGTGTGGCATGCACAGCACAAGTGAAAACTGTATATCCTGAAACCATATGCTACTTTTATATGTGGCATGTATAGCACTAGTGAGAACTGCAAAGCCTGAAATCATATAATACTTTTGTATGTGACATGTATAGCACTATTGAGAACTGTATAGCATGAAACCATATAGTACTTTTGTATGTGGCATGTATAGCACTAGTGAGAACTGTATAGCCTGAAACCATATAATACTTTTATATTTGGCATGTATGGCACTAGTGAGAACTGTATAGCCTGAAACCATACAGTACTTGTATACGTGGCATGTGTAGCACTAGTGAGACTGTAAAGCCTGACACCATATAGTACTTTTATATGGAGCATGAAAAGCACTAGTAAAAAACTGCAAAGCCTGAAACCATATTTCACTTTCATATTTGGCACGTATAGCACTAGTGAGAACTGTATAGCTTGAAACGATATAGCACTTTTATAAGTGGAATTTATAGCACTAGTTAGAACTGTATAGCCCTAAACCATATAGTACTTTTATATGTGGCATGTATAGCAATAGTGAGAACTGTATGGCCTGAAACCATATAGCACTTTTATATGCGGCATGTATAGCACTGGTGAGAACAGTATAGCCTGAAACCATATAGGACTTTTATGTGTAGCATGTATAGCATTAGTGAGAACTGTATAGCCTGAATCCATAT
The DNA here is from genome assembly GCF_019279795.1 of Protopterus annectens. Classification (NCBI taxonomy): domain Eukaryota; kingdom Metazoa; phylum Chordata; order Ceratodontiformes; family Protopteridae; genus Protopterus; species Protopterus annectens. The sequence continues at coordinate 31,786,896 of NC_056746.1, read as the reverse complement.
AGTAGTTTTGTATGCGGCATGTATAGCACTAGTGAGACTGTATAGCCAGAAAGCATTTAATACTTTTATATGTGGCATGTATAGCACTAGTGAGAACTCAATAGCCTGAAACCATATAGTACTTTTAAATGTGGCATGTATAGCAATAGAGAGAACTGCATAGCCAGAAACCATATAGTACTTTTGTATGTGGCATATTTAGCACTAGTGAGAATGGTATAGCCTGAAGCCATATAGCACTTTTGTATGTGGCATGTATAGCACTAGTGAGAGCTGCATAACCTGAAACCATATAGTACTTTTACATGTGGCATGTATAGCACTAGTGAGAACTGTATTGCCTGCAACCATATAATACTTTTATATGTGGCATGTTTAGCAAAAGTGAGAACTGTATAGCTTGAAACCATATAGTACTTTTATATGTAGCATGTATAGCACTAGTGAGAACTGCATAGCCTGAAAACATGTAGTACTTTTATATGTAACATGTATAGCACTAGTGAGAACTGTATAGCATAAAACCATATAGCACTTTTTTATGTCGCATGTATAGCACTAGTGAGAACTGTATAGCCTGAAACCATATAGAACTTTCATATGAGGAATGTGTAGCACTAGTGAAAACTGCATAGCCTGAAACCATACACTATTTTTATGTGTGGCATGTATAGTACTAGTGAGAACTGTATATCCTGATACCATGTAGGACTTTTATATGTGGCATGTATAGCACTAGTGTGAACTGTATAGCCTGAAACCATATAGCACTTTTATGCGTGGCATGTAAAGCATTAGTGAGAACTGTATATCCTGATACCATGTAGGACTTTTATATGTGGCATGTATAGCACTAGTGTGAACTGTATAGCCTGAAACCATATAGTACTTTTATATGTGGCATGTATAGCACTAGTGAGAACTGCATAGCATGAAACCATATAGTACTTCTATATGTGGCATGTATAGCACTAGTGAGAACTGTATAGCCTGAAACCATACAGTACTTTTATATGTGGCATGTATTGCACTAGTGAGAACTGTATAGCCTGAAGCCATATACTACTTTTGTATGTGGCATGTATAGCACTAGTGAGTACTGCATAGCCTGAAACCATATAGTACTTTTATATGTGGCATGTATAGCACTATTGAGAACGATATTGCCTGCAACCATATAATACTTTTATATGTGGCATGTTTAGCAATAGTGAGTACTGTATAGCCTGAAACCATGTAGTAGTTTTATATGTGGCATGTATAGCACTAGTGAGAACTGCATAGCCTGAAACCATGTAGTACTTTTATATGTAACATGTATAGCACTAGTGAGAAGTGTATAGCATGAAACCATATAGCACTTTTTTATGTGGCATGTATAGCACTAGTGAGAACTGTATAGCCTGAAACCATATAGAACTTTTATATGAGGAATGGGTAGCACTAGTGAAACTGCATAGCCTGAAACCATACACTATTTTTATGTGTGGCATGTAAAGCACTAGTGAGAACTGTATAGCCTGATACCATATAGTACTTTTATATGTGGCATGTATATCACTAGTGGGAACTGCAAAGCCTGAAGCAATATAGCTCTTTTATATGTGGCATGTATAGCACTAGTGAGAACTGTATAGCCTGAAACCTTATAGCATATGTATATGTGGCACGTAAAGCACTAGTAAGAACTGCATAGCCTGAAACCACATAGTACTTTTATATTTGGCATGTATAGCACTAGTGAGAACTGCAAAGCCTGAAACCCAACCATATAGTACTTTTATATCTGGCATGTATAGCACTAGTAAGAACTGCATACCATGCAACCATATTGTACTTTTATATGTGGCACGTATAGGACTAGTGAGAACTGCATAGCCAGAAACCATATAGTACTTTTATATGTGGCACGTATAGCACTACTGAGAACTGCATAGCCAGAAACCATATAACACTTTTAAATGTGGCATGTACAGCACTAGTGGGTACTGTATTGACTGAAACCATATAGCACTTTTATATGTGGTATGTATAGAACTAGTGAGAACTGTATAGCCTGAAACCATTTAGTACTTTTATATGTCGCATATATAGCACTAGTGAGAACTATATCACCTGAAACCATATAGTACTTTTATATGTGGCATGTATTGCACTAGTGAGAACTGTATTGCCTGAAACCATGTAATACTTTTATGTGTAGCATGTATAGCATTAGTGAGAACTGTATAGCCTGAATTCATATAGTAGTTTTGTATGCGGCATATATAGCACTAGTGAGACTGTATAGCCCAAAACCATTTAGTACTTTTATAAGTGGTATGTATAGCACTAGTGAGAACTATATAGCCTGAAACCATATATTACTTTTATATGTGGCATTTATAGCACTAGTGAGAACTGTATAGCCTGAAACCATATAGTACTTTTATATGTGGCATGTTTTGCACTAGTGAGAACTGCATAGCCTGAAACAATATAGAACTTTTGTATGTGTCATGAATAGCACTAGTGAAAACTGCATAGCCTGAAATTATATAGTACTTTTATGTGTGGCATGTGTAGCACTAGTGAAAGCTGTATATCCCGAAACCATATAGCACTTTTATATCTGGCATGTATACCACTAATGGGAACTGTATAGCTTGAAACCATAGAGTACTTTTATATGTGGCATGTATAGCACTAGTGAGAACTGTATAGCCTGAAACCATACAGTACTTTTATATGTGGCATGTATTGCACTAGTGAGAACTGTATAGCCTGAAGCCATATACTACTTTTGTATGTGGCATGTATAGCACTAGTGAGTACTGCATAGCCTGAAACCATATAGTACTTTTATATGTGGCATGTATAGCACTATTGAGAACGATATTGCCTGCAACCATATAATACTTTTATATGTGGCATGTTTAGCAATAGTGAGTACTGTATAGCCTGAAACCATGTAGTAGTTTTATATGTGGCATGTATAGCACTAGTGAGAACTGCATAGCCTGAAACCATGTAGTACTTTTATATGTAACATGTATAGCACTAGTGAGAAGTGTATAGCATGAAACCATATAGCACTTTTTTATGTGGCATGTATAGCACTAGTGAGAACTGTATAGCCTGAAACCATATAGAACTTTTATATGAGGAATGGGTAGCACTAGTGAAACTGCATAGCCTGAAACCATACACTATTTTTATGTGTGGCATGTAAAGCACTAGTGAGAACTGTATAGCCTGATACCATATAGTACTTTTATATGTGGCATGTATAGCACTAGTCAGAACTGACTTGCCTGAAACCATATAGTACTTTTATATGTGGCATGTATAGCACTAGTGAGAACTGCAAAGCCTGAAACCATATAGTATTTTTGCATGTGACATGTATAGCACTAGTGAGAACTGAATAGCATGAAACCATTGTATGTGGCATGTATAGCACTAGTGAGAACTGTATAGCCTGAAACCATATAGTAATGTTATATGAGGCATATATAGCACAAATGAGAACTGTTTAGCCTGAAACCATATAATACTTTTATATGTGGCATGTATAGCACTAGTGAGAACTGTATAGCCTAAAACCATATAGTACTTTTATATGTGGCATGTATAGCACTGTTGAGAACTGTATAGCCTGAAACCATATAGTACTTTTATATGTGACATGTATAGCACTAGTGAGAACATTATAGCCTGAAACCATACAGTAATTTTATATGAGGCATGTATAGCACAAATGAGAACTGTATAGCCTGAAACCATATAGTACTTTTATATGTGGCATGTATAGCACTAGTGAGAACTGCATTGCCTGAAACCATATAGGACTTTTATATGTGGCATGTATAGCACTAGTGAGAACTGTATACTCTAAAACCATATAGTACTTTTATATTTTGCTTGAATAGCACTAGTGAGAACTGCATAGCCTGAAACCATAAAGTACTTTTATATGTGGCATGTATATCACTAGTGGGAACTGCAAAGCCTGAAGCAATATAGCTCTTTTATATGTGGCATGTATAGCACTAGTGAGAACTGTATAGCCTGAAACCTTATAGCATATTTATATGTGGCACGTAAAGCACTAGTAAGAACTGCATAGCCTGAAACCACATAGTACTTTTATATTTGGCATGTATAGCACTAGTGAGAACTGCAAAGCCTGAAACCCAACCATATAGTACTTTTATATCTGGCATGTATAGCACTAGTAAGAACTGCATACCATGCAACCATATTGTACTTTTATATGTGGCACGTATAGGACTAGTGAGAACTGCATAGCCAGAAACCATATAGTACTTTTATATGTGGCACGTATAGCACTACTGAGAACTGCATAGCCAGAAACCATATAACACTTTTAAATGTGGCATGTACAGCACTAGTGAGTACTGTATTGACTGAAACCATATAGCACTTTTATATGTGGTATGTATAGAACTAGTGAGAACTGTATAGCCTGAAACCATTTAGTACTTTTATATGTCGCATATATAGCACTAGTGAGAACTATATCACCTGAAACCATATAGTACTTTTATATGTGGCATGTATTGCACTAGTGAGAACTGTATTGCCTGAAACCATGTAATACTTTTATGTGTAGCATGTATAGCATTAGTGAGAACTGTATAGCCTGAATTCATATAGTAGTTTTGTATGCGGCATATATAGCACTAGTGAGACTGTATAGCCCGAAACCATTTAGTACTTTTATAAGTGGTATGTATAGCACTAGTGAGAACTATATAGCCTGAAACCATATATTACTTTTATATGTGGCATTTATAGCACTAGTGAGAACTGTATAGCCTGAAACCATATAGTACTTTTATATGTGGCATGTTTTGCACTAGTGAGAACTGCATAGCCTGAAACAATATAGAACTTTTGTATGTGTCATGAATAGCACTAGTGAAAACTGCATAGCCTGAAATTATATAGTACTTTTATGTGTGGCATGTGTAGCACTAGTGAAAGCTGTATATCCCGAAACCATATAGCACTTTTATATCTGGCATGTATACCACTAATGGGAACTGTATAGCCGGAAACCATATAGTACGTTTTATTTATGGCATATATAGCACTAGTGAGAACTGTATAGCTTGAAACCATATAGTACTTTTATATGTGGCATGTATAACACTAGTGAGAACTGTATAGCCTGAAACCATATAGTACTTTTATATGTGGCATGCATAGCACTAGTGCGAACTTCATAGCCTGAAACCAAAAACTACTTTTATATGTGGCATACATAGCTCTAGTGAGAACTGCAAAGCCTGAAACCGTATAGTACTTTTATATGTGGCATGTATAGAACTAGTGAGAACTGTATAGCCTGAAATTATATAGTACTTTTATATGTGGCATGTATTGCACTAGTGAGAACTGTATAGCCTGAAACCATATAGTACTTTTATGTGTTGCATGTATAGCACTAGTGAGAAATGTATAGCCTGAATCCATATAGTACTTTTATATGTGTCATGTATAGCACTAGTGAGAACTGTATAGCCTGAAACCATATAGTACTTTTATATGTGTCATGTATAGCACTAGTGAGAACTGTATAGCCGGAAACCATATAGTACGTTTTATTTATGGCATATATAGCACTAGTGAGAACTGTATAGCTTGAAACCATATAGTACTTTTATATGTGGCATGTATAACACTAGTGAGAACTGTATAGCCTGAAACCATATAGTACTTTTATATGTGGCATGCATAGCACTAGTGCGAACTTCATAGCCTGAAACCAAAAACTACTTTTATATGTGGCATACATAGCTCTAGTGAGAACTGCAAAGCCTGAAACCGTATAGTACTTTTATATGTGGCATGTATAGAACTAGTGAGAACTGTATAGCCTGAAACCATATAGTACTTTTATATGTGGCATGCATAGCACTAGTGAGAACTGTATAGCCCGGCACCATATAGAATTTTTTATGTGGTATGTATAGCACTAGTGAGAACTGTATAGCCTGAAACCATATAGTACTTTTATATGTGGCATGCACGGCACTAGTGAGAACTGTATAACCTGAAATCATATAGCACTTTTATATGTGGCATGTATAGCATTAATGAGAACTGTATTGCTTGAAACCATATAAAACATTTATATGTGGCATGTACAACACTAGTGAAAACTGCATAGCCTGAAACCATATAGTACTTTTATGTATGGTTAGATAGCACTATTGAGAACTGTATAGCCTGACTCCATATAGTAGTTTTGTATGCGGCATGTATAGCACTAGTGAGAACTGTATAGCCTGAAACCATATAGTACTTTTATATGTGGCATGTATAACACTAGTGTGAACTGTATAGCCTGAAATTATATAGCACTTTTATATGTGGCATGTATAGCTCTAGTGAGAACTGTATAGCCTGAAACCATATAGTACTTTTATATGTGGCATATATAGCACTAGTGAGAACTGTATAGCCTGAATCCATATTGTAGTTTTGCATGCAGCATATATAGCACTAGTGAGACTGTAAAGCCTGAAACCATTTAGTACTTTTATATGTGGCACGTATAGCACTAGGGAGAACTGTATAGCCTGAAACCATATAGTACTTTTATATGTGGCATGTATAGCACTAGTGAGAACTGTATAGCCAGAAAACATATAGTGCTTTTGTATGGGGCATGTTTAGCACTAGTGAGAACTGTATAGCCTGAAGCCATATAGTACTTTTGTATGTGGCATGTATAGCACTAGTGAGTACTGCATAGCCTGAAACCATATAGTACTTTTATATGTGGCATGTATAGCACTATTGAGAACTATATTGCCTGCAACCATATAATACTTTTATATGTGGCATGTTTAGCAATAGTGAGCACTCTATAGCCTGAAACCATATAATAATAGTTTTATATGTGGCATGTATAGCACTAGTGACAACTGCATATCCTGAAACCATGTAGTACTTTTATATGTAACATGTATATCACTAGTGAGAAGTGTATAGCATAAAACCATATAGCACTTTTATATGTGGCATGTATAGCACTAGTGAGAACTGTATAGCCTGAAACCATATAGAACTTTTATATGAGGAATGGGTAGCACTAGTGAAACTGCATAGCCTGAAACCATACACTATTTTTATATGTGGCATGTATAGCTCTAGTGAGAACTGTATAGCCTGATACCATATAGTACTTTTATATGTGGCATGTATAGCACTAGTCAGAACTGACTAGCCTGAAACCGTATAGTACTTTTATATCTGGCATGTATAACAGTAGTGAGAACTGCATACCCTGAAACCATATAGTACTTCTATATGTGGCATGTATAGCACTAGGGAGAACTGTATAGCCAGAAACCATATACTACTTTTATTTGTGGCATGTATAGCACTAGTGAGAACTGAATAGCTTGAAACCATATAGTAGATTTGTATGTGGCATGTATAGCACTAGTGAGACTCTACATCCTGAAACCATATAGCAGTTTTATATGTGGCATGTATAGCACTAGTGAGAACTGCAAAGCCTGAAACCATACAGTACTTCTACATGTGGCATTTATAGCACTAGTGAGAGCTATGTAGCCTGACACCATATCGTACTTTTATATCTGGCATGTTTAGTTATAGTGAGAACTGTATAGCCTGAAACCATATAGCACTTTTATATGTGGCATGTATAGCACTAGGGAGAAGTGTATTGCCTGAAACCATATAGTACTTTTACATGTGGCATGTGTAAGCACTAGTGAGAACTGTATAGCCTGAAACCATATAGTACTTTTACATGTGGCATGTATAGCATTAGTGAGAACTGCATAGCCTGAAACCATATAGTACTTTTACATGTGGCATGTATAGCACTGGTGAGAACTCCATAGCCTGAAACCATACAGTACTTCTACATGTGGCATTTATAGCACTAGTGAGAGCTATATAGCCTGAAACCATATAGCACTTTTATATGTAGCATGTATAGCTCTAGTGAGAACTGTATAGCCTGAAACCATATAGTACTTTTATATGTGGCATATTTAGCACTAGTGAGAACTGTATAGCCTAAACCATATAGTACTTTTATATGTGGCATGTATAGCACTAGTGAGAACTGCATAGCCTGAAAACATATAGCACATTTATATGTGGCATGTATAGCACTAATGAGAACTGCGTAGCCTAAATCTCTCTCTTCCTGTACAACAGCAAAACTTTCTTTGCCTGTACAATAGCAAAAACCTGGAATTCACTTTGTACTCTCATATGTTCGACAGCTTCTGCCCCCCAATTTAAGAAACTACTCAAATCCCTCTATTTTAGCAACTGACTGTGCTCATGTGACTCCCCAGGCTAATCTGCCACATAGCAGTAATACTAGGATACTGCTAAGGATGACCCAGTTCTGTCTAGCCTCTACATTTCTTATTCCTTCCTAAAATTGTTTTATTCCAATGGTATTATCTTGTGTGTCTATAATTAAATATTAAACACACTCCTACATGCCATATGTTTGCATTTAAAAACACAACTGAGCCTGTGCTGCAATGTTATATTATATTTTATATGTGTGTATTAAGAATGCAAGGCTGTTTCTTATAATTGTATCTGTTTAGCTACCAGTCTCTGTGCTCCATTAGCTATTGTAATGTTAGTGACCTCTATGTTCCCCGAGCTATTGTAATGCTAGTGATCTCTGTGTTCCCCCAGCTATAGTCATACTAGAAATCTCAGTGTTCCCCTAGCTATTGTAATGCAAGCAACCTCTGCGTTCCCCTAGTTATTGTAATGCAAGTGATCTCTTTGTTCCCCTAGCTATTGTAATGTTAGCGACCTCTGCGCTCCCCTAGTTATTGTAATGCTAGTGATCTCTGTGTTCCCCTAGCTATTGCAATGCTAGCAAAACTGTGTTTCCCAAGCTATTGTAATGCTAGTGACCTCAGTGTTCCCTTAGCTACTGTAATGCTAGTGAGCTTTGTGTTCCCCTAGCTATTGTAATGTTAGTGACCTCTTTGTTACCCAAGCTCTCATAATGCTAACAAAGTCTGTGTTCACTTAGCTTTTGTAATGCTAGTAACCCCAGTACACCCCTAGTATTGGAATGCTAGCAACCCCTGTGTAACCTTAGCTTTTGTAATACTAGTGACATCTGTGCTCACATCGCTATTGTAATGCTAGTGACTTCTCTGTTCCCCTAGCTATTGTAATGCTAGTGACCTCTGCGTTCCCCTAGTTATTGTAATGCTAGTGAAATCTGTGTTCCCTGAGCTATTGTAATGCTAGCAATCCGTGTGTTCCCCAAGCTATTGTAATGTTAGTGACCCCTGTGTTCTCCTAGCTATTGTAATGTTAGTGACCTCTGCAATCCCCTAGTTATTGTAATGCTAGTGATCTCTGTGTTCCCTTAGCTATTGTAATGCTAGTTATCTCTGTGTTCCCCTAGCTATTGTAATACTAGCAATCTCTGTGTTCACCTAGCTATTGTAATGCTAGCAACTCCTGCGCTCCCCTAGCTGTTGTAATGCAAGCAACCTCTGCGTTCCCCTAGTTATTGTAATGTTAGAGACCCCTGTGTTCTCCTAGCTATTGTAATGCAAGTGACCTTTGCATTCCCCATACTATTGTAATGCTTGTGATCTCTGTGTTCCCCTAGCTATTATAATGCTAGCAATCTGTGTGTTCCCCTAGCTATTGTAATGCTAGTCACCTTTGTGTTCCCGTAGGTATTGTAATGTTAGTGACCTCTGAGTTCCCTTAGCTTTTGTAATGCTAGCAATGTCTGGGTTCCCCTAGCTATTGTGATGCTACCGACCCTTGTGTTCCCCAGCTATTGTAATACTAGCGGCCTCTGTGCTCCCCTTGCTATTGTAATGCTAGTGACCTCAGTGTTCCCCTAGCTATTGTAATACTAGCAGTCTCTGTATTCACCTAGCTATTGTAATGGTAGCAACCCCTGCGCTCACCTAGCTGTTGTAATGCAAGCGACCTCTGCATTCCCCTAGTTATTGTAATGCTAATGATCTCTGTGTTCCCCTAGTTATTGTAATGCTAGTGATCTATGTGTTCCCATAGCTATTGTAATGCTAGTGACGTCTGTGCTCCCCTACTTATTGTAATGCTAGTGATCTCTGTGTTCCCCTAGCTATTGTAATGCTAGCAGCCTCTGCGTTCCCCTAGTTATTGTAATGCTAGTGACCTCTCCATTCCCGTAGTTATTGCAATGCTAGTGATCTCTGTGACCCCTAGCTATTGTAATGCTAGCAATCTCTGTGTTCCCCAAGATATTGTAATGCTAGTGACCTCTCTGTTCCCCTAGCTATTGTAATGCTAGTGACCCCTGTGTTCCCCTAGCTATTGTAGTGCTACCAGTCTCTGTGCTCCATTAGCTATTGTAATGTTAGTGACCTCTATGTTCCCCTAACTATTGTAATGCTAGTGATCTCTGTGTTCCCCCAGCTATAGTCATACTAGAAATCTCAGTGTTCCCCTAGCTATTGTAATGCAAGCAACCTCTGCGTTCCCCTAGTTATTGTAATGCAAGTGATCTCTTTGTTCCCATAGCTATTGTAATGTTAGCAACCTCTGCGCTCCCCTAGTTATTGTAATGCTAGTGATCTCTGTGTTCCCCTTGTTATTGTAATGCTAGTGATCTCTGTGTTCCCCTAGCTATTGCAATGCTAGCAAAACTGTGTTCCCCAAGCTATTGTAATGCTAGTGACCTCAGTGTTCCCTTAGCTACTGTAATGCTAGTGAGCTTTGTGTTCCCCTAGCTATTGTAATGATAGTGACCTCTTTGTTACCCAAGCTCTCATAATGCTAACAATGTCTGTGTTCACTTAGCTTTTGTAATGCTAGTAACCCCAGTACTCCCCTAGTATTGGAATGCTAGCAACCCCTGTGTAACCTTAGCTTTTGTAATACTAGTGACCTCTGTGCTCACATTGCTATTGTAATGCTAGTGACTTCTCTGTTCCCCTAGCTATTGAATGCTAGCAACCCCTGTGTAACCTTAGCTTTTGTAATACTAGTGACCTCTGTGCTCACATCGCTATTGTAATGCTAGTGACTTCTCTGTTCCCCTAGCTATTGTAATGCTAGTGACCTCTGAGTTCCCTTAGCTATTGTATTGCTAGCAATGTCTCTGTTCCCCTAGCTATTGTAATGCTAGCGACCCCTGTGTTCATCTAACTATTGTAGTGCTACCAGTCTCTGTGCTCCATTAGCCATTGTAATGTCAGTGACCTCTATGTTCCTCGAGCTATTGTAATGCTAGTGATCTCTGTGTTCCCCCAGCTATTGTCATACTAGAAATATCAGTGTTCCCCTAGCTATTGTAATGCAAGCAACCTCTACATTCCCCTAGTTATTGTAATGCTAGTGATCTCTGTGACTCCTAGCTATTGTAATGCTAGCAATCTCTGTGTTCCCAAAGCAATTGTAGTGCTAGTCACCTTTGTGTTCCCATAGCTATTGTAATGCTAGTGAACTTTGTGTTCCCATAGCTATTGTAATGCTAGCAAGCTTTGTGTTCACCTAGCTATTGTAATGTTAGTGACCTCTGTGTTCCCCTAGCTATTGCAATGCTAGCGACCGCTGTGCTCCCTTAGCTATTGTAATGCTAGTGACCTCTATGTTGCCAAAGCTATTGTAATGCTAGTGACCTCTTTGTTGCCAAAGCTATTGTAATGCTAGTGACCTCTGTGATCTCCTACCTATTATAATGCTAGTGATCTCCGTGTTCCCCTAGCTATTGTAATGCTAGTGACCCCAGTGCTACCCTTGCTATTGTAATGCTAGTGACGTCCATGTTTTCCTAGCTATTGTAATGCAAGTGACCTCTGTGTTCCCCTAGTTATTGTAATGCTAGTGATCTCTGTCTTCCCATAGCTATTGTAATGCTAGTGATCTCTGTCTTCCCATAGCTATTGTAATGCTCACAATCTGTGTGTTCCCCTAGCTATTGTAATGTTAGTGACCTCTGTGTTCCCCTAGCTATTGTAATAATAGTGACCCCTGTGTTCCCCAAGCTATTGTAATGCTAGCAACCTTTGTATTCCCCTAGTTATTGTAATGTTAGTGACCTTTGAATTCCCCTAGCTATTGTAATACTACCAATGTCTCTGTTCTATTAGCTAATGTAATGCTAGCGTCCCCTGTGTTCCCCCTAGCTAATGTAATGCTAGCGACCCCTGTGCTCCCCTAGTTATTGTAATGCTAGTGATCTCTGTATTCCCCTAACTATTGTAATGCTAGCAATCTCTGTGTTCCCAAAGCTATTATAATGCTAGTGACCTCTGTGTTCCCCTCACTATTGTAATGCTAGTGAACTTTGTCTTCCCCTAGCTATTGTAATATTAGTGACCTCTGTGTTCCCCTAGCTTTCGTAATGCTAGCAATGTCTGTGTTCCCCTAACTATTGTAATGCTAGCAACCCCTGTGCTCCTCTAGCTATTGTAATGCAAGCGACCTCTGCGTTCCTCTAGTTATTGTAAAGCTAGAGATCTCTGTGCTCCCATAGCTATTGTAATTCTAGCAACCCCTGTGTTCCCCTAGCTATTGTAATGCTAGCGACATCTGTGTTCCCCTAGCTATTGTAATGCTAGCAATCTCTGTGTTCCCCTTAGCTATTGTAATGCTAGCGATCCCAGTGTTACCCTAGCTATTGTAATGCTAGTGACCTTCGAGTTCTCCTAGATATTGTAATGCAAGTGACCTCTGCATTCCCCTAATTATTGTAATGCTTGTGATCTCTGTGTTCCCCTAGCTATTGTAAAGCTTGCAATCTGTGTGTTCCTCTAGCTATTGTAATGCTAGCGACCTCTGTGTTCCCTTAGCTGTTGTATTGTTAGTGACCTCAGTGTTCCCGTAGCTATTGTAATGCTAGTTATCTCCATGTTCCCCTAGCTATTGTAATACTAGCAATCTCTGTGTTGTCCTAGCTATTGTAATGCTAGCAATCCCTGTGCTCCCCTAGCTATTGTAATGCAAGCGAATTCTGTGTTCCCCTATTTGTTGTAATGCTAGTGATCTCTGTATTCCGCTAGCTATTGTAATGCTAGCAATCCCTGTGTTGCCAAAGGTATTGTAATGCTTGTGATCTCTGTGTTCCCCTAGCTATTGTAAAGCTTGCAATCTGTGTGTTCCCCTAGCTATTGTAATGCAAGCAACCTCTGCATTCCCCTAATTATTGTAATACTAGTGATCACTGTGTTCCCCTAGCTATTGTAATGCTCGCAATCTCTGTGTTCTCCAAGCTATTGTAATGCTAGTGGCCTTTGTGTTCCCCTAGCTACTGTAATTTTAGTGACCTTTGTGTTCCTCTAGCTATTGTAATGTTAGTGAACTTTGTGTTCCCCTAGCTACTGTAATGTTAGTGACCACTGTGTTCCCCAAGCTATTGTAATGCTAGCAATGTCTGTGTTCCCCAAGCTATTGTAATGCTAGTGACCCCTGTGTTCTAGCTATTGTAATGCAAGCGACCTCTGCATACCCTAGTTATTATAATACTAGTGATGTCTGCATTCCCCCAGCTATTGTAATTAAGAATCTCTGTGTTCCCCAAGCTATTGTAATGCTAGTCACCTTTGTGTTCCCCTAACTATTGTAATGGTAGTGATCTCCGTGTTCCCCTAGCTATTGTAATGCGCGCAATCTGTGTGTTCCCCAAGCTATTGCAATGCTAGCGACTTCTGTGTTCTCTTAGCTATTGTAATCCAAGTGACCACTGCATTCCTCTAGCTATTGTAATCCAAGTGACCACTGCATTCCCCTAGTTATTGTAATGTTAGTGATCTCTGTGTTCCCCTAGCTTTTGTAATGCTAGGAATCTCTGTGTTCCCCTAGCTATTGTAATGCTAGTCATCTTTGTTTTCCCCTAGCTACTGTAACGTTAGTGACTGCTGTGTTTCCCAAGCTATTGTAATGCTAGCAATGTCTGTGTTCCCCAAGCTATTGTAATGCTAATGACCCCTGTGTTCCCCTTGCTTTTGTAATGCTAGCGGCCTCTGTGCTCTCCTAGCTATTATATTGTTAGTGACCTCAGTGTTCCCCTAGCTGTTGCAATGCTAGTGATCTCCATGTTCCCCTAGTTATTGTAATACTAGTAATCTCTGTGTTCCCCTAGCTATTGTAATGCTAGCAACCCCTGTGCTCCGCTTGCTATTATAATGCAAGCGACCTCTGCGTTCTTTTAGTTATTATAATGCTAGTGATCTCTGTGTTCCCCTAGCTATTGTAATGCTAGCAATCTCTTGTTCCTTTAGCTATTGTAATGTTAGTGACCTCTGTGTTTCACTAGCTCTCATAATGCTAGCAATGTCTGTATTCCCTTAGCTATTGTAATGCTAGTGACCCCTGTATTCCCCTAGCCATTGTAATGCTAGCGGCCAACGCTTTCTGGAATTTATTAATTCCAATGCCCTGTACCAGCTCTTTCTTACCCCCACTAGAGGTAGCAACATCCTTGACCTGGTCATTACTAACATGGGTGACTGTTGCTCTACAACAATAGTCAACTCCCCCATGGTTAGATCCAATCACAAGCTAATCACCTTGGAAATCCACATCCCTCCCACCCCCCCAAAAAAGGTAACCACCATGAAAAATTTCTCCAAAGCTAACTTTGCATTCCTAAAACAGAGGTGGCTAACCTCACAGCAACCTTGCAAATGGAGAAGAGTTGCATAACCACCAAATCATGCACCAATGCACTGTACAAACACATACACAAATGCATGGATCTCGCCATACCCAATAGAACTAAGATGCTCTCTTCAAAAAAAAGGAAGCCAATCTGGTGGTCCCCTGCCATAAACAAACTCTACAGCAGAAGGAGGAAACTGATGGGGAATAAGGTGAAGTTCCAAGACTGGAAAAACTCCCTTAGCAGCCTCAACAAAAGGTTGAGATCCCTCATCAAATCCTCTAAAGCTAGCTATGAAAACAGAATTGCAGCAGATAGTAAAGACAACCACAAGGCCTTCTATAGTTATGTAAAGAATCTCCATGGCAATACCCAGATTTGCTCTGAGCTACTGCACAATGGTACCTCCTATGTTGAGCCAACAGATATTGCATATATACTGGCAGACAGATTTAGTGCTAACTTTACCCTCTCTCCTCCCCAATGAACCAATCACAATACCAACAGATTGCCAGGCACCCAGTATTATTGCTGCACAGGTTAAAACAGCACTGTCCAAGGCCAAGAATACAGCTTCTACAGGACCTGACAGTATCCCTTCCTGTGTTCTACATGAACTACAGAGTGAACTGGCACCTCTCCTGGGTGCCCTGTTCAATTACAGCCTCATCTCAGGCTTTGTCTCTACCGAATGGCGCACTGTTACAGTCATCCCTCTCCACAAAGGAGGAGCAGCTACAGACCCCAGGAACTATCGCCCCATTAGCCTGACGAGTCTGATATGCAAAGGTATGGAACACATCATCATGGACCTAATAAACAAGGATATAGGGAATCTCCAAACTGTGGATTCTGCACAGTTTGTTTTTTTGAAGTGTAGATCATGCCTGCTCAGCTTGGTCGACTTCTTTGAGTCAGTCACCAGAGCTGTGGATGAAGGTAAGGTGGTTCATACAGCCTACACTGATCTGGCCAAGGCCCGTGATACCATTCCCCACTCAGGAATCATAGAAAAACTTACTAAGCTAGGTATCAACCCCTATATCACTAGGTGGGTTGCAAACTGGCTCACAGATAGAACCCACAATGTGAAAGTAGCTGACTCCAAGTCAGACTGCCGACCAGTCATGAGTGGAGTCCCACAGGGTTTGGTCCTGGATCCTCTCCTGTTTGGTATCTATTCTGAAGTCCAGGCCAACATGAAGGGACTCTGGCTGGCAAACTTTGCAGGTGATTTCAAGTTGAGAGTTATTATTAACTCCCCAAGTGATGTTGACATCCTACAGAAAGGCCTCAATGAGACCAGAGACTGGTGTCAGAACCATGGTGTTAAGCTCGATGCCAACAAATGTGTCTTCATCCCTTTTGGGAAAAACCCAGTTCCCTTGAATTGCCACATTGATGATAGTCCATGGAACACAGATGGCATTATAAGAGATCTAGGAACACAAGTTGACACCAACCTCTCTTTTGACCACCACATTGCCACTGTGGTCAAAAAGTCCTTCTATGTGGCGCATCTCATTACCAAGGGTTTTGCATCCAGGAAGAAATAGGTCATTGTGTCCCTCTACTCTTCCCTCATTAGACCAATCATCGAGTATAATATCCCATTTGGCATGTACCTCACTAGACACCTGCAACAACTGGAGAGGCCACAAAAGTACCTCACAAAGAGGATCCTAGGCCTTAAACACTTTTCCTATATGGACAGACTCAAGAAACTCCAACTATTCTATGTCTCATATCACGTATTTAGAGGCGATCTCTGCTTGACTTACAAAGCCATGTCTGACCCAGCTCTGTTAGAAATGCTACATCTAAAGAAATCCCAATCACTCCACACCACACACTCCAGAGACTTCAACCTCATTACCACAATCAACAGAACATGCTGGAGTGACAGGCTCATAACCCAGAGACTGCCCATACTACAGAATAGACTTCCTATACATGTCAAGCAAAGCACCTCACTGGCCCTCTTCAAGAGAAATCTTGATGAGAGGATGGAAAATAGAAAATTCACCTAATGGATCACTCCAGTGGCTCTACTCGACAGAGGCACTAGGAGCTAAGGTTGGTGGCACGATATCAGGGTAATCCTATGAGCTAGGCTTGTAAAGCCTTCAGGGCTAATACCATAGTACACACCTATGAACCTAGTTACTGTAATGCTAATGACCTCTGTGTTCCCCTAGCTATTGTAATGCTAGTGATCTCTGTGTTCCACTAGCCATTGTAATGCTAGCAATCTCTGTGTTTCCCCTAACTATTGTAATGCTAGCAATCTCTGTGTTCCCCTAGCTATTGTAATGCTAGCAATCTCTGTGTTCCCCTAGCTATTGTAATGCAAGCGACCTCTGCGTTCCCCTAGTTATTGGTAATGTTACTGAGCTCTGTGTTCCCCTAGCTATTGGAATGCTAGCAATCCATGTGTTCCCCAAGCTACTATAATGCTAGTGACCTCAGTGTTTCCCTAGCTATTGTAATGCTAGTGACCTCTGTGTTCCCCTAACTGTTGTAATGCTAGTGACCTCTGTGTTCCCCTAGCTATTGTAATGCTAGTGATCTCTGTGTTCCCTTAGCTATTTTAATGCTATCAATCTCTGTGTTCCCCTTGCTATTGTAATGTTAGTGACCTCTGTGTTCCCCTAGCTATTGTAATGCTAGGGATCTCTGTGTTTCCCTAGCTATTGTAATGCTAGTGACCTTTGTATTCCCCTAGCTACTGTAATGTTAGTGACCTCTGTGTTCCCCTAGCTATTGTAATGCTAGCAATGTCTGTGTTCCCCTAGCTATTGCAATGCTAGTGACCTCTGTGTTCCCCTAGCTATTGTAATGCTAGCTACTTCTGTGCTCCACTAGTTATTGTAATGCTAGTGACCTCTGTGTTCCCCTAGCTATTGTAATGCTATTGTAATGCTAGTGATCTCTGTGTTCCCCTAAATATTTAATGCTAATGATCTCTGTGTTCTGTGTCCTTTTTATACATGTCTGGAAACTGTGTGCACCTCCACTGTCTTAACGTATTGCTGGTGACTGTGGTTTAATGTCTGTGTATGTGTCTTTGTCTGCTATCTAAGGCTGCATCCTGTGCATGCCTGCACTAACTGTTGTATAACTGGTAACATTTTTGTCTAATCTTCCTCTCCATACAATACCCATAGATAAGTGCTGCATATCCCTTCACAATTTGCTTGCGACCAGGTGGGGCAATGCATGTGGTAGCATCATGTACAGGATATTTATTGTAAAAATCAGAAAACAGACAGGAGACTGCATAAATGAGGTCAACTGTACTAACAGTAAAACAAGTAAACCAAAAAAAAAAAAAAAACTGGACCTCAGTGCCAAATAAAAACTGCGTAAATGAGGTCAGTGCTAGCAAACGTATTATTTGGCATTGATGTCCAGTTTTCATTGGTTTGCGGAATATCTATTGTGCCTGACTGCTCCGCCTAGTGAAACACTACTGTTCTTGTGTTACATACTGTGCATTGCTGCACTAACTAGTGCAACACTACTGTCCTTGTGTTACATACTGTGCATTGCTGCACTAACTAGTACAACACTACTGTCCTTGTGTTACATACTGTGCATTGCTGCACTAACTAGTGCAACACTACTGTCCTTGTGTTACATACTGTGCATTGCTGCACTAACTAGTACAACACTACTGTCCTTATGCTACATACTGTGCATTGCTGCACTAACTCGTACAGCACTACTGTCCTTGTGCTACATACTGTGCATTGCTGCACTAACTAGTACAGCACTACTGTCCTTGTGTTACATACTGTGCATTGCTGCACTAACTAGTACAACACTACTGTCCTTGTGTTACATACTGTGCATTGCTGCAGTAACTAGTACAACATTACTGTCCTTGTGTTACATACTGTGCATTTCTACACTAACTAGTAAAACACTACTGTCCTTGTTTCAGTCCCTTTGCCTATTGCTGTGCTAGCTACTGCAATTCTACTGTCCCTGTGTCAGTCCCCCTGCTTATTGTTACACACTGTGCATTGCTGTACTAACTACTACAACACTACTATCCCTGTGTCAGTCCCTCTGGCTATTGTTACACATTGTGCATTGCTGTACTAACTAGTGCAACACTACATCCTTGTGTCAATCTCCCTGCCTATTGTTACACACTGTGCATTGTTGCACTAACTAGTACAACACTACTGTCCTTGTGTCAGCCCCTTGCCTATTGCTGTACTATCTAGTACAACACTACTGTCCTTGTGTCAGTCCCCCTGCCTATTGTTAGACACTGTGCATTGTTGCACTAACTAGTGCAACACTACTGTCCTTGTGTCAGTCCTCTTGCCTATTGCTGTACTAACTAGTACAACACTACTGTCCTTGTGTCAGTCCCCCTGCCTAATGCTACACACTGTGCATTGTTGCACTAATAATACAACACTACTGTCCCTGTGTCAGTCCCCTTGCCTATTGTTACACACTGTGCATTGTTGCACTAACTAGTACAATGCTACTGTCCTTGTGTCAGACCCCTTGCCTATTGCTATACACTATGCATTGTTGCACTAACTAGTACAACACTACTGTCCTTTTGTCAGTCCCCTTGCCTATTGCTGTACTAACTAGTACAGCACTACTGTCCCTGTGTCAGCCCCCTGCCTATTGTTACACACTGTGCATTGTTGCACTAACTAGTACAACACTACTGTCCTTGTGTCAGCTCCCTTGCCTATTGCTGTACTAACTAGTACAGCACTACTGTCCTTGTGTCAGTCCCCCTGTCTATTGTTACACTCTGTGCATTGTTGCACTAATTAGTACAACACTACTGTCCCTCTGTCAGTCCCTCTGCCTATTGTTACACACTGTGCATTGCTGTACTAACTAGCACAACACTACTGTCCTTGTGTCAGTCCCCCTGCCTATTGCTACACACTGTGCATTGTTGCACTTATTAGTACATCACTACTGTCCTTGTGTCAGTCCCCTGCCTATTGTTACACACTGCACATTGCTGCACTAACTAGTACAACACTACTCTCCCTGTGTCAGTCCCCTGCCTATTGTTACATACTGCACATTGCTGCACTAACTATTACACCTCTGGTGTTCTCTTTATGCCATCCATGTGTTGGCTGCCTCTATAATGTGCATATTGTGGATACTGCCAAGAGCTATACTAGTGATCTGGGATGTGTGTGCCCTCCTGTCATTGCTAGTGATCTGGGATGTGTGTGCCCTCCTGCCTATGCTAGTGATCTAGGATGTGTGTGCCCTCCTGCCTATGCTAGTGATCTGGGATGTGTGTGCCCTCCTGCTTATGCTAGTGATCTGGGATGTGTGTGCCCTCCTTACCTATACTAGTGATCTGGGATGTGTGTGCCCTCCTGCCTATACTAGTGATTTGGGATGTGTGTGCCCTCCTGCCTAGTACAATTCTGGTGACCTCTGTGCACCATCTTGAGCTCATTTCTTTTAAGAAATACTTCATGTGCTTCAACTACTCTGCAGAATGTGGTGACTCTGTGCACCACAATTATTTTGACCACATGTTCACTCCTGATCAACATGAGGTTCTTCCAGAAGTTTTCTATACTTGCAACTATATTTATGCATTTTCCACATTTCTTGCCTTCTCATCTGATCCTTCACATTATATTCTTTCTTTTGTTTTTTGGCACATTCAGTTGCTGCCTGATTTTATCTGGATTTTTTATTTACTTCTGGTTTGATTTCCATTCCTGCTTGATGCCGATATGCCTCTGCTAGGTTAAGCAGAGAAAGTCATCTTAGATTTATTCTCCTCATGTTTCAAAACTTTTACTACAGTTGGGTCTTGTGAGGTCAGCAGATATGTGTGGGGTCCCATGATTGCAGATCTATACATGTAATCAATTTCAAGGAGGCCCGTCCCTCCTTCAGAATGGGGAATATATAATATTAGTATGCACTGATTTTTATAGATCATTTGGAGAGCATGAAGCATCCTTCTTGATTTAATATCTAATTTATCCAACACATTTTGGGGCTAATCAATTACTCCAAAACTATAAGTTAAGCCAGGAAGAGCAAATTGATTTGTAGCTTTGATTTTGTTCCTAGATGTCAGTGCTGTTTTCAAGATTATTTTAAGTCTTCTAAAGTATTCATAGGTTCATAGGTAGGTACTAGGCTATTGGCCCTTGGGCCTAAATAAGCCTAGCCAAAAAGGTACTCTGGCTTTCGCCACCCAAGAAAATTATTTTCCTGTGCCCCTGTCAAGCAGAGCCACAGAAATGATCCTGGGGTGAATTTCCTATTTTCCACCCAATCATCAAGATTTTTCTTGAAGAGTGCTAATGAGGAGCTTTGTTTGATATAGATAGGTAGTTTATTCCAGAGTATGGGAAGTCTCTGGGACAGGAATCTATCCCTCTGTCATCTTCTGTTTATTGTGGTGACAAGGCTTAGGTCCCTAGAGCATGTAGCTCCGAGGGATTGGGATTTATTTAAGTGGAGCATGTCCAACAGCTTTGGGTTTGACATAGCTTTGTATGTTAGGCAGAGATCGCCTCTGAGTAGGCGATATGCAACGGAATAAAGCTGGAGTTTTTTTAGATGGTCTGCATACGGTATCTGTTTGAGGCTGGTATTCCTCTTTATGAGGTATTTCTGTGGCCTTTCCAGTTGTAGTAGATGTCTTGTGAGGTAGATACCAAAAGGGGCATTGTACTCTATAATGGGTCTAATGAGTGACGAGTAGAGGGTAACAATGATCTCCTTTTTCCTGGATGAGAAATCTTTTGTGATGAGGTGTGCCATGTAGAAGGCAAGGCCTTTTTTAGACAAGGCTCAAAAGACAAACCCACCTCCATAGGTATCACAAGGGATAAGAAACTAAGAGTAATGCTACTCAATGCCAGAAGTCTAAACCTCAAGATGCATGCACTCGAAACTCTCCTTAGCATGGAGAACATCGATATCTATGCAGTAACAGAAACCTGGTTCAAGGCTCCCGAGAGCACCCCAGCACTACCAGGTTATACCTCATACCATGCTTTTCGGTCCCAAAACTTGGACCGAACCACAAAAGGAGGGGGAGTATCAATATTTGTCAAAGATACCCACACCTCCAGGTTGGTGGCACAGCACAAAGCATCAGAGACTATCCATGTGCAACTAACAGTGGGTAAAACTGCCTTCCAGTTTATAGCCTGCTACAGACCACCCTCCCAAACCCAGGAACCCCACTCGGCCTTCCTGAGAACACTGGAAAATATGAAGGTCTCTCCAAACACCATTACATTGGGTGACTTCAACTACCCAAGCATAGACTGGGAGCATTACTCTAGCTCCAACACCCTAGCCCAAAGGTTCCTAGAATTTATAAACTCAAATGCTATGGAACAACTTGTTACCACTCCCACAAGAGGGGAAAACATACTGAACCTGATCATCACCAACATGGGGGCTCTATGGTCCAGACCAGAAGTGTATCCCTCACTGGTAAGATCAGACCATAAACTAATCTCACTGGATATTCACATCCCGACCCCACCCCTGCCCAGAAAACCACAGTGAAAAACTTCTCTAAAGCAAATTTCACACTGCTCAAAACTGATGTGGAATCCTTCAAAGCCCCCGGGCCTGTGGAAAATACAACCCAGACTGCAGAATCCTTTTTAAACACATTGTATGAACACCTTCAGGAATGCATGGATCATGCAATCCCAAATAAAACCAAGACCCGATCCTCCAAAGGCAGGCGTCCTATCTGGTGGACCCCAGCCATAAACAAACTATACAATAGAAGGAGGAAGCTACTACATGATAGAGCAAAATCCCAAAAAGGGAAGGCATCTCTGATCAGTATTAGCAAAAAACTATGGACACTCATAAAATCATCTAAGGCCAGCTTCGAGAGACAAATTGCACAGGACACTAAGGATAATCACAAGGCTTTCTTTAGTTATGTTAGGAACCTGGGTGGGAATACCCAGATATGCTCCAAAATGACAAAAAATGCACCGAAGAAACAGATATTGCCAACATCCCCACCAAAAGGGCAAATATCTATCCCAGCAGAGTTCTGCCCCCCTGACATCTCAGGTGCTCAAGTAAGAGCCGCCCTCTCCAAAGCAAAAAACACAGCATCAATGGGACCAGATGGTGTCCCGGGCTGCGTCCTACATGAACTCCAAGAAGAGCTAAACCCAAACATAAAACCACTGTTCAATCTCAGCCTTACTATAGGATATGTACCCAAAGAGTGGCGTACAGCAACAGTGGTCCCTCTCCACAAAGGTGGTGCCTCAACAGATCCTGGAAACTATCGCCCCATAAGCCTGACTAGCTTGGTCTGCAAAGCTATGGAAAGGATGATCATGGACCTCATAAATAAAAATATTGGGGACCTACAGACACTGAATCCTACCCAGTTTGGCTTTGTTAAGGGCAGATCCTGCCTCTTAAACCTGGTCGATTTCTTTGAAACAGTCACTGAGGACATTGACGAGGGGAAGGTGGTCCACACAGCCAACCTGGACCTCGCAAAATCCTTCGATACAATACCCCACTCGGGCATTATAGATAAGCTCACCAGCTTAAATACAAACCCCTATGTCACTAGATGGGTTGCAAACTGGCTCAAGGACAGAGCCCACATGGTTAGAATTGCTGGAGCCATGTCAGACTCCAAACCAGTTACAAGTGGCATCCCACAAGGCTCAGTCCTGGGACTTCTCTTGTTCGGTATATATTTCTCGGAGGTACAGGCCAACAGGGAAGGACTGTGGCTGACCAAGTTCGCAGATGACTGCAAACTAGGTGCCATAATCAACTCTCCAGCCGACACAAACATCCTACAAAAGGGCCTCATAGAAACAGACAACTGGTGCCAGAGCCATGGCCTCAAGCTAAACGCCAAAAAGTGTATAGTCATCCCCTTTGGCAAAAACAAAGTGCCCACAAATTTACCACATAGGTGGTAATCCATTAAGTACGGAAGAAGTAATTAGGGACCTGGGGACCCAAGTTGATAGCAATCTCTCATTTGAAAACCACGTGGCCAAAGTGGTTAGAAAAACATTTTATATAGCCCACCTAATCATGAAGGGATTCACATCTAGATCAGAGGAGGTCACCTTGCCTCTTTACTCATCCCTCATCAGGCCCATAATTGAGTACAATGCCCCTTTTGGGATGTACCTTACCAGACACCTGCAGCAACTGGAAAGACCCCAAAAGTACCTCACCAAGAGGATCAAAGGGCTCAAACAGATGCCATATGCTGCCCGGTTAAAGAAACTCCAGCTCTACTCAGTGGCATACCGCCTGCTCAGAGGCGATCTGTGCCTGACGTATAAAGCCATGTCCAACCCGGAATTAATGGACATGCTGCACCTCAGAAAATCCAAATCCCATCGAGCTATGCACTCGAGAGACTTGAACCTCAGCACTGAAATAAATAGGACATGCCGGAGGGACAGATTCATAACCCAGAGGCTCCCTTCATTCTGGAATAAAATCCCAGTCCAGGTTAGGCAGAGTCCCTCATTGACTCTCTTCAAGAGGAATCTTGATGAGTGGATGGGAGATCGTAGGTTTACCCCGGGTATCACTTCTGTGTCACTGTTAGACAGAGACACAGTATACTAACCTTGAAAAAGTGCATAGCAAAATTCAATTAAAATGGGTGGCAAAAGCCAAACACACTCTGGCTAGGCTTATAAATGCCCTAGGGCAGATAGCCTAGTATGAACCTATGAACCTATGAACCTGACTACTGTGGCGATGTGATTATCAAAGGAGAGACTACTGCCCACCTGGGTCCCCAGGTCTCTTATCACACATTCAGCATTAAGTAGACTACTACCTATGTGATAGCTCATGGATACAGAGTTTTTACCAAAGGGGATGACAATGCACGTTTTGGCATTGAGCTTGAGGCCATGGCTTTGACACCAGACATCTGTCTCAGTGAGGCCCTTCTGTAGGATGTCCACATCATTAGGGGTTTTGATTATGCCTCCTAGTTTGCAATCATCAGTGAACTTCATTAGCCAAAGACTTTCTGTGTTAGCCTGTACTTCAGAGAAGTAGATATCAAACAGGAGAGGATCCAGGACTGAACCCTGTGGTACTCCACTTGTCACTGGTCTGAAGTCGGATTTGGAGTCTGCTTTCACAGTGTGGGTTCTGTCAGTGAGCCAGTTGGCAACCCATCTTATGACATAGGAATGTATACATAGTTTAGTGAGTTTATCTACAATTCCAGCATGGGGAATGGTGTCAAAAGCCTTGGCGAGATCTAGATAGGCTGTGTGAACCACCTTACCCTCGTCTGCGGCTTTGGTGACTGCTTCAAAAAAAGTCTATCAGGTTTAGGAGACATGATCTGCCTTTTACAAACCCAGACTGGGTGGAGTCCAGAGTTTGGAGATTACCAATGTCTTTGTTTATAAGTTCCATGATGATACGTTCCATGGCCTTGGAGACCAGGCCTGTTAGGCTAATTGGGCGGTAGTTCCCAAGGTCCGTGGTGGCTCCCCCTTTTATGGAGTGAGATAACCGTCACTATGCACCATTCAATGGGCACACAGCCTGAGGTGAAGCTATGATTGAACATGGTACTTAGGTGGGGTGCCAGTTCATTCTGTAGTTTGTGTAGAACACAGCCTGGAATGTTGTCAGGTCGTATGGATGCTGTGTTCTTGGCTTTGGAGAGTGTGGTTTTTACCTGTGCAGCCGTGATTACAAGAACTTTGCATTCTTCCGGTATAGAGATGGGCCCTTTAGGGGGTGAGAGGGGGGAAAGTTAGCACTGAACCTGTCTGCCAGGATGTTGGCAATATTAGTTGGTTCTGTATATTTAGTGATTTAAAACTGCATAGCTCATCAGATGAGGAACTCAAAGCACAGCTGCGGGTTGTAGAAACTTTTTCAGATAATGCTAAGTTTTTTTCATGTTTTATTGCTGATCTTTCATCATTTCCCAAGTATGTACACACTCCTTCTTGCACAAGTTCTTTTATATCCCATTCTTGTCCCAAACTGATGTTTTCTTGGTGCTGCAGTTTCCTGCTTTAAAGGTTGCTTGTGCACATTTATCAAGAACAAATGACATTCTTATATCATCTGAAAAAGGTTTGACAACCTGCAGCTGTTCTTTCAGTTCCTCATCTGATGAACTATACAGTTTTAAATCATTGGCAAAGAGAAGATGAGAAGTCTTTACATTTTGCTGTTTTCTAGGAGCCAAATTATAGCCATGGCCTAAGCTGTTAAGTAGGCAGCTTAATGGGTTAAGGGCAAGACAGAATAGCAGCGGTGACTAAGAGTTACCCTGGACTATCCCCGTTTGAATTGATATCCCTGGGATAACAATTTGTCATTTATCATGGCTTAATTGTGGTCTGCCCTTGTTTCATGGTCACTGTAATGTAGTCGATCAGTGTAGGGTGTATCATACATTTTTAAAGCACTCTTTTATCCATGAATGTGCGATACTGTCAGATGCTTTTTTGTAGTCAATCCATGCCATACTTAGAGTCTTCCCCTTTGTACAGTTCTCCACTATGACTTTATTTAATAACAAATGATCCTTTGTTCCATGTGACTTTTTTTCATTGCCCTTTTGTTCTATTGCCATAATTGAGTTTTCTTCTAAATGACTGTAAACTCTGTCGGCATCAATTCCCATGTATAGTTTATAGGTTGTTGGAAGGCAAGTTACTGTTCTATAAATTTTGGAGTAGCTTGCAGGTTCACTCTTAACTCATTCACTCCACTACAGCTCTTTTGAGTGTGTAACTTTAACTCCATGTGGGTGTGACTTGAGCCTTTAAAAAATGAAGTTATCACATTACAGTTCTAACAAATACTCATTGACAGGGGTCAAATATTAATACAATTGTGTTTACCATCATGTATGCTTCAAGATAAAATATTATGATACCTTGTATGTACCACGGTTTTGGCATTATTAATGGAAATATGAAAAAATAATATTTGATGCCTAAAGGTGCAGTAGGAGGTAACTGCAGAGACGCCTGGAGGAGCACTCGGCTGTAATGGCGGTATTCGATTTCTCCCCTTTCTTTCCCTCAATACCCCGTATTCTTGTGGTAGAACTTATCAGTTATTAATTTAGCTGCACAGTAATGTATCCTCTTACCTTCTGTTATATCGCATGGATCTCTATGGACAGTCCTAATTACTGTGTTCATTTGTTTTATCAGATTTCTGACTTTTGGGGTTTATTGACCTTCAGTCTCTTTCTTTCATTGATGGTAATATATCTATGTCCATTAAAACAAGTAACTCTTCTCTTAGTTCATTTTCTTCCAGACTGAGGGCACATCCTTCATTTTCCATTTCCTGCGGGCATTCTACAGAAAGTTCTATAATATATTCCTGTGGCACCTTCTCTTGAATTTCATCCTGTGCCATCTGTTGATCTGTCATATGTGAAGTGAACTCTGTTCCTTCCCTTGCTGTCCAGCTTCAAGTGAATGTTTATACAGGTTTCCTGTGGAAGGATCCAGAATATCTTGATATGGCACCTGACCTGTTGCTTCCTGTTCCACTGGTTTCCCTTAATTTGGATATCCATTGCTCTGTCCTGTTGTGGTGCTTTCTGTATTAGATTTTCTACCCTGAATCCTTTTCTTTGCAGCTGCTCCATAACCTCAGTTTTTAACTTCTCCATTACAGATCTCCTTTTCTACTTCTCCGCTTTGTCTTCTTATTTTTTCTGTACCATGTCAGCATACACATGTTCACTCAGATGGAAACCTTTTGGACATTCTGTACCTGGTCAGCATATGCATGTTCACTCAGATGGAAATCTTTTGGACATTCTGTACCTGGTCAGCATATGCATGTTCACTCAGATGGAAATCTTTTGGACATTCTGTACCTGGTCAGCATATGCATGTTCCTTCAGATGGACATGTTTTGGACATTCTGTACCTGGTCAGCATATGCATGTTCCTTCAGATGGACATGTTTTGGACATTCTGTACCTGGTCAGCATATGCATGTTCCTTCAGATGGACATGTTTTGGACATTCTGTACCTGGTCAGCATATGCATGTTCCTTCAGATGGACATGTTTTGGACATTCTGTACCTGGTCAGCATATGCATGTTCCTTCAGATGGACATGTTTTGGACATTCTGTACCTGGTCAGCATATGCATGTTCCTTCAGATGGACATGTTCTGGACATCTTACTCTTGCACTGCTCCATCTTGTGTACTAACGCGGTATAGTTTAGGGTATATGTTACAACTGCCTCATGTACACAGACAGCCCTCTCCTCCCACCATAAAACACTAACATATGTGAGAGATGCAATTATACAGCCAAACTGGAGGCTAAGGTATCTCCACCCAAGACTGGAACAGACAGTCATGAGGAGAAGGTTAACACTTGCACCACACCTCCAGCCTCACATACACATACCAAACCAGCACTGGCAAAAAATACACATAAATACACAAAATCATACTTGGAGGCTCTAAATAAAAACCTGCAAAAGCATCAGAGAGCTCCAAAGCAGACACCCACAAAACCTGCACCTCCCGTCACAAACCAGACAACACATAAAACACAAAATCAATGTGCCGTGCAATCACAGTCCTTAAGGCGAAATAACATACCTAACACACTAGTAATAGGTGACTCAATAGTCAGGCACACTGACACCCCACTCACTAGGCTGGACAAGGAGAAGGTTACTGTTAGCTGCCTGTCGGGAGCCAGAATCTGCCACATAACACAAGCACTCAGGTCACTCCAGAACAAGTACAAATATAACTCTGTCATTGTTCATGTTGGTGTGAATGACCTGAGCCGTACCTCCCTGGAGTACATGAAAAGAGACATGGAAGAGCTCTCTGATTATGTAGCCCAGGTGGGTATGACCCTGACCCTGAGTAGCATCCTGCCCTCACCAAGAATGATACCTCAGTATAAAGAAAGAATGATCAATTTCAACAATTGGCTAAGCTTCTGGTGTCATTCAAAGGGGATCCAGTGTCTGTCAGCCTGGGATGACATGCTCGACAAGCTGCGTTGCTTCACAAGAGATGGCTTGCACCTGTCACCCCTTGTCTTTCGAATACTGGCCAAGGCTCTTGCTGCCCCCATAGTACCTTTTTAGGCAAGGCTCAAAATTCAAACTCACCTCCGTAAACAGCACAAGTAAAAAATTGAGGGTTATGCTACTCAATGCCAGGAGTTTAAATCTCAAAATGCATGCGCTCAAAGCACTCCTAAGTATGGAGAACGTCGACATCTGTGCAGTAACTGAAACCTGGTTCAAGGCTCCAGAGAGCACTCCAGCACTACTGGGCTACAACTCATACCACACATTTTGGCCACAGAACACGGACCAAAACACAAAAGGTGTATCCATATTCATCAAGGATACCCACACCTACAGGTTAGTGGCACAGCAAGATACCTCTGAGATCATCCATGAATAAACTAACATCAGGCAAATCTGCAATGCAAATTGTGACCTGCTACAGATCACCCTCCATGACCCAGGACCACCACTTCACCTTTCTGGAGACACTGGAAAACATGAAGGTCCTACCGAACACCCTGATCTTGGGAGATTTCAATTACCCTACCATTAACTGGGAAAACTACTTGAGTACAAACTCCCAGGCTCAGCGCTTCCTGGAATTTATCAACTCAAATGCCCTGGATCATCTGGTAAACTCCCCTACCAGAGGCCACAACATATTGGACCTGGTCATCACCAACATGGGTGACAGGTACTCCGTACCGGAGGTCAACCCATCGCTGGTTAGATCAGACCATAAACTAATCAGCCTGGATGCCCACACCCCACTACCACCCCCAACCAAGGAAACCACAGTGAAAAACTTTTCTAAAGCAAACTTCACCTTACTTAAGGCAGAGGTGGTAAGTTTCACAGCCCCCACGCTAAAGGATAACACTGCCCAAGATGCAGAATCCTTTACAATTGCACTCTATGAGCACCTACAAGGATGCATGGATCATGCCATCCCTAGCAAAACCAAGACTCACTCCCCTAAGAGAAGGAAACCAGTCTGGTGGACCCCTGCCATAAACAGGTTATACAACAAAAGGAGGAAACTAGTTCAGAAAAAAAGCAAATCCCAAGAAGGAAAGACATCCCTAATTAGTATCAGTAAGAAACTAAGGTCCCTCATAAAATCATCCAAGGCTAACTTCAAAAGAAAAATAGCCAAGGATTCGAAAGTTAACCACAAAGCCTTCTTTAGCTGTGTCAAGAATCTAAGTGGCAACTCACAGATATGCTCTGAGATAGTGCAAAATAGCACAAAATATACTGAACCTACTGATATTGCCAACATACTGGCAGATAGATTCAGTGCAAACTTCACCTCCCTCTCACCTTCAAAAAGGCCCACAACAATACCAGAAAAGTGTACTGTCCCAGAAATCACAGAAGCACAGGTGAAAACAGCCCTTTCAAAAGCCATAAAAATGCAGCATCAATGGGGCCAGATGGTGTCACAGGCTGCATCTTGCACGAACTACAGAACAAACTAACCCCCCCACCTAAACATGCTGTTCAACCTCAGCCTCTCTACAGGCTACATGCACATAGAATGGTGCACAGCAATGGTTATTCTGCTCCACAAAGGAGGGGCCACAACTGACCCTGGTAACTATTGCCCCATAAGCCTGAGTAGCCTGGTCTGCAAGGCTATGGAGCGCATCATCATAGAACTCATTAACAAAGACATTGGGAACCTCCAAACACTTGACCCAACCCAGTTCAGCTTTAATGGCAGATCATGCCTACTAAACCTGGTTGACTTCTTCGAGACAGTTACCAAGGCCATAGACGAGGGAAACGTGGTTCACACAGCCTACCTTGATCTCGCCAAGGTGTTCGACACCATTCCTCACTTGGGTTTTATAGAAAAACTCACCAGCCTGAACATAAACCCAAACATCACAAGATGGGTTGCCAACTAGCTTAGAGACAGAACTCACACGGTAAGAATAGCAGGCTCCAGGTCTGACTCTAAATCAGTCACAAGTGGTGTCCCGCAAGGCTCAGTTCTGGGACCCCTACTGTTATGCATATATTTCTCAGAAGTACAAGCAAACACAGGAGGACTATTGCTAACCAAGTTCGCCGATGACTGCAAACTGGGAGCCATAATTGACTCTCTGACTGACACGGACATTCTCCAAAAAGGCCTTACTGAAACAGACACCTGGTGTCAAAGTCATGGCCTCAAGCTAAATGCAAAAAATGCATAGTCATCCCGTTTGGGAAAAACAAAACACCCACAAATTACCACATAGGCAGCAGCCCCCTTAATACAGGAGAGGTAATAAGAGATCTGGGGACCCAGGTAGATAGTAATCTTTCCTTTGACAATCCTATTGCCAAAGTAGTTAGGAAATCCTTCTATGTGGCCCATCTAATTACTAAGGGGTTTGATTCTAGAAATAAAGAGGTTATAGTGCTCCTCTACTCATCACTCATCAGACCCATCATAGAGTACAATGCCCCATTTGGGATGTACCTCACAAGACACTTCCAACAGCTTGAAAGACCACAAAAGCACCTCACCAAGAGGATTACTGGCCTCAAACATATGTCCTATGCAACCTGACTGAAAAACTCTAGCTGTACTCAGTGTTATATCGCTTACTCAGAGGTGATCTCTGCCTGACTTACAAAGCCATGCCCAACTCAGAATTGATGGACATGCTCCACCTAAAGAAATCCAAGTCACTGCGAGCCATGCGCTCTAGTGAGCTAAACCTCACCATAACAATAAATAGAACATGCTGGAGGGGCAGATTCCTGTCACAGAGACTCCTCATGCTTTGGAACAAAATTCCTAACTACATTAGGCAGAGCCCCTCACTAACACTCTTCAAGAGAAGCCTTGACGAGTGGATGGGTAATAGAAAGTACATCCCTGGGATCACTTCATTGGTTCTGCTTGACAGAGGCTCAGTTAATTAATCAATGGGGCGGCGAAAGCCGACACACTCTGGTTAGGCTTATAAATGCCCTCGGGCAGATAGCCTAGTACCTGCCTATAAACCTATATATGTTTGGCTGTGTCTCTTTTCTCATGTTTTACTAGAAAGTGATGTCCAGTCAATGTATTAATGTTTTTCAGATCACAAGCTTGCTACACACACAGAGAATGAGCTGGGGAGACTTCAGTAGGTGGACATAATGTTGGTGATGGATCTCTCAGTTCTGTGTGAAGAAGTGGTCAGACTATGTCTACAGGCAAACCAAAAAGACAAATCAGCTCTTCTCAGAAAACTAAAGTGCAGAAGTGTCAGGGAGTTTTATAAATAAAGTTTATTTTATTTTATTTTTCCAAAGTCAAAGTTGCTGTAAAATTCTTCATACTTTTATTGGTTGTCATATTATGTAACAGATAGATGGCCTTCATGGTGAGACATAACAGCAAATTGTGTTAAATGGGTGCGCATGTACAGGTGATGGTAGTTCATAGGTTCATAGGTAAGTACTAGGCTATCTGCCCGAGGGCATCTATAAGCCTAGCCAGAATGTGTTGGCTTTTGCCGCCCCTTTAGATTAGATCCCTGTGCCTCAGTCCAGCAGAGCCATTAGTTCCCTGTGCCTCTTTCCAGCAGAGCCACTGCAGTGATCCCCAGGGTAAATTTTCTGTTTCCCATACACTCGTCAAGGTTTCTCTTGAAGATTGTTAGTGAGGTGCTCTGCCTAATGTAGATTGGAATCCTGTTCCAAAGCATGGGGAGTCTCTGGGATAAGAATCTATCCCTCCAGCATGTCCTATTTATCATTGTGGTGAGGTTTAGATCCCTAGAGCATGTGGCTCATGGGGATTTGTTTTTTTTTTAGGTGGAGCATGTCCATCAATTCTGGGTTGGACATGGCCTTGTATGTCAGGCAGAGATCACCTCTGAGTAAGCGGTATGGAACAGAGTACAGCTGGAGCTTCTTCAGTCGAGCTGCATAGGGCATATGTTTGAGGCCAGTAATCCTCTTGGTGAAGTACTTCTGTGGTTTTTCCAGCTGTTGCAAGTGTCTTGTAAGATACATCCCAAATGGGGCATTATACTCTATCATGGGTCTGATGAGTAGAGGGGCACAATAATCTCTTTTGTTCTAGATGCGAACCCTTTTGTGATTAGGTGGGCCACATAGAAGGATTTTCTAACCACCTTGGCAATATGATTATCAAAGGAGAGATTACTCCCCAGATCCCTTATTATATTTTCTGTTTTTAGGGGACTACCACATATGTGATAGTTCACGGGTACTTTGTTTTTTCCAAAGGTGATGACTATGCACTTTTTGGCATTTAGCTTGAGGCCATGATTTTGACACCAGATATCTGTCTCAGTGAGACCATTCTAGAGGATGTCTGCATCAGCTGGAGAGTCAATTATGGCCCCCAGTTTGCAGTCATCTATGAACTTGGTCAGCCATAGTCCTCCTGTGCTTGCCTGTACCTCTGAGAAGTATATACTGAACAGGAGGGGTCCCAGGACAGAGCCCTGGGGGATGCCACTTGTAACTGGTTTAGAGTCAGACTTAGAGCCTGCAACTCTCACTGAGTGGGTTCTATCCATGAGCCAATTGGCAACCCATCTCGTGATGTAGGGGTTTATGTTCAGGCTGGTGAGCTTGTTTATAATATCAGAATGGGGAATGGTGTTGAAAGCCTTTGTGAGGTCTATGTAGGCTGTGTGGACCTCCTTTCCCTCATCTAAAGCCTTGGTAACTGTCTCAAATAAGTCCACCAGGTTTAGGAGGCATAATTTGCCCTTAACAAAGCCAAACTGGGTAGGGTCCAATGTTTGAAGGTTCCCAATGTCTCTGTTAATGAATTCCATGATGATGCACTCCATAGCATTGCAGACCGGGCTAATCAGGCTTACAGGGTGATAGTTCCTGGGGTCCATTGTGGCTCCACATTTGTGGAGTGGGATAACTGTTGCTGTGTGCCACTCTATGCGTACGTAGCCTGT
Organism: Protopterus annectens; assembly: GCF_019279795.1. Taxonomy (NCBI): domain Eukaryota; kingdom Metazoa; phylum Chordata; order Ceratodontiformes; family Protopteridae; genus Protopterus; species Protopterus annectens. The sequence continues at coordinate 31,753,251 of NC_056746.1, read as the reverse complement.
AGACAGGCTGAGTTTCAACAGTGTGTTTAGGTGAGGGGTTAGTTCATTTTGGAGCAGGTGTAAGACACAGTCTTGTGCACTACATTCTTTTGGTATGGTTATGGGCCCTTTAGGGGGAGAGAGGGGGGTGAAGTTTGCACTAAACCTGTCTGCCAGAATGTTGGCAATATCAGTCAGTTCAGTGTATTTTGTGCCATTCTGCACTAACTCAGAGTAGATCCGAGAGTTTTCACTTAGATTCTTGACATAGCTAAAGAATGCTTTGTGGTTATCTTTGGAGTCCTTGGCAATTTTTCTTTCGAAGCTCGCCTTGGATGATTTTATAAAGGATCATAGTTTCTTGCTGATACTGATCAGAGATGCCTTTCCTTCTTGAGATTTTACTTTTTTCTGCACTAGTTTCCTCCTTCTATTGTATAGCTTGTTTATGGCAGGGGTCCACCAGAATGGTTTCCTCTTCTTGAAGGAGTGAGTCTTGGTTTTGCTTGGGATAGCATGATCCATGCATTCTTGCAGATGTTCATAGAGTGTCTTTGAAAGGGATTCAGCAGCTTGGACAGCATTGTCCTTTAGCATAGGTGCTGTGAATCTTTCCACCTCGATCTTAAGTAACGTGAAGTTTGCTTTTGAAAAGTTTTTCACAGTGGTTTCCTTGATTGGGGGTGGGGGTGGAATGTGGATATCCAGAGTGATTAGTCTATGGGCTGATCTAACCAGCGAGGGTTTGACCTCCGATGTAGAACACCAGTCGCCCATGCTGGTGATGACCAGGTCCAATATGTTGTCACCTCTGGTGGGGGTGCTGACCAGTTAATCCAGGGCGTTCGAGTTTATAAATTCTAGGAAGCGTTGGGCAAGGGAGTTAGTACTTGAGTAGTTCTCCCAGTTAATGTTTGGGTAATTGAATGCACCCAATATTAGGACATTTGGTAGGACCTTCATATTTTCCAGTGTCTCCAGAAATGCAGAATGGGGGTCCTGGGTCATGGTGAGTGATCTGTAGCAAGCTACAATTTGAATTACAGTTTTGCCCATTGTTAGTTGCACATGGATGATCTCTGAGGCATTGTGCTGTGCCACTAACCTGGAGGTGTGGGTATCCTTGATGAATATGGATACACCCCCACCTTTTGTGTTTCGATCCGGGTTCTGTGGCCGAAAAGTATGGTATGCACTATAGCCTGGTAGTGCTGGGGTGCTCTCTGGAGCCTTAAACCAGGTTTCTTTTACTGCACAGATATCGATGTTCTCCATACTGAGGAGTGCCTCGAGTGCATGCATTTTGAGGTTTAGACTTCTGGCATTGAGTAGCATTACCCTCAGTTTTTGGTTACTTGTGCTATTTATGGTGGTGGGTTTATCTTTTGAGCCTTGCCTAAAAAAGACACTATGGTGGAGGCAAAAGCCTTGGCCAGTATTCGAAAGCCTAAGGGTGACAGGTGCAGGCCATCTCTTGCGAAGCAATGTGGCTTATCGAGCATGTCATACCAGGTGGACAGATACTGGATCCCCTTTGAATGACACCAGAAATTTAGCCAGTTGTTGAAATTGATCATTTTTTCTTTATACTGTGGCATTATTTTTGGTAACGGCAGGATGCTACTCAAGGTCAGGGTCATACTGGACTGTGCTACGTGATTAGAGAGCTCTTCCATGTCTCTTTTCATGTAGTCCAGGGGGGTACATCTCAGGTCATTCACACCAACATGGACAATGACAGAGTCATATGTGTACTTGTTCTGGAGTGACTTGAGTGCTTGTGTTATGTGGCGGATCCTCGCACCTGACAGGCAGCTAACTGTAAACTTCTCCTTGTCCAGCCTAGTTAGTGGGACATCAGTGTGCCTGACTATAGAGTCACCTATTACTAGTGTGTTGGGTATGTTATTTTGCCTTAAGGGCTGTGATCGCGTAGCACACTGATTATGTGAAGTATGTGTTTGATGGTTTGTGATGGGTGGTTGTCTCCTCTCCCTGGGGAACTGAGGGAGACAAAATGAGCATTAATACATGGTGCCACCTATCTACAGATCATTGCCTGGGCTGCCATGGACCCCACACCTTAGTTTTCAGTGGATTTCACGCCATCACAGTCTATAAATTTGTCTCACACCTTAATAAATTACTCTTGAAACCTGTGCGGGATGCATGCACTATGCCCTCCTTGATGTTCTCTCTATACGTCAGATGTCACCAAGATCCTTTCTTGGGTCTACAGACTAATGTGAGTAGGCGTAATGCTTGAGTGTAAGTAGGCGTAATTCTTGAGGGTAGGTAGGCGTAATGCTTGAGGCTGCTTCCACTACCTCTGTCTCTTCCATCAGTGGTTGTCCCACCATCTCCTCAATCACCTGGTGCTGTCTCAGAAACAGTCTGGCAGAAGGATATGCCAATAAACACAGAGTCAATGAAGTGACAAAGCCGTATGTTATGAGACTTAAAGTAGAAGGAAGATGCAATAAGCATAGGCATATAAATATATCTATGTACATGTACATTAAGTATAATTAGGTTTTGTTTACATACGCTAAAAAGACTTATGTAGAGATTGTGTCTGCTGTTGTATAGCATCTGGATATTATAGCTGACTCTATTTTTGTTTTCCTTTGCCGTAAGCACTATAGGTTTATTATATATCATGCTGATTGACATTACACAGCCCTTAAGAACAATATCTTCTTATTTTTATTTTTCAGTGGCTTAATCTATTTCTAATGCCCTTGTGTGACTTGTGGTATACATAACTAAAATTTGTTGTGTGATCAGTGCTTACTGATTCACTGTATCACATGACTGATTTGTGTGATATTCATTTGGTTAGCAGCACAAGAATTTACTCATAGGTTGTGTTCCATTTACAAAGCTTTTCCACTGTACAACAGAATTCGCATGTCTGTATGTCTATGTACTGTCTGGCTACACCTTACTATCTCCTCTGCTAGGAATGCTTCTGCTTCCCTGGACAATGTTGTGTGGTTGTTTCTGTTGTGCACTGTATGTGTTGTGTGTATAAAGTTTATATGCTGGGTTGTGCGGTTGTCTCTGTTGTGGATTCTATGTGTTGCTATCTGTATACATATTATGCTGGGTTGTGTGGTTGTTTTTGTTGTACACTGTATGTGTTGTGTGTACAAAGTTTATATGCTGGGTTGTGCGGTTGTTTCTGTTGTGCACAGTATGTTTTGCTGTCTGTGCACATTTTATATGCTGGGTTGTGCAGTTGTCTCTTGAGCACTGTAAGTGCTGATATTTGTGTACAGTTATTTGCTGGGTTGTGCAGTTGCTTCTGTTGTGCACTGTATGTGTTGCTGTCTGTACACAGTTTATAGGCTGGGTAGTGTGATTGTCTCTATTGTGCACTGCATTGTGTTGCTGTCTGTACACAGTTTGAATGCTGGGTTGTGCAGTTGTTTCTGTTGTGCATTGTATTGTGTTACTGTCTGTACACAGTTTAAATGTTGGGTTGTGCAGTTGTTTCTGTTGTGTTGCTGTCTGTACACAGTTTAAATGCTGGGTTGTGCAGTTGTTTCTATTGTGCACTGCTTTGTGTTGCTGTTTGTACACAGTTTATATGTTGGGTTGTGTGGTTGTTTCTGTTGTGTACTGTATGTGTTGCTGTCTGTCACAGTTTATAGGCTGGGTAGTGTGGCTGTTTCTGTTGTGCTTTGTATGTGTTACTGTCTGTAGACAGTTTATATGCTGGGTTGTGTGATTGTCTCTGTTGTGTACTGTATGTATTGCTGTCTGTCACAGTTTATATGTTGTGTTGTGCAGTTGTTTCTGTTGTGCACTGTATGTGTTAGTGTCTATACACAGTTTATATACTGGATTCTGTGGTTGTTTCCATTGTACACTATATGTGTTGCTGTCTTTACATAGTTTATATGCTAGGTTGTGTGGTTGTTTCTGTTGTACACTTTATGTGTTGCTATCTGTGCACAGTTTATATGCTGGGTATATAGGTTCATAGGTGTGCACTGGGCTAATGGCCCTGGAGCCTTTACAAGCCTAACCCATAGAAGTGCCCTGGCATTGTGCCACCCGATGTTAGTTCCCAGTGCAAGTAGAACCACTGGAGTGATCCCTGGGGTGAACATTTTATTTCCCATCCACTCATCAAGATTTCTCTTGAAGAGGGCCAGTGAGGTGCTCTGTTTGACATGTATGGCAAGTCTATTCCAGAGCATGGGCAGTCTCTGTGTTATGAACCTGTCCCTCCAGCATGTTCTGTTGATTGTGGTAATGAGGTTGAGGTCTCTGGAGTGTGTGGTGTAGAGGGATTTGGATTTCTTTATATGTAGCATTTCTAACAGAGCTGGGTCAGAAATAACTTTGTAAGTCAAGCAGAGATCGCCTCTTAGTAGACAATATGAGACAGAAAATAGCTGGAGTTTTTTGAGTCTGTCCATGTAAGACATGTGTCTAAGCCCTAGGATCCTCATTGTGAGGTACTTTTGTGGCGTCTCCAGCTGTTGCAGGTGTCTAGTATGGTACATGGCAAATGGGACATTATACTCTATAATTGGCCTAATGAGAAACGATTAGAGAGAAATGATGACCTCTTTCTTCCTGGATGCAAAACCCTTGGTAATGAGATGTGCCACATAGAAGGACTTTCTGTCCACACTGGGAATGTGGTGGTCACAGGAGAGGTTGCTGTCAACCTGTGTCTCCAGATCTCTTATAACGCCTTCAGTGTTCAGCGGGTTCCCATCGCTGCAGTAATTATTGGGAACTGAGTTTTTCTCAAAGGGGATGATGACACATTTTTTGCCACTAAGCTTAAAGCCATGGTTTCGATACCAGTCATTGGTCTCAGTGAGGCCTTTCTCTAGGATGTCTGCATCACTTTTGGAGTTAATAATGGCTCCCAGCTTGCAGTTGTCTGTGAACTTTGTCAGCCAGAGTCCCTCCATCTTGGCCTGGACTTATGAGAAGTAGATGCCAAACAGGAGAGGACCCAGAACTGAGACCTGTGGGAATCCATTCATGACTGGTCAGCAGTCTGACTTGGGGTCCACTACTTTCACACTTTTGGTTATATCTGAGAGCCAATTTGCAACCAACCTAATGATGGAGAGTTTATCAATAATTCCTGAGTGAGGAATGGTATCAAAGGCCTTGGCCAGATCAAAGTAGGCTGTATGAACTACCTTACCTTCATCCACAGCTCTGGTGACTGACTCAAAGAAGTCAACCAGGTTGAGCAAGCATGATCTATCTTCCACAAAACCAAATTGTGTGGGATCTAGAGTTTGGAGATTCCCTATATCCTTGTTAATTAGGTCAATGATGATGCACTCCAAAGCCTTACATATCAGACTCATCAGGCTAATGGGGCAATAATTTCCATAGTCCATAGTTGCTCCTCCTTTATGGAAAGGGATGACTGTAGTGGGTTGTGTGGTTGTTTCTGTTGTGCACTGTATTTGGTACTGTCTGTACATAGTTTATATGCTGGATTGTGGGGTTATTTTTTTTGTGCACTATATGTGCACAGTTTATATGCTAGGTTGTGTGGTTGTTTCTGTTGTGCACTATATGTGGTACTGTCTGTAGACAGTTTATATGTTGGGTTGTGCAGTTGTTTCTGTTGTGCACTGTATGCATTGCTATCTATGCAGAGTTTATATGTCGGGTTGTGTGGTTGGTTCTTTTGTGCACTGTACATGCTGCTGTCTGTACACAGTTTATATGCTGGATTGTGCAGTTGTTTCTGCTGTGCACTGTATTTGGTACTGTCTGTACACGGTTTATATGCTGGGTTGTGTGATTGTCTCTGTTGTGCACTGTATGTGTTGTGGTCCATACACATTTTATATGCTGGGTTGTGAGGTTGTTTCTGTTGTGCACTGTACACGCTGCTATCTGTACACAGTTTATATGCTGGATTGTGGGGTTATTGTTTTTGTGCACTATATGTGCACAGTTTATATGCTAGGTTGTGTGGTTGTTTCTGTTGTGGATTCTATGTGTTTCTGTCTGTAAACAGTTTATATGATGAGTTGTGTGGTTGTTTCTGTTATGCACTGTATATGTTGCTGTCTGTACACAGTTTATATGTTGGATTGTGTGGTTGTTTCTCTTGTGCACTGTATGTGTTGCGGTCTGTACACTCTTTATATGCTGGGTTGTGTGGTTGTTTCTGTTGTGCACTGTATGTGTTGCGGTCTGTACACAGTTTATATGCTGGGTTGTGTGGTTGTGTCTGTTATGCACTGTATATGTTGCTGTCTGTACACAGTTTATATGTTGGATTGTGTGGTTGTTTCTCTTGTGCACTGTATGTGTTGCGGTCTGTACACTCTTTATATGCTGGGTTGTGTGGTTGTTTCTGTTGTGCACTGTATGTGTTGCGGTCTGTACACACTTTATATGTTGGGTTGTGAGGTTGTTTCTGTTGTGCACTGTATGCATTGCTATCTGTGCACAGTTTATAGGCTGGGTAGTGCGGTTGTTTCTGTTGTGCACTTTATGTGTTGCTGTCTGTACAGAGTTTATATTGTGGGTTGTGTGGTTGTTTCTGTTGTACAGTCTATGTGTTGTGGTCCGTACACATTTTATATGCTGGGTTGTGAGGTTGTTTCTTTTGTGCACTGTATGCATTGCTATCTGCACACAGTTTATAGGCTGGGTAGTGTGGTTGTATCTGTTGTGCACTGTATGTGTTGCGCTCTGTACACTCTTTATATGCTGGGTTGTGTGGTTGTTTCTGTTGTGGACTGTATGTGTTGTGGTTTATGAACACTTTATATGCTGGGTTGTGAGTTTGTTTCTGTTGTGCACTGTATGCATTGCTATCTGTGCACAGTTTATAGGCTGGGTAGTGTGGTTGTTTCTTTTGTGCACTTTATGTGCTGCTGTCTGTACTCAGTTTATATGTTGGTTTGTGCATTTTTTTCTGTTGTGCACTGCATGTGTTTCTGTCTGTAAACAGTTTATATGCTGGGTTGTGTGGTTGTTTCTGTTGTGCACTGTATGTGTTGCTCTCTGTACACACTTTATATGCTGGGTTGGGAGGTTGTTTCTGGTGTGCACTGTATGCATTGCTATCTGTGCGCAGTTTATAGGCTGGGTAGTGTGGTTGTTTCTGTTGTGCACTGTATGTGTTGCTGTCTGTACACAGTATATATGCTGGACTGTGTGGTTGTTTCTGTTGTGCACTGTATGTGTTGCTCTCTGTACACACTTTATATACTGGGTTGTGAGGTTGTTTCTGGTGTGCACTGTATGCATTGCTATCTGTGCACAGTTTATAGGCTGGGTAGTGTGGTTGTTTCTGTTGTGCACTGTATGTGTTGCTGTCTGTACACAGTATATATGCTGGACTGTGTGGTTGTTTCTGTTGTGCACTGTATATGTTGCTGTCTGTACACTCTTTATATGCTGGGTTGTGTGGTTGTTTCTTTTCACTGTATGCATTGCTATCTGTGCACAGTTTATAGGCTGGGTAGTGTGGTTGTTTCTGTTGTGCACTTATGTGTTGCGGTCTGTGCACAGTTTATATGTTGGGTTGTGCGGTTGTTTCTGTTGTGCACTGTATGTGTTAGTGTCTATACACAGTTTATATACTGGATTCTGTAATTGTTTCCATTGTGCACTGTATGTGTTGCTGTCTGTACACAGTTTATATGCTGGGTTGTGTGGTTGTTTCTGTTGTACACTGTATGTGTTGTGGTCCATACACATTTTATATGCTGGGTTGTGAGGTTGTTTCTTTTGTGCACTGTATTCATTGCTATTTGCGCACAGTGTATAGGCTGGGTAGTGTGGTTGTTTCTGTTGTGCACTGTATGTTTTGCGGTCTGTACACTCTTTATATGTTGGGTTGTGTGGTTGGTTCTTTTGTGCACTGTACATGCTGCTGTCTGTACACAGTTTATATGTTGGATTGTGCAGTTGTTTCTGCTGTGCACTGTATTTGGTACTGTCTGTACACAGTTTATATGCTGGGTTGTGTGATTGTCTCTGTTGTGCACTGTATGTGTTGTGGTCCGTACACATTTTATATGCTGGGTTGTGAGGTTGTTTCTGTTGTGCTCTGTATGCATTGCTATCTGTGCACAGTTTATAGGCTGGGTAGTGCAGTTGTTTCTGTTGTGCACTGTACACGCTGCTACCTGTACACAGTTTATATGCTGGATTGTGGGGTTATTGTTTTTGTGCACTATATGTGCACAGTTTATATGCTAGATTGTGTGGTTGTTTCTGTTGTGGAGTCTATGTGTTTCTGTCTGTAAACAGTTTATATGATGAGTTGTGGAGTTGCTTCTGTTGTGCACTGTATGTGTTGCTGTCTGTACATAGTTTATATGCTGGGTTGTGTGGTTGTTTCTGTTGTGCACTGTATGTGTTGCTGTCTGTACACAGTTTATATGCTGGAATGTGTGGTTGTTTCTGTTGTGCACTGTATATGTTGCTGTCTGTACACAGTTTATATGTTGGATTGTGTGGTTGTTTCTGTTGTGCACTGTATGTGTTGCGGTCTGTACACTCTTTATATGCTGGGTTGTGTGGTTGTTTCTGTTGTGCACTGTATGTATTGTGGTTTATGAACACTTTATATGTTGGGTTGTGAGTTTGTTTCTGTTGTGCATTGTATGTATTGCAATCTGTGCACAGTTTATAGGCTGGGTAGTGCGGTTGTTTCTGTTGTGCACTTTGTGTTGCTGTCTGTACAGAGTTTATATGCTGGGTTGTGTGGTTGTTTCTGTTGTATACTCTATGTGTTGTGGTCCATACACATTTTATATGCTGGGTTGTGAGGTTGTTTCTTTTGTGCACTTTATGTGCTGCTGTCTGTACTCAGTTTATATGTTGGTTTGTGCATTTTTTTCTGTTGTGCACTGCATGTGTTTCTGTCTGTAAACAGTTTATATGCTGGGTTGTGTGGTTGTTGTTTCTGTTGTGCACTGTATGTGTTGCTGTCTGCTGGGTTGTGTGGTTGCTTCTGTTGTGCATTTTATGTGTTGCGGTCTGTACACACTATATGCTGGGTTGTGAGGTTGTTTCCATTGTGCACTGTATGCATTGCTATCTGTGCACAGTTTATAGGCTGGGTAGTGTGGTTGTTTCTGTTGTGCACTTTATGTGCTGCTGTCTGTACTCAGTTTATATGTTGGTTTGTGCATTTTTTTTTCTGTTGTGCACTGCATGTGTTGCTGTTTGTGAATAGTTTATATGCTAGGTTGTGCAGTTGTTTCTGTTGTGTATTGTATGTTTTGCTGTCTGTCACAGTTTATATGTTGGGTTGTGGACTGTATGATTTGCTGTCTGTACACAATTTATATGTTGGGTTGTGCAGTTGTTTCTGTTATGCACTGCATGTGTTGCTGTCTGTACACAGTTTATACATTCACTTGTGTGGTTGTTTCTGTTGTGCACTGTATGTTTTGCGGTCTGTACATGCTTTATAGGCTGAATAGTGGAGTTATTTCTGTTGTGCACTGCATGTGTTGTGGTCTGTACACTCTTTATATGCTGAAATGTGTGGTTGTTCCTGCTGTGCACTGCATGTGTTGCTGTCTGTACACAGTTTGCATAATTGGTTGTACCATTGTTTTTGTTCTGCACTGCATGTGTTGCTGTCTGTGCACAGTTTATATTTTGGGTTGTGCAGTTGTTTCTGTTGTGCACTGCATTGTGTTGCTGTTGGTAGACAGTTTATATGTTGGGTTGTGTGGTTGTCTCTGTTGTGCACTGCATTGTGTTGCTGTCTATACACAGTTTATAGGCTGGGTAGTGCAGTTGTTTCTGTTGTGCACTTTATGTGTTGCTGTCTGTACAGAGTTTATATTGTGGGTTGTGTGGTTGTTTCTGTTGTACAGTCTATGTGTTGTGGTCCGTACACATTTTATATGCTGGGTTGTGAGGTTGTTTCTTTTGTGCACTGTATGCATTGCTATCTGCGCACAGTTTATAGGCTGGGTAGTGTGGTTGTATCTGTTGTGCACTGTATGTGTTGCGCTCTGTACACTCTTTATATGCTGGGTTGTGTGGTTGTTTCTGTTGTGCACTGTATGTGTTGTGGTTTATGAACACTTTATATGCTGGGTTGTGAGTTTGTTTCTGTTGTGCACTGTATGCATTGCTATCTGTGCACAGTTTATAGGCTGGGTAGTGTGGTTGTTTCTTTTGTGCACTTTATGTGCTGCTGTCTGTACTCAGTTTATATGTTGGTTTGTGCATTTTTTTCTGTTGTGCACTGCATGTGTTTCTGTCTGTAAACAGTTTATATGCTGGGTTGTGTGGTTGTTTCTGTTGTGCACTGTATGTGTTGCTCTCTGTACACAGTTTATATGCTGGGTTGTATGGTTGCTTCTGTTGTGCATTTTATGTGTTGCGGTCTGTACACACTTTATATGCTGGGTTGGGAGGTTGTTTCGGGTGTGCACTGTATGCATTGCTATCTGTGCACAGTTTATAGGCTGGGTAGTGTGGTTGTTTCTGTTGTGCACTGTATGTGTTGCTGTCTGTACACAGTATATATGCTGGACTGTGTGGTTGTTTCTGTTGTGCACTGTATATGTTGCTGTCTGTACACTCTTTATATGCTGGGTTGTGTGGTTGTTTCTGTTGTGCACTGTATGTGTTAGTGTCTATACACAGTTTATATACTGGATTCTGTGATGGTTTCCATTGTGCACTGTATGTGTTATATATGCTGGACTGTGTGGTTGTTTCTGTTGTGCACTGTATATGTTGCTGTCTGTACACTCTTTATATGCTGGGTTGTGTGGTTGTTTCTGTTCACTGTATGATTTGCTGTCTGTACACAATTTATATGTTGGGTTGTGCAGTTGTTTCTGTTATGCACTGCATGTGTTGCTTTCTGTACACAGTTTATATGCTGGGTTGTGTGGTTGTTTCTGTTGTACACTGTATGTGTTGTGGTCCATACACATTTTATATGCTGGGTTGTGAGGTTGTTTCTTTTGTGCACTGTATGCATTGCTATTTGCGCACAGTTTATAGGCTGGGTAGTGTGGTTGTTTCTGTTGTGCACTGTATGTTTTGCGGTCTGTACACTCTTTATATGTTGGGTTGTGTGGTTGGTTCTTTTGTGCACTGTACATGCTGCTGTCTGTACACAGTTTATATGTTGGAGTGTGCAGTTGTTTCTGCTGTGCATTGTATTTGGTACTGTCTGTACACGGTTTATATGCTGGGTTGTGTGATTGTCTCTGTTGTGCACTGTATGTGTTGTGGTCCATACAAATTTTATATGCTGGGTTGTGAGGTTGTTTCTGTTGTGCACTGTATGCATTGCTATCCGTGCACAGTTTATAGGCTGGGTAGTGCAGTTGTTTCTGTTGTGCACTGTACACGCTGCTACCTATACACAGTTTATATGCTGGATTGTGGGGTTATTGTTTTTGTGCACTATATGTGCACAGTTTTTATGCTAGATTGTGTGGTTGTTTCTGTTGTGGATTCTATGTGTTTCTGTCTGTAAAAAGTTTATATGATGAGTTGTGGAGTTGCTTCTGTTGTGCACTGTATGTGTTGCTGTCTGTACATAGTTTATATGCTGGGTTGTGTGGTTGTTTCTGTTGTGCACTGTATGTGTTGCTGTCTGTACCCAGTTTATATGCTGGAATGTGTGGTTGTTTCTGTTGTGCACTGTATATGTTGCTATCTGTACACAGTTTATATGTTGGATTGTGTGGTTGTTTCTCTTGTGCACTGTATGTGTTGCGGTCTGTACACTCTTTATATGCTGGGTTGTGTGGTTGTTTCTGTTGTGCACTGTATGTGTTGTGGTCTGCACACACTTTATATGCTGGGTTGTGAGGTTGTTTCTGTTGTGCACTGTATGCATTGCTATCTGCACACAGTTTATAGGCTGGGTAGTGCGGTTGTTTCTGTTGTGCACTTTGTGTTGCTGTCTATACAGAGTTTATATGCTGGGTTGTGTGGTTGTTTCTGTTGTGTACTCTATGTGTAAAATCCACAAGGCGATAGGAACACAATGAGAGAGAGCTCGTTTTGTAAAAGATTTAATAAACCACAAATAAAATTAGCGCTTTCGGCGGGTGAAATGCCCCACCTTCATCAGATTACACAGCAGGAGAAATAAAAAACTACTTTTATGCTTTGAAGGATAAGAAATGTATCCAATTGCATTAAAGTGCATCTATTGAGCATACAGTTACCGTAGCGACCTTAAAGTAAGATCGCTACTTCCGCCCTTTACTTGTCCCATTGACATCAAAACATCAAAATAAGTACATGCATTTTGAATCGCAACATGTATTATGCAAAAAACACCCAAGCATGTCTTATTTATATTATATGCCTACCCTTAACAAGCTATCATGGTATTTCTATCATAAAAATATCTGCAAGGGAAAATATTATGCACTTTACACTCTATGTGTTGTGGTCCATACACATTTTATATGCTGGGTTGTGAGGTTGTTTCTTTTGTGCACTGTATGCATTTCTATCTGCGCACAGTTTATAGGCTGGGTAGTGTGGTTGTATCTGTTGTGCACTGTATGTGTTGCGGTCTGTACACTCTTTATATGCTCGGTTGTGTGGTTGTTTCTGTTGTGCACTGTATGTGTTGTGGTTTATGAACACTTTATATGCTGGGTTGTGAGTTTGTTTCTGTTGTGCATTGTATGCATTGCTATCTGTGCACAGTTTATAGGCTGGGTAATGTGGTTGTTTCTGTTGTGCACTTTATGTGCTGCTGTCTGTACTCAGTTTATATGTTGGTTTGTGCATTTTTTTCTGTTGTGCACTGCATGTGTTTCTGTCTGTAAACAGTTTATATGCTGGGTTGTGTGGTTGTTGTTTCTGTTGTGCACTGTATGTGTTGCTGTCTGCTGGGTTGTGTGGTTGCTTCTGTTGTGCATTTTATGTGTTGCGGTCTGTACACACTATATGCTGGGTTGTGAGGTTGTTTCTGTTGTGCACTGTATGCATTGCTATCTGTGCACAGTTTATAGGCTGGGTAGTATGGTTGTTTCTGTTGTGCACTTTATGTGCTGCTGTCTGTACTCAGTTTATATGTTGGTTTGTACATTTTTTTTCTGTTGTGCACTGCATGTGTTGCTGTTTGTGAACAGTTTATATGCTGGGTTGTACAGTTGTTTCTGTTGTGTACTGTATGTTTTGCTGTCTGTACACAGTTCATACTCTGGGTTGTGTGGTTGTTTCTGTTGTGTATTGTATGTTTTGCTGTCTGTCACAGTTTATATGTTGGGTTGTGCACTGTATGATTTGCTGTCTGTACACAGGTTATATGTTGGGTTGTGCAGTTGTTTCTGTTATGCACTGCATGTGTTGCTGTCTGTACACAGTTCATACATTCACTTGTGTGGTTGTTTCTGTTGTGCACTGTATGTGTTGCGGTCTGTACATGCTTTATAGGCTGAATAGTGGAGTTATTTCTGTTGTGCACTGCATGTGTTGCGGTCAGTACACTCTTTATATGCTGGAATGTGTGGTCGTTTCTGTTGTGCACTGCATGTGTTGCTGTCTGTACACAGTTTGTATAATTGGTTGTACCATTGTTTTTGTTCTGCACTGCATGTGTTGCTGTCTGTGCACATTTTATATTTTGGGTTGTGCAGTTGTTTCTGTTGTGCACTGCATTGTGTTGCTGTCGGTAGACAGTTTATATGTTGGGTTGTGTGGTTGTCTCTGTTGTGCACTGCATTGTGTTGCTGTCTATACACAGTTTATAGGCTGTGTTGTGTGGTTGTTTCTGTTGTGCACTGCATTGTGTTGCTATCTGTACACAGTTTATATGCTGGGTTGTGCGATTGTTTCTGTTCTGCACTGCATGTGTTGCTGTCTGTGCACAGTTTATATGCTGGGTTGTGTGGTTGTCTCTGTTGTGCACCACATGTGTTGCTGTCTGTACACAGTTTATATGTTGAGTTGTGCAGTTGTTTCTGTTGTGCACTGCATTGTGTTGCTGTCTGTACACAGTTTATATGTTGGGTTGTGTGGTTGTTTCTGTTGTGTACTTTATGTGTTGCTTTCTGTCACAGTTTATAGGCTGGGTAGTGTGGTTGTTTCTGTTGTGCTTTGTATGTGTTACTGTCTGTAGACAGTTTATATTCTGGGTTGTGTGGTTGTCTCTGTTGTGTACTGTATGTGTTGCTGTCTGTCACAGTTTATATGTTGGGTTGTGCGGTTGTTTCTGTTTTGCACTGTATGTGTTAGTGTCTATACACAGTTTATATACTGGATTCTGTGATTGTTTCCATTGTGCACTGTATGTGCTGCTGTCTGTACACAGTTTATATGCTGGGTTGTGTGGTTGTTTCTGTTGTGCACTGCATTGTGTTTCTGTCTGTACACAGTTTAAATGTTGGGTTGTGCTGTTGTTTTTTTGTGTACTGCATGTGTTGCTGTCTGTACACAGTTTATAGGCTGGGTAGTGTGGTTGTTTCTGTTGTGCACTGCATTGTGTTATTGTCTGTACACAGTTTAAGTGCTGGGTTGTGCAGTTGTTTCTGTTGTGCACTGCATTGTGTTGCTGCCTGTACACAGTTTGTATGTTGGGTTGTGCGGCTGTTTCTGTTGTGTTCTGCATGTGTTGCTGTCTGTCACAGTTTATAGGCTGGGTAGTGTGGTTGTTTCTGTTGTGCTCTGTATGTGCTACTGTCTGTAGACAGTTTATATGCTGGGTTGTGTGGTTGTCTCTGTTGTGTACTGTATGTGTTGCTGTCTGTCACAGTTTATATGTTGGATTGCATGGTTGTTTCTGTTGTGCACTGTATGTGTTAGTGTCTATACACAGTTTATATAGTGGATTCTGTGGTTGTTTCCATTGTGCACTGTATGTATGTGTTGCTGTCTTTACATAGTTTATATGCTAGGTTGTGTGGTTGTTTCTGTTGTACACTTTATGTTTTGCTATCTGTACACAGTTTATATGCTGGGTATATAGGTTCATAGGTGCGTACTGGGCTAATGGCCCTGGAGCCTTTACAAGCCTAGCCCATAGAAGTGCTCTGGCATTGTGCCACCCAGTGTTAGTTCCCAGTGCAAGTAGAGCGACTGTAGTGATCCCACGGGTGAACCTTCTATTTCCCATCCACTCATCAAGATTTCTCTTGAAGAGGGCCAGTGAGGTGCTCTGTTTGACATGTATGGGAAGTGTATTCCAGAGCATGGGCAGTCTCTGGGTTATGAACCTGTCCCTCCAGCATGTTCTGTTGATTGTGGTAATGAGGTTGAGGTCTCTGGAGTGTGTGGTGTAGAAGGATTTGGATTTCTCTATATGTAGCATTTCTAACAGAGCTGGGTCAGAAATAACTTTGTAAGTCAAGCAGAGACTGCCTCTTAGTAGACAATATGAGACAGAAAATAGTTGGAGTTTTTTTGAGTCTGTCCATGTAAGACATGTGTTTAAGCCCTAGGATCCTCATTGTAAGGTACTTTTGTGGCGTCTCCAGCTGTTGCAGGTGTCTAGTGTGGTACATGGCAAATGGGACATTATACTCTATAATTGGCCTAATGAGGAAAGATTAGAGAGAAATTATGACCTCTTTCTTCCTGGATGCAAAACCCTTGGTAAAGAGATGTGCCACATAGAAGGACTTTCTGACCACACTGGGAATGTAGTGGTCAAAGGAGAGGTTGCTGTCAACCTGTGTCTCCAGATCTCTTATAACGCCTTCAGTGTTCAGTGGGCTCCCATCGCTGTGGTAATTAATTGGAACTGAGTTTTTCCCAAAGGGGATGATGACACATTTTTTGGCATTAAGCTTAAGGCCATTGTTTCAATAGCAGTCATTGGTCTCAGTGAAGCCTTTCTGTAGGATGTCTGCATCACTTGTGGAGTTAATAATGGCTCCCAGCTTGCAGTTGTCTGTGAACTTTGTCAGCCAGAGTCCCTCCATTTTGGCCTGGACTTCTGAGAAGTAGATGCCAAACAGAAGAGGACCCAGAGCTGATCCCTGTGGGACTCCATTCATGACTGGTCAGCAGTCTGACTTGGAGTCCACTACTTTCACACTTTTGGTTATATCTGTGAGCCAATTTGCAACCCACCTAATGATGGAGAGTCTATCAATAATTCCTGAGTGAGGAATGGTATCAAAGGCCTTGGCCAGATCAAGGTAGGCTGTCTGAACTACCTTACCTTCATCCACAGCTCTGGTGACTGACTCAAAGAAGTCAACGAGGTTGAGCAAGCATGATCTATCTTCCACAAAACCAAATTGTGTGGGATCTAGAGTTTGGAGATTCCCTATATCCTTGTTAATTAGGTCCATGATGATGCGCTCCATAGCCTTACATATCAGACTCATCAGGCTAATGGGGCAATAATTTCCATAGTCCGTAGTTGCTTCTCCTTTATGGAAAGGGATGACTGTAGCGGGTTGTGTGGTTGTTTCTGTTGTGCACTATATGTGGTACTGTCTGTAGACAGTTTATATGCTGGGTTGTGCAGTTGTTTCTGTTGTGCACTGTATGCATTGCTATCTATGCACAGTTTATATGTTGGGTTGTGTGGTTGGTTCTTTTGTGCACTGTACATGCTGCTGTCTGTACACATTTTAAATGTTGGGTTCTGCAGTTGTTTCTGTTGTGCACTGTATTTGGTACTGTCTGTACATAGTTTATATGCTGGGTTGTGTGGTTGTTTGTGTTGTGCACTGTATATGTTGCTATCTGTACAGAGTTTATATGGTGGGTTGTGTGATTGTCTCTGTTGTGCACTGTATGTGTTGTGGTCCATACACATTTTATATGCTGGATTGTGAGGTTGTTTCTGTTGTGCACTGTATGCATTGCTATCTGTACACAGTTTATATGCAGCATTGTGGGGTTATTGTTTTTGTGCACTATATGTGCACAGTTTATATGCTAGGTTGTGTGGTTGTTTCTGTTGTGGATTCTATGTGGTTCTGTCTGTAAACAGTTTATATGATGGGTTGTGGAATTGTTTCTGTTGTGTACTGTAGGCGCTGCTATCTTTACACAGTTTATATGCTGGATTGTGGGGTTATTGTTTTTGTGCACTATATGCGCACAGTTTATATGGTAGGTTGTGTGGTTGTTTCTGTTGTGCACTATATGTGGTACTGTCTGTAGACAGTTTATATGCTGGGTTGTGCAGTTGTTTCTGTTGTGCACTGTATGCATTGCTATCTATGCACAGTTTATATGTTGGGTTGTGTGGTTGTCTCTGTTGTGCACTGTATGTGTTGTGGTCTGTACACATTTTATATACTGGGTTGTGAGGTTGTTTCTGTTGTGCACTGTATGCATTGCTATCTGTGCACAGTTTATAGGCTGGGTAGTGCAGTTGTTTCTGTTGTGCACTGTACTCGCTGCTATCTGTACACAGTTTATATGCTGGATTGTGGGGTTATTGTTTTTGTGCATTATATGTGCACAGTTTATATGATAGGTTGTGTGGTTGTTTCTGTTGTGGATTCTGTGTATTTCTGTCTGTAAACAGTTTATATGATGGGTTGTGAGGTTGTTTCTTTTGTGCACTGTACGTGCTGCTATCTTTACACAGTTTATATGCTGGATTGTGGGGTTATTGTTTTTGTGCACTATATGTGCACAGTTTATATGCTAGGTTGTGTGGTTTCTGTTGTACACCATATGTGGTACTGTCTGTCGACAGTTTATATGCTGGGTTGTGCAGTTGTTTCTGTTGTGCACTGTATGCATTGCTATCTATGCACAGTTTATATGTTGGGTTGTGTGGTTGGTTCTGTTATGCACTGTATTTGGTACTGTCTGTACATAGTTTATATGCTGGGTTTTGTGGTTGTTTCTGTTGTGCACTGTATGTGTTGCGGTCTGTACACACTTTATATGCTGGGTTGTGAGGTTGTTTCTGTTGTGCATTGTATGTGTTAGTGTCTATACACAGTTTATATACTGGATTCTGTGGTTGTTTCCATTGTGCACTGTATGTGTTGCTGTCTGTACACAGTTTATATGTTAGGTTGTGTGGTTGTTTCTGTTGTGCATTGTATGTGCTGCAGTCTGTACACACTTTATATGCTGGGTTGTGTGGTTGTTTCTGTTGTGCATTGTATGTGTTGCGGTCTGTACACACTTTATATGCTGGGTTGTGAGGTTGTTTCTGCTGTGCACTGTATGTGATGCGGTCTGTACACACTTTATATGCTGGGTTGTGTGGTTGTTTCTGTTGTGCATTGTATGTGTTGCAGTCTGTACACACTTTATATGCTGGGTTGTGAGGTTGTTTCTGTTGTGCACTGTATGCATTGCTATCTGTGCACAGTTTATAGGCTGGGTAGTGTGGTTGTTTCTGTTGTGCACTTTATGTGCTGCTGTCTGTACTCAGTTTATATGTTGGTGTGTGCATTTTTTTCCTGTTGTGCACTGCATGCGTTGCTGTCTGTGAACAGTTCATACTCTTGGTTGTGTGGTTGTTTCTGTTGTGTACTGTATGTTTTGCTGTCTGTCACAGTTTATATGTTGGGTTGTGTGGCTCTTTCTGTTGTGCACTGTAAGATTTGATGTCTGTACACAGTTTATATGCTGGGTTGTGCAGTTGTTTCTGTTGTGCCATGTATGCGTTACTGTCTGTACACAGGTTATATGCTGGGGTGTGTGTTTTTTTTCTGTAGTGCACTGTATGTGTTTCTGTCTGTACACAGTTTATATGCCGGGTTGTGTGGTTGTTTCTGTTGTGCTCTGTATGGGTTACTGTCTGTGCACAGGTTATATGCTGGGTTGTGTGTTTTTTTCTGTAGTTCACCGTATGTGTTTCTGTCTGTACACAGTTTATATGCTGGGTTGTGTGTTTTTTTCCGTAGTGCACTGTATGTGTTTCTGTCTGTACACAGTTTATATGCCGGGTTGTGTGGTTGTTTCTGTTGTGCACTGTATGGGTTACTGTCTGTGCACGGTTTATTTGCTGGGTTGTGTGGTTGTTTCTGTTGTGCACTGTATGTGCTCCTGTCTGTAGTCAGTATGGGTCTATATTAGAACAATGAATGTTCTAAATATCGAACGCTCTAAAGAGAGAAAATGCAGGACCTTGAAACTGTTACACCCCCCCCCCCCACACCCCCTGCTAAATATATATTCTAACTCTGAGATCACACAACAGTGAGGAAAAGGCAAATATTCCAATCTTCACTGTACTGTGATCTCGAAAAAAGCACTCCGAGGTCCTGCATTTTTTTGCTCTTTAGAATGCTCGATATTTAGAACATTCTATGTTCTAATATAGACCCACTCGGTATATATGCTGGGTTTTGCAGTTGTTTCTGTTGTGTATTGTATGTGTTTCTGCCTGTAAGCTGTTTATAGACTGGGTTGTGTGGTTGTTTCTGTTGTACACTGTATGTGTTGCTGTCTGTACACCGTTTATATTTATTATTTATTTTTATTTTACATTTGTTTACTGGGAGAGTCCAACTGGGCATAAAACCCTTTTTCAGCAGAGGCCCGGGGAGAAAAGCTCCATTGTTAGTAAACTATTTTGTTAGTAGAAAGAAAATTGTATAAACAATAAAGAAAAAAAACAGTAACAGACATTCATAACGGTAAAAAGACTAAAACAGGATAAATCAGTCAAGTGGGAGGCAAGACCAATAATCTTGTATAACAATGTTTCTAGAAGACCGTTCTTACAGTAGTAGCAGGTAGTGACATTGTATACAATAAGAGTGCAATTACAATACTTAGTCTTATATACAGGTAGCATAGCAAACTGAAGACTTAAAATCTGATAGATATTAACAGTAAGAAAGGAAAAAAAAACAACATAGGACTTAAATTCGATGCTCATTACATATACAATTAATTTTAAAATCAGCTAGTTCCATGGTTTGGGGTACCCGTGCCCAGTACATGTACAAGTCCAGGAGTTGGTGAGGTGGGCTTTAATGTGATGCTTAAGTTTTTTAAGCTGGTTATAGTTCTAATCTCAAGTGGTAACGCATTCCACAGTTTAGCAATGTAGTAGGAGTATACAGAGTCACCTGAGGAATTTTTCTCCTGGTCACTTCAATTAGAGCTTTATTAGTGGATCTTAGTGGACGGGTACTTATATGGGGATTGAGGAAGCCTTGTAGTGCAAGGTCTTTTATCGGGTTTATAGTACATTTGGTGGGCAGTAGAGAGTTGCGTGAGAATGAGTTGGTGGGGTAGTTCTAACCAATATACTTGTCTTAGGCCCTTGCAATGATGGCTTCTAGGAGGACAGCTAGTGGCAAATTTAGCATCTAGCTTGCTTAGATCTGATTTGGAGAGGTTGGTAAGGATGGGTGAGGTGTATAGTAAAGTTGACAGAGGATTAGTTCTGGCCGTGGTCATTCTGGAGTTTGTGGTTAGGTAGTTTTTGCATCTGTATAAGGTACCTATTTTCTTGTGTACAATTTTTACAGTCTGGGCAATGTCCAAGTCGAAGTTCAGATTTTGATCAATAACAACACCGAGAAGTTGGGTGGATGGTACTGGTTCAATAAAAGTCTTATTACTGGATGTGATGTTGAAATAAGTGGATTGGGTTTTGAATTTAGTAGAGTGGAAGAGCATGAGTTTAGTTTTATTTGGGTTCAAGATTAATTGGGCATCTGCCAACCATGATTCAATAGCATTGAAGGATGTTTGGGTTAAGTTCTGTAGTCCAGGTAGAGTTGGGGCAGAACATATGGCAGTGGAGTCGTCTGCATACTGAATAAGGGTGGCTAGAGTTGTAGCATTATGGAGATTATTTGTAAACAGGTTAAAAAGGAGGGGGCCAAGAATAGACCCTTGAGGCATGCCCATAGTCACTGGTAGTAAGGGAGAAAGAGCTTTGTTCCACCATACCGCTTGTTGCCGATCTACGAGGTAGTTCTGAAACCAGGCTAGAGAGGAATAGTTTAGTTTCAGTTTGGACAAGGCAGTCAGCAGTTTGTTATGAGATACTATATCGAAGGCTTTTGATAAGTCTAATCATATAATCTAGTCATATAGTCTAGTCATATAGTCATATAACAAGGTGTAATTCCTTGTTACTTGTTTATGCACTCTGATTGATGTGTGTTGTATTTTGTGCAGTCACATGTGCAGCAATATTTACTCTGTCCTCCTCAGTACACATTACCCATCATGCTTTGTGAACCTGGCCTTATTATACTATTAATAAAGGGAAATAATGACAGGAAAGAAAGAACGTGTCACGTCGAGTGGGGAGGAAACATTAAATGTGATCATATCATGAATGTTTTATACGTACCAGTTCTGTGTGAGCCCCATTACCCTATTGTATATTGCACTGATGATGCATTCTGTGAACAATATAAGAAAGATGGCTATGGTGCAAAAACCTATAAAATCGTTATAAAAGTGAGTAAGAGAGATTTGGAAGCAAAGAGAAGAGGAAAGACAGTGGGGGAGGTATATAGTTATCTGGCAATCCTGTGCCAGATGTTTAGGAAGGCTCCAAGTCTTTCAAAGTCCACACAAATGTATAGAATGAAACAGAATTCCATAGAAGGAAAGTGGGAATGTGTCCGAATCACGAGCGCTGTAGTATTACACATTCACGATTCAAATGAAAAATGCATTTTCTTTAAAGAAGCAGGTATGCATTTAAATTCTAATTCCAATTTAATCCTTGGCATCCTTGGGTCCGATTCCAAATGACTTGCTGTTGGTGTAAGTAACTTTCTCAAGTGTAAGGCCCACCTGTAAAATACGCGAATACTAGAGAAAGTTACACTGAGATAATTATTTTAAAATTGGGCACTATACGTTTAGCATCAGCTAGCCTTGCCATATTCTGTTCTGAAGAGATATGTGCTGTTGCAAACTTGCATAATGTGCCCTCATGTAGCTTATTTTGAAATCACAGTTTCAGGGAAGTGGCCTGACGGTTTATGATAATTAAGTTTGCCTGTAAGTTGGGTGCATTTACATTTTTTGCGTGCATTCTTAGCCAAATACTTGAATCAGAAGCAGTATTTTAATGAAACTGTTCAAAATAGGCAAACAAACTGGTTACAATTACATTTTTTTTAAAATACATATTGTAAAGTTAAAGGAAGATTCTTTTAATGTGGTGCACAAGTTTCATCTGTCAAGTGCAGAACATAACTCCAGAGAATTTGTTTAATGGTCATTCAGAAAATTAGCTCATGTTTTCAATTGAAAAAGTTATCACATATTAAAGGAGTCTCAGGCAATCGCACACACTAAAAAAAGATTCTGTATATATGAATGGATTTTTACAAAATAATTTTCTTTATAGTCCTTGAAATACTTTACACCCAGAGAAACTTCTAGCTTCATCTGGATGGCAAACTAGATCCACATTTATGATGCGCAAGGCTTTGTGCTCCTGTCATAGAATAATATCTGTATATTGGGGAATGTTACTGTTTATTTATATAAAAGTGGGCATGTAGATGACCCAAGTATTTAACATTGTGAAGGACAGTTTTAAATCTTTTTAAAAAAACTTAACATTTTTGGTTAAATAGTGCCTTTAGTTTTTTTGTCATGGTGAATATTTTTGTAGAACACCAGCACTAGCAGAAAAGTGCCCTGAGGACTCAGAGGTTGCATATTAAGGTACCACGTTATGTTATTAGTGCCAGCATTTTTGATTAATTGCAACGAATATCTGCTAATGTCAAGAAATGCAATAATACATGCCATTACCAAATGACATTATTAACATTGCGCAGTAGCTCCTGCATTTCTCATGAGTACAATACCAAGGGTACTTATGTGTCTCTGCAGAGGTAAGTTATCTAGTAAGTTTATTACAACATGATGAAGGGAAGAGGGGAAATAAATTGAAATGCTAAAAACTTAAAGATTAGCAGCCCTAGTAAGCAAGGTCTACTGTTATTACAGTGTGCGGTGATCTAGGAGTGTCAGATATCAGCAGGAATGCAAATGCTCCACAGTTTGGATATGGTTTTGACATGCTATGTATGTTAAAAGAAAAGCAGTTACGTACTGCATTACCTGACCATTACCAGTCAATGTGAGGAATAAAAGAGCACAGCTGGTATTAATACATCACACATTCCTTTTATAAGTCTTGCTCTGAACAGATTTTATAAGCGTGTAAAAATAAGGTACATGGAATGGGATGTTGCAGTACAACAGAGTATTTTCTGTAAAATAATTAGGAAACAAAAGCACCCCCATACTGTAAAAGGGTCACCCCAGTCACTATGTGTAGGACTATCCCAGTGTATTCATTTATGTTCTATAAAACATGAGAAATGGCAGATGCCCTGACATTTTAAGAGAAAACATTTCTTAGTTTGCCTCCAATTATTGCCCATGATTGTAGTACCTCTCCTGAAATACCACTTTATTTAACAACCTCATGTAGATGACACTCAGTATTCTAATAAAGAAGCCGTTTGCACTGAGTAATGGTAAAGTTTGCCTTTCAAAATCTGGAACTGTACTAAAAATGTAAACTTTCAGTAAATGAAAAAGCTGTCATGTGACAATTAAGACAAAATGCAAATCTGATGCAGATCGAATCCTCATAAGCAGAATAACTGCAAACCAGAAGCCATCAGAAGATATTTGGCTTCAGCTTCAGAACACAGAGAAATACTGTTATGGGTGACCACTTGGTCACATCAACTGATCAAACTGGAGTAGCCTTGGGCAATATCAAGAACTCTGGGTTCATGGGTCCTGTTAACATCTTGGAAAATTTTACAGTAACCTACTTTCATATCTTATGAAACAAAAGCCCTTTCACAAACTTTGTCCCTAAACTAAAGCAGTAATTATGACAGTGGGCTTCAGTGGCCCCTGTCCATGAGGGATGATGGTTACCATGGGAACTACAGACCCCTCAGTCTCCTCACTAGTCTTATCCAGTACGACTTAGTTGATCCTGTCTTTCTAGAAATGAAGCAGGTATCGATTTATTACAGAAGTCAACGCCTGCTAAAGAGGATAAGGCGTAGGAGTATCCATAACGTACTGTGCTCTCACAAGCGCTTTTAGTAATTATTCATATAAAAATACAAACATACTAAGCAAGCTTAGAGTCAATGCATATATATATATATATATATATATATATATAAAATCTAATGGATTAAAGAGTGACTAATTGTAAGTATCAGGTGAGAAGTTGATTGTACCGGTTGAAGTTACTATAGAGGTGTTACAGGATACAGTTCGTGGGACACTTCTTCTCTGCATTATTTTTCAGATGTACAAGTTGATAGCAAAAACCTCTTGCTAATTAACTTTACTAGTGAAAGCATTGTGCTGTCCCCTAGATGTAATCATTCTATAAAATAGCTTGGCCAAAACTTATAAATAGCAGAAAAATAACAACTTTGCATTCAGTGTGTTAATAAATGTAGTACAGAAATGTGTGGAAAGCAGGCAGTCACTAACACGATCTGCACTAAGGAAACCCTACTTACGTTAGATTATGTTACTAAGGACCTGGGTTCAGCTTTGATGACCACATCTCTATGGTGGTAAAAAAACCCTTACTGTGACACATTTGACCAAAGAATTAGTAGCCTGTCCACAGTGGCCATTGTTCCTTTGTATATTCAATCATTTGGCCAGTCATAGAGCATATGAACCCCTTCTGCAGTCCGTTGATCTAACACTTGACCTCTTCACATTGCTCATGATGGCTCAGGAGTTCAGCACTTAGAGGGGATAGATGGCCTTTACAGTCTATGTATCTCAGATTGTTCCTATTCTCTGTATCACACTGTCTCTTTGGGGGAGGAGCAATTTATACTTTGTTTTTCAGCCATGAAAACTTTCTATAATTCTAGATTCTCTACAGCATAAAGGATGACAACCATGTATACAAATAACTGAATTATATCGATATCTCAGCAGTAGCTTTGTCCTTGAAACAAATCTGTCATAATTTGTCAATAAAACCAGTGTTATCTGTTCCCACTTTAAAAGGTACCTTATGAGTATATCAGTATGCATTAGTTTCAGCACAGGACAATGGCCACCGAGCTTCTAGAAGGGCAACCAGCAGAAAACATGCTACTGAACTCACAATTATGAACATAGGTATGATACAAGTTAGTATATAAATGCATACATTAAATGTGAGGACAGCGTTACATTCTGGGGACAATGCTATATTTTTGTCATGAAGACATATAAATTGCTGGCTTAAGAACCTTTCAATATAGAACATGTTCTTTGCATGTTACAAAAACAGTATAACTGTGTTAGCATGTTATCCACACCCAACCTCATCACGCACATACAGACATGTAGAACTGTGCCAGGGTGAATTCTGACAGTACACTAAATACTTAGTAACTTTTTGGGCATAATTTGAAAGCAGCATCACAAAGCTCTTTAGATGTGTAAACATGGAATAAATCATTTTGTATGATATTTCCTGTGCAGCTGTATGAGGAAGTACATTTGATTAGATATAATGTAAGGCACAATTCTAGACGTGATAATAATGTAAGGCATGACTCTAGACATGTGATAATAATATAAGGCATGACTCTAGACATGTGATAATGTAAGGCATGACTCTAGACATGTGATAATAATGTAAGGCACGACTCTAGACTTGATAATAATGTAAGGCACAACTCTAGACATGTGATAATAATAAAAGGCATGACTCTAGACATGTGATAATAATGTAAGGCACAACTCTAGACATGTGATAATGTAAGGCATGACTCTAGACATGTGATAATGTAAGGCATGACTCTAGACATGTGATAACAATGTAAGGCATGACTCTAGACATGTGATAATAATGTAGGGCATGACTCTAGACATGTGATAATGTAAGGCACGACTCTAGATATGTGATAATAATGTAAGGCATGACTCTAGACATGTGATAATAATGTAAGGCATGACTCCAGACATGTGATAATGTAAGGCACGACTCTAGACATGTGATAATAATGTAAGGCATGACTCTAGACATGTGATAATAATGTAAGGCATGACACTAGACATGTGATAATGTAAGGCACAACTCTAGACATGTGATAATAATGTAAGGCATGACTCTAGACATGATAATAACGTAAGGCACAACTCTAGACATGTGATAATAATAAAAGGCACGACTCTAGACATGTGATAATAATGTAAGGCACAACTCTAGACATGTGATAATAATGTAAGGCATGACTCTAGACATGTGATAACAATGTAAGGCATGACTCTAGACATGTGATAATAATGTAGGGCATGACTCTAGACATGTGATAATGTAAGGCACGACTCTAGACATGTGATAATAATGTAAGGCATGACTCTAGACATGTGATAATAATGTAAGGCATGACTCTAGACATGTGATAATGTAAGGCATGACTCTAGACATGTGATAATAATGTAAGGCATGGCTCTAGACATGTGATAATAATGTAAGGCATGACTCTAGACATGTGATAATGTAAGGCACGACTCTAGATGTGATAATAATGTAAGGCATGACTCTAGACATGTGATAATAATAAAAGGCAAAACTCTAGACATGTGACAATAATGTAAGGCACAACTCTAGACATGTGATAATAATGTAAGGCATGACTCTAGACATGTGATAACAATGTAAGGCATAACTCTAGACATGTGATAATAATGTAAGGCACAACTCTAGACATGTGATAATGTAAGGCACAACTCTAGACATGTGATAATGTAAGGCACGACTCTAGACATGTGATAATAATGTAATGCACGATTCTAGACATGTGATAATAATAATAAAAGGCACGACTCTAGACATGTGATAATAATGTAAAGTACAACTCTAGACATGTGATAATAATGTAAGGCATGACTCTAGACATGTGATAACAATGCAAGGCCTGACTCTAGACATGTGATAATAATGTAAGGCATGACTCTAGACATGTGATAATAATGTAAGGCATGACTCTAGACATGTGATAATGTAAGGCACGACTCTAGACATGTGATAATAATGTAAGGCACGACTCTAGACATGTGATAATAATGTAAGGCACGACTCTAGACATGTGATAATAATGTAAGGCATGACTCTAGACATGTGATAATGTAAGGCATGACTCTAGACATGATAATAATGTAAGGCACGACTCTAGACATGTGATAATAATGTAAGGCATGACTCTAGACATGTGATAATGTAAGGCACAACTCTAGACATGTGATAATGTAAGGCATGACTCTAGACATGTGATAACAATGTAAGGCATGACTCTAGACATGTGATAATAATGTAAGGCATGACTCTAGACATGTGATAATAATAAAAGGCATGACTCTAGACATGTGATAATAATGTAAGGCACAACTCTAGACATGTGATAATGTAAGGCACGACTCTAGACATGTGATAATAATGTAAGGCATGACTCTAGACGTGATAATAATGTAAGGCACGACTTTAGACATGTGATAATAATGTAAGGCGTGACTCTAGACATGTGATAATAATGTAAGACATGACTCTAGACATGTGATAATGTAAGGCACGACTCTAGACATGTGATAATGTAAGGCACGACTCTAGACATGTGATAATAATGTAAGGCACGACTCTAGACATGTGATAATGTAAGGCATGACTCTAGACATGTGATAATAATGTAAGGCATGACTCTAGACATGTGATAACAATGTAAGGCACCACTCTAGACATG